>NC_082712.1:67398983-67702541 GCF_030144855.1 Hypanus sabinus
ACACATTTAAAACTCACAAAGAATTTCTATCTTAAACATTTCCAAATTACAAACCATTTCTAAAACATGAAGTATTTTTAAAATACAGGTAAAATCCTTAAACTAAAAAGATATAGCCAAGATGAATGACAAATATTGTTCATTGCCGAAACCAAAACCTGAAGAATGGATTCTAGTCACCCTGTCCTTGTATCATTCTTGATGCTCCTTACCCCATTCCTAATAAGTCTGAACTGCTCTCTACATTTACCGCTGAATGGCCTACAGCTGCTGTTGCTTCTAATGTATCCAGATACAGGGTTCTGTGAAGCTAAGTGGATATTCTACATTACAAAATTGTACTAATGTTAGGATGACTGCAATTTAATAAATACTGTCCAGCTCAAATAATTATTGCTTTGTTGGCTTGTACCTTAAGGAAACCGGAACATATTTGAGCTATTCTGCTTGCACGTTCATTATCACTCTGTTTACCTGATCATTAACCTCCTGCTGCTTTAGCAGGTGCTGTGTGAGTTGCTACCATCTGTGTTTCCACAGCAAAGGCAAATCTATTTTTCTTGTTATTCTTAACGTGTCATTTATTATTGCAATCAGCAGCTGATTGGTCCAGTAAGGAGAATCATTTGCTGGTAATCTGAGAGTGAACATAAGACCCGTATTATTACAGCTTGACGGCAGTATTCAGTTCCTAACTGTTTGCAGAGCTATAACTCAATTTTTTTTTGTCTATATGCTTCAAAATATAATCATAGCAACTTAGAACAGGAGAGAGTGATTTTAGGTTCTTTATGTCCATGCCAATCCAAAATGATGTATTCACTCTAAATGAGCGTTAGAAGAAAGGAAGGAAAAAAACAGCTTTATCTCGCCTTTAAAAATACCAACTATCAATTTTCAGCAGGCACGACCATTATTGCTCATTATGCACTTATTTTTTGATATTATAAAATGAGCATGTGTTCCTATTGCTCTGAAGTCCAAGGATATTCCATTCATTCTATATTTATGTTTGGAAGGCCAAAGCTGGATTCAATGTTCATAAGTGATTCTTTGCCCCATGAATATTGGACATCTGAGACAGGCTGTCATCTTTTGGAAGGTTTCAACTTGGAAACTTGTTTCAAACAAATTGGGCCTGTTTCTAGACAACTCTACCTCTTCGTTAAGGCAGGTAGATGAGGGTGTTTAAGGTCAACTGAATCTCCAGGACTAATACAGGTTCCACATATAATTGGGAGAGAAATTTTGTGTTATGTTTCCAAATGGGACATAGATTTTTAGTCTAGTTGCTCATCTAAATCAAGAGTTCACATTATTTTAAGCAGGAGGAAAATAATACTGAATTATATAGGTAAGTAACTCAATGGATGACACTCAAATCGGTGGTGAACAGTGAAGAAGGTCATCTAACATTACAGAAGGAACTAGATCAAATGAGACAGTGTGCCAAGGATTGGCAAGAATCAATAAGGTTGGATAAGGACAAAGTGCTACATACAATACTCCAAATATTGTCTCACCAATAACTTTCACATTTGTGATATGACAGCCAAACTCCTGTATTCAGTGCACTGATTAATGAAGAAATGTATGCCAAAAGCCTTCGTCAATGCAAAGTCTACCTATGTCACCACTTTGAGGGAACTATGTACCTGTACTGCTTGGCTTCTGTTCTATAAAACTTTCCTGGACCTTGCCGCTTCCTATAAAAAGTCCTGCCCTGATTAAAATTACACTTCACTTTGCTATCACTTTTTGTTGTCATTGGCAAACTGACTAAGTTAACAATACTGTCATACAAATTATTAAAATAGATGACGAACAACAGTGGACCCATCACTCAGCCCTGTGGCGCACCAATGGTTACAGACCTCCATTCTGAATAACAACTCTCCTTTGCCACCTTCTGTTTCCTTCCACCAAGCTAATGTTCTGTTCAATTAAATAGCTCACCCTGGATCCCATTCAACCTTTCAGATTTCACTAATAGGGGTACCTTGTCAAAGACCTTGCTAAAATCCATGTATTTTATTCCACTATCCTTTCAATTTTCTTTGTTACCTCCCTCTAGACACTCAGCTGAATTTGTGAGGCATGATTTCTCAGGTACAAGCCATGTCAACTACCTGTTATTAGTTCCAGCTATTCTAAATGCTGGTAATCCTGTTCCTCAGAATTCCTCCAATAACCTTCCCTTCTCTGATCTTCTCCACCCTGTAGTTCCCTAGATTGCCTTTGAAGCTGTTCTTAAATAAATGTACAACATTAAACTTCAGTCTTACATTACCTCACCCATTGCTAAAGATGATGCAATATCTCTACCAGGGACTCTTTAATTTTTCCCAACTCCTCACAAAGTCCAAGAATACAGTTGATGAGGCCCTGAAGATTTATCCACCTTAATATTCCTTACTATCAGCACTTCATCTGATACTCAATAATGTGAAAGGATTGCAGTATATCACTTCTCACTTTACTTAATTCCTTAATGCATTATCAGCATGGTAAGTGTAGAGAAATATTTGTTCAACACCTTAACCCTTCTCCTGTGGCTTCACACATAAATGATAACTTTGCTCCTTATGGAAACATATCACTTCCCTGATTATCCTTCCACTCTTAATATACTTGTAGAATCTCTGAGGATTTTCCTTTATTAAAGCTGCCTCATGTCTCTTTTAGCCCTTGATTCCTTCTTAGGAGTTCTCTTACACCTCTTATACTCCTCAAGGGATTCTCTTCAACAAAAGTGCCTGTTCCCATGAGTACTGTCACTTTGAGCTTTGGGAAGCTGTTTGACTGGGAAGATCTTTAGTGAATTCTTGTCTTTTCCTGGTGTTCAAGTGCATTGCCTAACCCTCTGATGTTGCTTTAGAGGTATCCATTTAAATGGATATTTGGGCACCAAAGGTTTTTACTAAAATGTTCTTTGATGCACACTGAGGCAGCTCAGGTACAGTTTTTTAAGCATGGAGGAAGGGATAAACCAAGGAACAACTCAGAACCAGGTTATTTATCTCAAAGTTCCACACATGTTCTCTGGCAGGCTAACTCGCTTGTCTCACTCTCCCCAGCCTCGTGCCTTTTCAATACTCCTGCAAACCTTTTCCCATTCATTATATATTAATCCTGATCCCCCTTGGGGGTCTTAATGAAAGTTGTCTTTACCACATCTGCATGCAGTGCATTCTAGATTCAAACCACACTCTGCTAAAAAGGTACTGTGTTGCTTTAAGTTCCAGCCTTTGTACCTTCAGAGACCCCAAGTGTAAACAGAGTATATTCACCAGAGTAACTGGGGATAGATGTTTTAAATTATAGGTTGCATAGGCTCACTTTGTAAACACCTGAGTTTGTAAAATAAAAGTTGATTAAATTTTGAGATCATTCAGGAACTTGACAAAATCTAGTTATTTGATGTAAGAGTCCAGGAATCCAGAACAAATAGCAAGGTCAGAGAATTGGGTGGGGGGGGGGGGGGAATGGGTGGTGTCCAAATGTCAATCATCAAAGGAGGCTTGGGAGCAATTACCATTGACCAACCTGGCTGAGTACTGAAGGGATATCTGGGGCAGTGAGTGAAAGTAGGAAGGGTATACTTGAACATGTTTGTCGGATTCTACTTGTGGAAATGGGTCTGACCATGATGACATTGCTAGAGATGATCACTGCACAATTCTGTAAAGAAAAAGTTCTGTCTTTGTACACACCATTGGATTGTGTGGCATCTCAAATATATTAATTGGCATAGACTCAGAACAGACATGGTATATTATAACCGGGTATCTATCACATGCTGTGGAACGTCAAGAACAGCAGAACGGCACAACCTGTAATCACCTGACCCAGCACATCCCTCACTATACCATTATTATTAAGTCAGGGGAATCAAACTCAGTTCAGGGAGGAGTGCAGAAAGGTATGCTCTAAACAACATCAGGATACCTAAAAACAAGGTGCCAGCCACAACATTCTGTACATACATACTGTATATGTGCTAAACTTCAAAATTAACATCCAGTGGACAGAACCAAATGATCTCACAACCAATGGATCAAATAAAGATTTCCACTACCACATCCACTCCTAACTGGTGAAGAACACATAAGCAGGTAATGGTGGGATAATTCCGTAATGATGTACGGTGCAGACATCTTGATTTCCAAGCCCTATTATCGCAGTTGTCACACTTCAGCCAGTTCAATTGTGACCTCTAGATACAGCAAAGAGCATGAATATAGCAAAAACTTTTGTATAAATTTCTATGGTTATATTGAGTTCAAGTTTAATTATCATTCAACCATATATGAGCATAGCCAAACAAAACGGTGTTCCTTCAGAGCCAAGGTGCAAAACACTTTACCAGCAGCAAACAGCAAACTGCACGTAGCACAAATAGCACATATAGTTATGATTACAGACAAACATACAGTCACAAAGAAAAATGATATGTAACATAGCCCAAGTCCCTCAGTGACATGACTGTAGACTGATGGTAAGTTGTTCTGGTCCAGCTTGTTCTTCCACCAATGGAACACCAGAGGGCAGCACTAAATGCTTTCCTGTCATGGATCTCACCAATGAACCAGTGAACCAGAGCTGCAGCATTCTACATTATCAATGTCTGACAGGATCTTGCAATCAGAATAAAAAAGTCCAAGACAGTATCTTGCACTGCAAACTGTCTCAGCACAACAGTACACATCAAGTCCAGATGACGACAGAGAAACGGTATGCAATAAGGCCAGCTCCATCGCTATCGAGCAACTTGCTGATGGGATAGTCCTGTAGTACTTGATGTTGTTAGTGTTAACTGGATTTCAAAAGGTAGATTTAATGTCAGAGAAATGTATACAGTATACATCCTGAAATTCTTCTTCTTTGCAAGCATCTACGAAAACAGGAGTGCCCCAAACAATGAATGACAGTTAAATGTTAGAACCCCAAAATCCCCCCCAACTGCCCCCTCCCACGCATAAGCAGCAGCAAAGCAATGACATGTTCTCCCACACCACCCCCCCACTCCCCTACAAGCAAAAGAGCATCGGCAGCCCCTACTGAGCACTCAAGTGTTTAACAAACCATGAATAAAGACACAGACTTTCAGCGACTACTCATTCTCCCGGTATTCAACATACCACTAGCTCTCTCCCTAATAAGGGAAAAAGAGGTGTCCCTGTTTCACAGAGAGAAGGGAGACAAAACACAGCAACTCGCTGATTTATGGTGTTGAAAGTCTGTGGCATCGCTTTTTCTGAGCTCCGTACCCAAAGAACTCGGGTCTCTGGATACACAGCCAGCAGTCAGCTCACTGCTTACAATCTTCCATCTCCCACAACACATCAGGCAGCGGTACCAGTCTTGAATCCAGAGCCACAAAAATCTGGCACCTTGAAGGCACACTAATCTAGCCCAGACAACCTGCTCATATTCTATACCTTCACAGTATGGTCCGGGCCCAAGAATCCCCTCGTAACAAGTGTCTATACCAAATTTTGAAACACAGATCTATATAGAATGTATAAATAGCCTATCTGACATTAATAAATGAGTGACTAATCCTTAATTAATGTTTCAGAGATCTAAAATCCATTTCAATAGATACGGGTCAAATTTGACCCAGAACAGCCTCAATGTACAAAAATTTGTAGCAGTTGTACAAAAGTATAATTTTTTTAAATATTTTCATTTTTCTGCATTTTGGGTCACTTAAGGAAAAGTCATCAAATTTTGGCTAAAAAATATCATTTAGGTTGTTTTTACTGCTGTCAAATGTCAAAGCGGGTCAAATTTGACCCGATCAGTATGTAAGGGTTAGAAAAGCAGTCAGCCATGCAGTCCCGAGAGCGGGTCCCACTTCTGCAAAGAACCAAAATCAGCACTTAACTCCATGTCAAGATCTTCGAAGGAACCTTGAAAGTGAAAATAAGGGATATCAAAGATCAAAATAGAGTTGCTTCTGAAGACGCACACAAAGGAGTTGCAGTTAGGCGCCGTTGTCCTCCTAACCTCCTAAGTATTCAGTAATAACTTGTGACCATTATAAGAGCATGCAGGGCCCAGAGTGCACTGCCATTTCACCTGGAGTATCTTATCAGTGAAGACCTGAATTTCACGGCTATCTGTACCTCTAGCTAACACAGTTAAGACTATGGATTCTACCAAATAATCAGAAAAATGCCCAGATATATCATCATAAGCAGAAAAAAAAAACCCCAATCTGGTTAATTACCTTCCCAACATTCTATTCCTAATCATCAGCAAAATGGTGGAAGGTGTACGTTCTCGCCAATAAACTGCAGAATGAACCCCAGTCTATACTTTGCCAGGATTACAAGAAGCTGCAAAGGGTTGTAGATACAGTCAACTTCATCAGCAGCACAACCTTCTCACCATTAAGGACATCATCAAAGCATAGTGCCTCAGGAAGATGGCAGTTATCTTTAAGGGCCATCTTCATCAGGGACATACCCTCTTTTCATTACTACTTATAAGGAGGAGGCACAAGAGCCTGAAGACCCACACTCAAAGATTGAAGAACAGCTTCTTTCCCTCAGTTATCAGGTGTTGAAAACTACCACATTATTCCAATTTGTCATAGAGTCATAGAGTCATAAAACACAACAGAAAGCCCATTTAGTTCATGCCCAGCCCATAGCCCTCCATACCCCATCCCATTCATATACCTACCCAATTTTCTCTTAAATATTGAGAGCGAACCCTCTTCCACCCTCTAAATGAAGAAGTTTCCATTCACATTTGTCTTAAACATTGCACCTTTCATCCTTAACTCATGACTTCTAGTTGTAGTTTTACTCAACCTCAGTGGAAAAAGTCTACTTGCATTTACCCTATTCATACCCCTCATATCAAATTTCCCTTCATTCTCCTTAGCTTATGGGATAAAAACATCCCAACCTCTTCAACCTTTCCCTATAATTCAGGTACTGAAGTCCTTGTAACATTTTTGTAGATTTTCTTTGCACTCTTTCAAATTTATTGATATAGATTCTGTAGGTAGGTGACCAGAAATGAGCTCAATACTCCAGACTAAGACTCACTGACACCTTATAAACTTCAGCACAACATCCCAACGTCTGTGCTCAATTCTTGAATTTATGAAGGCCATCATGCCAAATGTTCTCTCTATGACCCTATCTAACTGTGATGACTCTCTCAAGGAATTATGGATCTGCATTCCCGGATACCACTGTTCTACCACAATCTTCAGAGCCCTACCATTCACCATGTAAATCCTATCCTGGTTTGTTATCGCAAAGTGCAACACCTCACACTTGACTGCATTAAGTCCCAACTGCCATTTTTCAGCCCAATTTTCCAGCTGATCATGATCCCATTGCAAGCTTTGATAGTCTTCCTTGCTGTCCACTACACTCCAAGATTGATACTATGTGCAAATCTGATAATCCAATTTACCACATTATCATCCAAATTGTTAATGTAGATGACAAACAACAATGGACCCAGCACCAACCCCTGCGGCATTCCACTAGTCACAGACCTCCGGTCAGAGAGGCAACCATCTACTAACGCTCTCTGGTTTCTCCATAAAGCCAATGTATAATCCAATTTACTACCTCAACTGAATGTCAAGTGACTAGACATTCTTGACCAATGTCTCACGCAGGGCCTGGCCAAAAAAAAAATATATATATACTCTAAAGTAGACAACATCCACTGCTTTTCTTTTATCAACTTTCCCGGTAACTTCCTCGAAAACCTCTGTGAGACAGTTTAGACATGACTTAAACAACGTTCACTATCCTAATCAGTCCCTGTCTATTTAAATACTTATATATCCAGACCCTACTGATCTACTGATGTTGGACTCACTGGCTTACAATATCCCAGTTTATTCTTAGAGCTTTTCTTAAACAAAAGAACAACATCTGTGATCATCCATTCTTCCATCACCTCACCTGTGGCTAAGGTCATTTTGAATACTTCTGCTCAGACCCCTATAATTTCTGCACTAGCCTCCCAAAAGGTATAAGCTAACACCTCGTCAGGCCCTGAGGATTATTCCACCCTAATTTACCTCGAGGCAGCAAGCACCTCCTCCTCTGTAATCTGTATATGATTCATAACCTCACTGCTGTTTTGCCTTGCTTCTATTGACTCTGAGCTCATCTCCCAAGTAAATACAGATGCAAAAGATCCATTTAAGATCACCGCATCTCTTTCAGCTCCAAGAAAAGGTGATCACTCTAATCTTTAAGGTGACCCATTTTGTACCTTGCTATCCTTTTGCCCTTAGTATACAATGTACAGAGCAGAGGAAGAAGTATTCTAAAGGCACGGTGACACAACCATGGCTAACAAGAGAGGGTAAAACCATCACAAAATCCAAAAGAGAGCATATAATAGAGCAAAAATAGCAGGAACTTAGAGGATTGAGAAGCTTTTAAAAACCAACATAAGACAAATAAGAAAGTCATTCCAAAGGAAAAGATGGAACACGAAGGTATGCTAGCCAATAATATTAAAGTGGATATTAAAAGTTTCTTCAGATACATAATGTGTAAAAGAGAAGTGAGAGTGGATATCATTCTGATGGGAAATGATGCTCGAGTAATGGGGGACGAGGAACTGGCAGGTGAACTGAATAAGTATTTAACATCAATCTTCACTGTGGAAGACACTAGCAGTGTACTGGAAGTTCAAAAGTGTCTAGGGACAGAAGTGTGTGAAATTGTTGTTACTAGGGAGAAGGTTCTTGGGAAACTGAAAGGTCTGTACATAGGTAAGTCACCTAGACCAGATGGTATTCACACCAACGGTTCAGAAAGAGGTGGCTGAAGGGATTGTGGAGGTATTAGTAATTATCTTTCAAGAATCAATAGATTCTGGCACAGCTCCAGAGGAATGGAAAATTACAATTGTCACTCCAGTCTTCAAGAAGGGAGATAGGCAGAAGAAAGAAAATTAGTTTGACTTCAGTGGCTGGGAAGATGTTGGAGTCAATTGATATGGATGTGGTTTCGGGGTACTTGGAGGCACATGATAGAATAGGTCATAGTCAGTATGGCTTTTCATCAGACATGTGGAGGGTGCTTAAAGATCATTTGCAGAGTACAGGAAAGTTATGTTCCTGTTAGAAGGAAGGATAGAGTGGAAAGATGAGAAAACCATGGATGTCCAGAGAGGTGATGAATTTAGTCAAGAAGAAAAAGGAAAAATATGTAAAGATTTGGAAGTTAGGTCAAATGAAGCGCAGGTCTATAAAGAAGCCAGTAACAAACTAAAGAAGGGAATTAGGAAAGCCAAGAGGCACCATGGCAAGTCCTTGGCAAATAGGATTAAGGTGAATCCCAAGGCATTCTACACTCAGAGAGTCACGGATGCCTTGAATGCACTGCCTGGTATGGTGGTAAAGGCTTATGCGATTTTGGCTTTTAGGGGATGTATGGAGAGGCACATGGATGTAAGGAAGATGAAGGGATATCGACATTGTTCTGGTAGGAGTTATCAGTTTTTGATCTGCTTTTTAGCTGGTTGGCACAACATTGTGGTGGAATGGCCTGTTACTGTGCTGTCGTCTTCTATGTTCTAATGTGGAGTATGCTTGCATGCTTGTATTTACTCTATTCAAAGGAGTCCAGTGACCTTTACTCCAACATATTTTAAAGTGCAGAATCAGAGAATTATGTCCTCTGACCCAACTTGTCCATGCTAAGATTCCTACCTGAGCTAACATTTGGCCCATATCCCCCTAAACCTTTTCTAATCATCGATCTGTGTAAACGTCTTTTACAAATTGATCTAAGCAGCTGATTTATGTATTTGACAGCTTGACACTGTAATAGAAGGATGGATATTCTTGTATCCTGTGTGACATAATATCAACCGGCCAAAGGCTCTTTCCTTCTTCTGAATCAATACTATAAACTTTGTTTCTTTTAGTTTTAAATTTCTGCTTCATTATTCATTGAGTCAGAGAGCTACAGCATCCTGATAGTCAAAGAAGTCGTTACATTATTCAGTAAAAATGATTTTCCCTTTACTTCTGATCATTTTAATATTTTCATTAGTTCTGCATACCTTCACAGTAGGTTACAGTGATTATCAACACCAGACGTGAAGAACACATTGTCATCTGGGTACCTCATTAATACAACTAACAAGATCTTGAAGTAGATGAGGAATAAGAAAAATTGAGATAGACACTACATCTCTCTCTGCCCTTTAGGTTTACAGTATGTAGTATTTCTTTGGACCATTTGCTGTGGTGATGGTGGATATTATTTGTTCAAAATAAATATTCTTTGTTTCTCACAAATATGTACATTCAAACACATGTACATATTCAGATTCACAATGTAACCAGGAGGGAGTTTAAGAATGGATTTAGGAGAGCTAGAAATGGACATGAGAAATCTTGATGAGTAGGATTAAGGAAAACCACAAGGAGTTCTGCATGTACGTGAAGAGTAGGAGGGTGTCACCAGTGAGGGTCAGGGCAATAAGGAACAAAAGAGGAAACATTCTTGGAGACAGAGGAGGTAGGGCAGATCCTTGATGAATGCTTTGCTTCAATATTCTTCAGTGACAGAAACCTTGATAAATATGAGGTCAGCACAAAGCAGACTGATATGATGGAACATGTCAATGTTAATAAAGAGAATGTGCTGAAACATTTGAAATGCTTTAGGACAAATAAGTGTCTGGAGCTAGACAGAATTCCTAGTCCCCAGGTTACTACTGGAAGTAAGGGTAGATATTGCTGTGCATTTGGCAATGATCCTTGCATTCTCATTGGCCATAGGGTTACCACCAGAAAATTCAAGGGTGGCAAATGTTATTCCTTTGTTCAGCAAAGAGGAATAACCCTGGGAATTATAGATCAGTGATTCTTGCATCAGTGATGGGCAAACTATGGGAGGAGGTTCTTGGAAATATTGCTTACAAGCATTTGGATGAGTACAGTCTGAATAGGGATAGTCAACATGATTTTGTGAGAGGCAGGTCGTAGCTCACATGCCTGATTGAATTTTTTGAGGATCTTACAGAACATGTCAATGAAGGCAGACCACTGGGATGTCGTGCATATGGATTTTAGTAGCGCAGTTGTGAAGTCTCTCCGCTGAAATCTTCTTCACAAAAGGAAGAGAGTGGCAGTAGCATTCCACCTAGAGGTTGGTGACGAGTGAGATTCCACCGTGTACTCTGGAACATCCGCTCTTTGCCATTTTTATAAATTACATGGATGAAAAAGTGTATTCATGGGTTAGTAAGTCTGCAGATGACACTGTTTAGTGGTGTTGCACATCGTGTGAATGGTTGTAGGCCAAGTTAAAAGGTGATGATGAATCAGCATATAGGAGGAAGACTGAAAATCTGGTGTTATAACAACATCCTCCCATTCAGTGCCAGGAAGGCTAAGGAACTGATTATTCACTTCAGGAGAAGGAAACTAGAGGTCCATGAGCAAGCCCTTATTGGAGGATCAAATGCTGAGAGGGTTAGCAAATTTAATTTCTGGGTGTTATTATTTTGGAGGACCCAGCACGTAAGTATGATTACGAAGAAAACACAGAATCACCACTGCTTCCTTAGGAGCTTGCTGAGATTCGACATGACATCTAAAACTTTGACAAACTTCTATAGATGTGTACTGGAGAGTATACTGAATGACTGCATCACAGCTTTGTATGAAAATACCAATGCCCTTGATGGACCCTAAAAGCATGGCACCTTAAGAGTCAATGCCAAGGCAAAGGCCGAAAAGGTGGCAGGAGAGGTAGGATTCAAACCAGGCTGAAACACAAAGGAATAAGGCATCCTTTGCCTCCCAGCTTGTTAGTGAATATGCAGTCACTACGAAATAAGATTGATGATCTCAGAGCAAGACTGCTGTATCAAAGGCGGATGAGGCAGATCTCAAATTGTTTGTTGCTTTGTGACCTGGTTAACATCAAACACGCAGCTATCCAACCAGCCATTTTTATGATTTTCTGAATGGATTGAACCTCAAATTCTAGTAAGGAAAGAGATGGCAGCATATGCTTTTTAATCAATTCTCGTTGCTGCATGGACATTGGATTTATGTCGACTTCTTGTTCCCCTAAGAACAACAAATGATTAAATGTGAACCATTCTACTTGCCTTGAGAGTTCTCATCCGTGATCCCGACTGCGGTTTATATACTGTTAGAGGCCGATTGTAAGGAAGCAATCACAAAATTGCATGATGCTATCCGTAAACAAGAAATGGTCCTCCCCGACACATTTCAAATTCGAGTGGACGATTTCACCCCGGCCTATTTGAAGAAAACCCTGCCCAATTATCACCAACACATAACCTGTTGCACCAAAGGTTCCAACACACTAGACCATTTCTACACTATAATAAGGAATGCCTATCATTCCATCCTGAGACAGTGTTTATGGACTCATTGACTCATTGTCACAGGAAAACAGTATCCGTCATCAGGGACCCACACCACCCATGACATGCTTTTTTTTCTTGCGGCTGCCATCAAGAAGATGGTACAGGAGGCTCAGGAGGCTTCCCCTACTGAATTTTACAGGAGCACCATTGGGACCATCCTGACAAGCCACATCGCCATCTGGTATGGGAGCAGCCAAACATCAAAACAGAAGTCCCTACAAAAGACTGTGAAAATGGCTGGGAGGATCATGGGACTCCTTCTACCATTCACTGGGGACTTCTATCAGAACTGCTGCATATGCAGGACCCTTAGAATTACCAAGAATCCTGCCCATCCATCCAGCATCCTTTTTGACTTTCTACCATCACGCAGGAGACTGCAGTGCATAAAAACAAGAATGGTCAGTATGGGAAAGAGCTTCTTCCCTCAGGCCTTTAGGCTTCTGAACTCCCTGCTGCATCGCATTCAAAGTGTCACCAATTAACCTGTTATGTACCTGACAACATTTAATTCATGCATTTTACTTTGTTTACTTATGCATAATTCATCTGTAGACTTTATCCTTACTTTCCTACGTTATTGTGTGTTGTGTACTTTAGTGCTTCACAACTTTGTTTGCAGAAACATTGTCTCCTTTTTACATCTGTATAGTTTACATGTATATAGTTAAATTATACTAAACTTGGCTTGATGTTGGCATGCTTTTATGCATGAGTTTCTACCACATGATTGCCTATTCAGATATTTTCATGAATAAGCAGGTGTACAGGTGTTCCTAATAAATAAGGCCATTAAGTGTATGTCACCATATATTACTCTGAAATTTATTTTCTTGAGGGCATTCACTGTAGAACAAAGAAATACAATAGAATCAATGAAAAGCAAACACACAGTATGAAAAAATAATCAATGTGCAAAAGAAAACAAACCACAAGTACAGAAAAAAATATTAGATAAAGAATACCGAGAACATGAGTTGTAGAATACTTGAAAGCAAGACCATAAGTTGTGGAATCAGTTCAAAGATACAAAAGATTCAAAGTACATTTATCATCAAAGTATGTATAGAGAATACAAATCTGAGATCCATCCTCCTGTGGGCAGCCATGAAACAAAGAAACACCATGGAAACCATTCAAGAAAGCAACAAACACACAATGCACAAGAACAGAACGTCTAGTGCAAATAGCACAAAGCCAGCAGACAACATGTAGAATGTCAAACATCAAACCAGGAGTCCAGAAGTATTCAATTTAGTTCAGCTCAGCATCATGTTGCATGCCCAAGACATGCTACAGAGCAAAGCATTCTTCACTGAATTGCCCCAGACTGCTTTAATTGCCCCGAACAAACTACTCAGAACAGCAATAAAAAAGAGCAACCAGAATCCAAGCACATGTGCACCACGAATCCCAAAATCCCCTAGTATGAGCCAACAGCTTCTCCAATCAATCCTCGCAATGTTGATCCCAAGGTTCCTGCACTTCCCTCCGACAGCAGCTAGAGATGAAAACTAGTCAAACAGGCGGATGGCGCCAAACACCTGCCCGTCCTCCGCTCATGTCCTTGTCAACTCATCCTTGCTTGTAATGGAGTAATGGAGTCAATTGTGGCCTCGTAAACTCAATGCCTCAATCGTAGAGAAGCAATGGAGTTGATTACAGTACATGTTGAACCCCATGTCCAGACTCCTGGGTCTCCAGGCTGCCCACTCTGTCCAAACCTCACCAAACTCCCATGGAGACAGCAAAGTGCCAGATCACTTGAAGGTACCAAAAGCACACCATCAAATTTACTGTTTCCAGTTATGGTAGAATCGTATTTGAAAGAAGAAGTAAGTGAGGTAGCTTTGTGAACTATATGCAGGATGTCACCATTGGTCATGTTATTTGCTGGCACCAACTCATCGGAGTTGAGTTAAGTGAGGTTATCCATGCTAGTTCAGGAGCCTGATGGTTGAAGGGTATTAACTGTTCCTGAAGCTGGTTGTGCAGGACCCAAGGCTTCTGTACCTCCTTCTGGATGGCAGTAGCAAGAAGAGAGCATGGCCTGGATGGTGGGTGTCCTTGATAATGGAATCCACTTTCCTGATACAGCACTCCTTGTGGATGTGTTCAATTGTGGGGTGGACTTTACCTGTGTTAGGGTGGGTTGTATCCATTAGACTTTGTAGGCTTTTCCATTCTTGTGCATTTATGTTTCATACCAGGCTGTGATGCAACTAGTCAGTATATTCTCCTCATTGCATCTGCAAAAACTTCTCAGAAAGTAAAGGAACTGCTGTGCCTTCTTTGTAATGGCACTTATGTACTGGCCCTCTGAAATGATAATGCCAAGGAATTTAAAGTTACTGACTCTCCCACCTCTGATCCACTAATGAAAACTGACTGATGGACCTTCTGTTTCGTCCTTCTGTAGTCAATAATTATTATTATTAATAGCCATTGACCACCTCTACAAGGAGTGCTATCCCAAGAAAGCAGCATCTATCTTCAAGTACCCCCACCATCCAGATAGGATAAGGTGATGTTGCAGCTCTATAAAACACTGGTTGGACCACGCTTTGAGGATTGTGTTCATTTCTTCTCAGCTCATTATAGGAAGGATGAGGAAACTTTAGTGAGGGTGCAGAGGAGATTTTTACTAGGACGATGACTGAATTATAAAGCATACCTTATGAGGTCAGGTTGAACAAGCTAGAGCTTTTCTCTTTCACGAGGAGGATGAAAGGTGTCTTGTTAGGGGTGTCCAAGCTGATAAGAGGCATAGATCAAATGGACACCCAGACTTTTTTCCCAGAGTTGAAATGAGTATCACAAGGGAGTAAGTATGCCTTTAAGATGTTGGGAGGAATGTATGGCAAGGAGCAGGGATTGGTGGCTGTCAGAGGCAGATTCTGTACACAGTGTGAGGTACAGTAGGTGCAGGGGTGGTGGTAGAGGCTGACAGTATAATAGGCACATTTAAGATAATCTTATGTTGGCATATAGATGAAAGAAAAATGGAGGGTTATGTGGGAGGGAAGAGCTAGATTGATCCTGAAGTAGGTTAAAGGGTCAGCATAAACATCATGGGCTGAAGAGCCTTTAACTTGCTGTACTGTTCTGTGGTCCATGATTTAAAGAGCTTTTCCTGCCTTTTGAGAATTATTGTTCAGAGAGTTCTATTCATAAAGACCAATAATGCATCGTAATTGTAAATGGATGAACAATTGCAGATTCCTAAAACATTCACTAATCATTCCTTTTAATGCAATACATGAATCATGCATTTGAAAAAAGATTAAACCATGTGTAGGCTGTTGTGATGAAGGAATCTGAATAGTAAATGAACTGCGAGAGTAATTTAAACCTTTTACCCTGCAACAAATGTACCCATCATTCAGGTAGCTGACAGACTAGAGGTCAGCTCCTGGTTTCAATTTACCTGTGAAACAATATCTTCCCATTATCAGAAGAGTTATTCAGTCCAACACTTAAGGCATTCAGGACCCCTCTATGAAGGTAACATCGTGATTTGGGTTAATAATCACAGTCCTGGAAATTAACTAACTCCAGAAGAGGACCAAATAAGCTTTTCTTCAAGGAAGCTTTGTTCAAGTTATTGAATCTTTTTCTTTGCCCACCTGATAATCTCTGCTATGGTATCACTCAGAACAGATAATGCTTCCAGAGAATAGTTTTGGGTCAATGAATAATGGAACCAAATGAGATTAGCTGGAGCTTCAGTTCACCGGGAAGGTTGGCCTGTGAAACCAGTTCACTTATTCTTCAAATGATCTACTGGCTAGATCTCAAAAGCATTTAGAAGGATAGGGATCACTTCTATATAGTAGACTCTAAGCTTTATACAAATATCTTGATATCTTGATTTTCAAACACACTTTTTTCTCAATCTTGCCTTGCTTGAAGGGTGGTACGCAGCCTATGGGAAGTAATACATATTTTCCAGGGTCTTGCCATGAACCTGTATTGTCAGAGGACAGAGCAGTGTAGATAAGGCAGATTGATGGAGAAACTTGATGCATTTAACATTGAACATAGAACAGAACAGCAGAGGAACAAGCTCCTCAGCCTGTTCTCTCCATGCTTGCCGTAACACCACTCCTAGTCAATCCCCTCTTGGTTTATACATGATCTCAATCACTCCATTCCCTGCAAGTTCATGTGCCTGTTTAAATGCCACTTAAACTTTGCTGTTGTACATGCTTCTTCTCATCCCCGGCATTTCTTCTGCTTTCTTCTCACAAAGGCATTAGTCTAAAGAGTAGGGAAGAAGGAAAAGCAATAGGTACAGACTCTGCCATTCACTGACTTAATGACCCCTGTCCTTGGCTTTCTCTTCCATCAGCCACAGCTGGTTTCCACCAGATGGAACAACTAAAATTAGTGTTGATGTTTATTTACAAAACAGCTCAGCAATCATCTTCCACTGAAATTAGAAAGTACATAAGCTCATTAAAAAAACATTTGTTTCTGTCCATTTGGGTTTTTCATAGATCAGGCGTTATTATTGAAGCAAATCACTTTTCAACAATGTTACAGCTCGGAATATTTTTTATTCACTTTTGGGGATTTTTTCCACAGACACCTTACACTTCCCATCCTTCTCTGTTCTTGAGAAAGCAGTACTTGAACTGCTAAGTATGGACACTCCCAGATTGCAGTTGGTTACTGAGTTCCAGGAGATACACCTAACAACAGTGAATCCAGACTTACTCACAATGCCTGGTCTCTGTGATGGTTTGAACTATGAAGGAGGCACATTGGTAAAGAACGATATGCATTCACACAGCACATTTGACATTGCTTTCAGTTTATGGAGAACTTTCAAAGTGAAGTTTCTATTATGATAAGAATTGGGGCAAATAGTTGCCACAGAGAAGATCTCATAGATATCAGTGCAATAATCACTAGGTAATGTATTGCACTGATGTTGGATAATAGACCAGGACACAAA
Source organism: Hypanus sabinus (assembly GCF_030144855.1). Taxonomy (NCBI): domain Eukaryota; kingdom Metazoa; phylum Chordata; class Chondrichthyes; order Myliobatiformes; family Dasyatidae; genus Hypanus; species Hypanus sabinus. Next base: position 67,416,358 of record NC_082712.1, read on the forward strand.
GGAAAAACAACTGACCTTCTACAAATTGGTGTTATGAGAATTTTTCGACTGGCTCGGGAGCATCTGATTTAACATCTTATCTCGAAAAAAGGCATCTTGAAAAGTGGGTCACTTTTGCCCTAGAATTCCAACTTATATTTTGGTGCGCCCTGAAGAACCTAAATACAGTGAGAGTGCCCATCTAACCCTGAGCTTGGGCTTGTCAGCATGCCTTAGCGGCTACATCTACCTCACAAGACTGTGGATTTGACTGATACTTTCTGAAGACCTCTTTGTAGCTGTTTCTTTCACTGTTAATACTTCCTGTTACCATAAAATGGCCAGAGAGCAGCTAGGTGCCAAACTCTCAACTAGCACTGTGCTACTCATCCAAAAACACCACGGAGGTACTAAATTCCCCTTAGAGTTTAATCACCATCAACATCATTCAGGTATATACATATCAGTGTGTGTCCTTGTATTTTCTTATCCTTTAGAAGGAAACCGCTAAGTCCATCAAGTCTGTGCCATCTCTCAGAACATTCCCATCATTTCAATTCAGAGTGTAGAACATAGAACAGCACAATACAGAAACAGGCCTTTATCTCACTTAGCCATTGATGTTGAATTATACTAATCCCTTCTGCCTACACATTCTCTGAAATTCATGCCTCTTAAACATCTCTATTGTCTGACTCAACCAGCAGCCTGGCAGCACCATCCAGAATGATGGCTGAGGCAATTATAGCACTCTCTGAATTCAAAAAACAACATTGCTTGTGCATCTCCCTTGAATTTCCCCTCTCTCACCTTAAATCCATGTCCTGTAGTATTACACATTTCAACCCTGGGAGAAAATTACTGGCTATCTATTCTATCTTGTCTCACATCATTTTATTAACTTCTGACAGGTCTCCCCTCTGCCTTCAAATGCAAGAGAAAACGACCTAAACTTCTCCAGCTTATTCTTGTAACACATGCTCTCTAATTCCAGTAGCGTCCACTGTGGGTAAAGAACATAGGACATCGGAGCAGAATTATATGTTAACCTTTTCATTCCCAGTATCATGCTCAGGAACCTCCTCTGGACCCTATCCAATTCCAGCACATTAGTTCTTAAATGAGAGGCCCAGAACTTCTCACAATACCCTAACTGCAGGTTGACTTCAGCTGGAATGCAGTTGGGAAGTGCATTGTCATCTAGTTCAGTGGAAGAAATAAAAGCATAGACTATATTCTAAATGGAAAGAACATTCAAAGATCTGAGGTGCAAAGGGACTTGAGAGTCCTCGTGCAGGATTTCCTGAAGGTTAACTTGCAGGTTGAGTCAGTAGTGAGGAGAGCAAATGTGATGTTAGCATTCATTTGAAGATGACTAGAATATAAAAGCAAGGATGTAATGTTGAGCCTTAATAAAGCACTTGGAGTATTGTGAGCAATTCTGGATGCCTTATCTAAGGAAGAATGGAGATGACTCAAAGGGGGTTCACTACAATGATTTCAGGATTGAAAGGCTTACGATGGCTCTGGGCCTTTACTCACTTGAAATCAGAGGAATGAAGGGTGACCTCACTGAAGCCTATTGAATGTCAAAAGGTCTCAATTGACTGAATGTGGAGAGGATGTTTCCTTTGGTGGGGAAGTCTAAGAGCAGAGGACACAGCCTCAGAAACGATGGATGTCCACTTGGAATGGAGATGAGGAGGAATTTCTGTAATCAGAGTGGTGAATCTGTGGAATTTGTTGCCACAGGTGGCCGTGGAAGCTGCCATTGGGTATATTTAAGCTATATGTTCATAGATTCTTGATTAGTCAGGGTACAAAGGGATATGGAGAGAAGGCAGGAGATTGGTGCTCAGAGGGAAAATGGATCAGCCATGATGAAATGGGGGAGCAGACTTGATGGGTGAAATGGCCTAATGCTGCTTCTGTATCTTATGGTCTTAACAAATGCTTTATAAAACATCAGCTTTTTATTCTTGCTTTAAACACAAGAGATTCTGCGGATGCTTGAAATCCAGAACACACACACACACACACACACACACATGCTGAAGAAACTCAATTCATGCAGCATCTATGGAAATTAATTAACAGTTGATGTTTCTCTAGTTCTGAAAAAGGGTCTTGGCCTGAAACGTCAACAGTTTATTCATTTCAATAATGCTGACTGACTTGCTGAGTTCCTTCAGCATTTTGTTTGTGATATTCTTGATTTTATATTCTAGTACTCTGGAAATAAATACTAGCATTGCATTTGCTTCCCTTATGCAACCTGCAAGTTAACCTTTAGGGAATTCTGCACTAGGTCTTGCAAGTCCTTCTCTTTGCACCTCAGATTTCTGAATTGTCTTTGTTTAGTAAAAGAGTCTATACCTTTATTTCTTCTCCCATCACTCCTATACTATATTGAACTGCCACTTCTTTGCCCATTCTTCCATTCTATATACATCCTTCTGCTTGCTCAGCACCACCTGCCCATTCACCTCTCTGTGAATCATCCACAATCTTGGCCACAAAGTTCAAGTTCAATTATCATTCAATTATAGCCATATGAGACAGCAGTCCTCAGGAGCCAACATGCAGGACAGATTTCCAATAGAGCACAACACACTGGACATAGCACAAAGCACAAATGGCACACATAGTTATGATTCCAGACAAAATACATGCATTCACAAAAAATAATATAGCCTAAGTACCTGAGTGGCATGATTGTAGATTGTTCTGATCGAGTTTGGTCAAGACACTGAAGGGCAACACGGAGTAAACACCAGAGGGCAGCACTGAGTGAACACTGGCAGACAGGGCTGACGAGTGGGGCCAACCCCCAACACAGTAAGGGTTCCAGCACCCCAAACAGAGGCATTTGCTCTCTGTTACACTTCCTCAGCTTTCTTCCCTTGCCATCAAATCCAGCATCCAAATTATTGATATATGATGTTAAAAAGCATTTCCAACACCAACACCTGTGGAACACTGTGTCATCAGTGGCCAACCACAAAAGGCCTGCTTTATTCCCACTTTTTCTTCCTGCCAGTTAGTCAATCTTTTATCCATACTAGTATCTCTCCTGTAATACCATGTGCTGTTAACTTGTTTAGCGGCCTGATGTGCGACACCTTGACAATGGCCTTCTGAAAATCAAAGTAAACCACATTCACTGACTCTCCTAGGCTGGCTGGTGGCCCAATGGCATTAGCGCTAGACTCTCGAGTGAAGGCTCCTGAGTTCGAATCCAAGTCGGGCCACCTCCGACCACGCTTTCCATCTGTGCCGGGTTGACCATCAAGCTAGCCACTCGGCCTCGTATGTCAGGAATGTTCATATAGTGATCCGGTAAATCCAAAAAAGGAGGCCAATCCTGACACCATGCGCCAGACAAGAATGGCTGACTGGAGCAACATGCTAAAAAAAAACGAACTGACTCTCCTTTGCCTGTCCTGCCCGGTATTCCCTCAAGAACAGGGTAAGAATGGAAAGTGTATTTAATTTTCAAAATGTTGCAAACGTTTCAGTTAATAATGCATTCAGAGCAATGAATGTTCTAAAATGTACAATGATGAATTGGAGAAGTAAGTGCATTTGTATTTTCTGTAGGCATCGAGACAATGGCTGCCAGCCCTATTGTAAATGAGTGTTGTTAATATGGTTTGGCCAGACATGCTGGCTCTCCGTGATATCATGCTGCTGTAAAATAGGTCCCTCATTGGAAGAGACACAGGGCAACAATCAACATCAGCTGATGCATCTACCCTCCATAGCATCGAAATGACACATACCATTCAGAGTCACAGTGCTCAGACTTTTTCATCTTCTCCTTAGTCTAGCCTCACAAACACATAATTACATAGATCAGTTAGTCTAGAAACTGCTGCATCGAACTAATGTTGCATTTTGGTGCTTTACTGGAACTTGTCCAAAAATATCTGATATAGTTTTTTTTTCTTGGAGAAGCATCTTCAATCACTGTGGTTTTTCAATGAGCTATGAAGCTGAGATCCACTTCAGCAACACTTGTGGGCTGAAGGTGTAGACAAGGAATTGTGATATGGGGCTTGGCTCCACTATTGTTCACTACGCCTTTAGCTTCCTGGGCTCCATGGTCTTAAATTCCCACAGTATATTGGAGAACTAGAGGAAGCTTCAAGATGTGGAGGGGATGAGAGATGGAACAGAGCAATTTAAAAACAAGGATGAGACTTTTGAAACAGAAGGTGATGATTTGAGAGTCAATATACATTAAGGAACAAACTGCAAAACTGCTGACCATACTGGCTGGTTGCAAAATAGATCTGAGGCAACAGAGTTTTTGATGAACCCAAGTTTAAGAAAAGTACAATATCACCAGCCAATCAGGTGAATGATATTGCTGTTATCATTAATACGCAATTTGAATGTTCTCTCGAGAGCTTTTCTTTCTGATTTTACAGGCAAATAATAATTAAATGTGTTTTTAAGAAGTCTTGCTGAGAAAATCATAGTTACTGGGTGTCCCAGTTAGAGTTGGAGGATTTTCTTTTACATTACTGCAGACTTTAAGGACTCTATATTGTACAATGGATCAGAGTAGGGGAATCTGGATCACCAACAGTACTCAAATGGCAAACTAGATCCATCTCAACCTTGTTGCCTTAACTTCTCATTTTTTTCCAGCCTTGATGACAGATCTCAGCCTGAAACGTCAATGGTTAATTCCTTTCCATAGATGCTGCCTGACCTGCTGAGTTCTCCCAGCATGTTATGTGTTTTGTCTCCATCCCAATATAATGCACATCTCAGATACACACTATAGTTTCATTCAACTCCCTAGGTGATACAATTGAGGATTAGGCAAGAGTTTTTTTCATATAAATCCTCTAACAAAAGAAAGGTAAAGATTCAATCATTGGGCAAGGAATCTGACATCCCACAGAAAAGGAAATAAGAATGTGTTTCCTGTAAGAGTATAATCAATTCTTTGTTGTGAGCTTTTAGCAGACTCTTTCCTTCATGACTAATTGCTGTGAACTGTTTATTGCACAATTGGTAGAAATAATAAAAATTAGAATGTTTTACCAATATATTGATGTGTTGATGATCTTCCCTCTGGTTTTGAACATTAAATACAGGTATTATATTCAGAAAGTGCTTATTTCCTCATCTATGACTTTGGATGTTGAAAGTAGCATTTCTATGCAAGCTGCTTTTGTTGTTGGTGATAAAGTTTGCAACATTGGTCAATGTTACAATACTGAGTTGGGTGATCTGGGAAGGGTATTTACTGATCAGCAGAAGATGGGGAAGCCTGGACTTCCTGTTATTGTCATAAGCACTTACCTGATGTTAACATTGCCTGTCACTTTTCATTTAAAGTATTGTCTAAGAATTCTTCATTAACTGGATGGCTATGAATGAATTCAATTGAATTGACTTTATTTTTTTACATCCTTCACATACATACGAGTAGAAATCTTTATGTTATGTCTCCATCTAAATGTGCCATGTGCAGTCATAGTAATTAATAATAAATAGAACAATCAAGGTAATATGGAGTACACTCAAATCAGCGAGAGTTCATCAGTCTAACAGCCTGGTGAAAGAAAATTTCCTGGAGCCTGTTGAGCCTTTTTGTGCTGTGGTACTGCTTCCCAGATGGTAGCAGCTGGAATAGATTGTGGTTGGGATGACTTGGGTCCCAAAGTATCCTACGGGACCTTTCTTCACACCTATCCTTGTAAATGTCCTGAATCATCGGAAGTTCACAACTACAGATGTGCAGGGCCGTCCGCACCACTCTATGCAGAGTTCTGTGATTAAGGGAGGTAAAGTTCCCAAACCAGTCAGTGATGCAGCTGGTCAGGATGTTCTCAATTGTGCCCCTGTGGAAATTTCTTAGAATATGGGGGCCCACATCAAACTTCTTCAACCGTCTGAGGTGAAAGAGGCACTGTGAGGTCCTCACTGATGTGGATGCCGAGGAACTTGAAGCTGTTTACCCTCTCAACTCCGGATCCATCGAGGTCAATAGGGGTTAGCTCATCTCCATTCCTCCTGTAATCCACAACCAGCTCCTTTGTTTCTGCAACAATGAGGGAGAGGTTGTTTTCTTGACACCACTGTGTCAGAGAGATGACTTGGATCAGAAAACTAAGTGTCACTCCTAACATTACTGTCAAGAGAGAGTTATTATTGCAATACATGAATGTGTGCGGGCTAGGAAGTATTTTAGTTAAGTCTTGAGGTATGACAATAGACCTTTGACATCCTCAATCCTCATCCTATGAGGAAGGTGTAACTGTAGTCACTGGAGGGTTTGTCCTTTGATCTGGGATTTGCTCATGTTCTGTAGTAGACTGCAATCTAAAGGATGAAACTATCTTTTACTTTCTCCTTGGCATTCAACACAAGTCCAGAAAGGATGTGATGAATTCTAGAATGAATGGATCTGATTATACTCAACAAAGCATCAGTTGGCAGGTTATTGGTGAGAGATTAAAGTTCAAATGCATTGATCTTATATGCAGCCCAGTTGAGCAAGTCAAGGAGCAGAGGTTTAATGAGGCTACATCCACACTTCACTGGATAAATCCGTAACCAAAGCTTTTTCTCTTCGTTTTTACCCTCCGTCCACACTAAAATGGCATTTTTGTCCACCAAAAATCCAGCTTTTCAGAAACGCTTTCCAGGGTGGGTATTTTTGAAAATGTTGCTCGGGCAGATCAGTGTGGATAGGGTAACTGGAGAAATCTGAAAATGGTATCTGATGGCAGCGCGCTACTTCAGTGTTTTCTTGAATGTAACCTAACAATTTCAGAACAGACGGCAATGAGACTGAAGAGTTAGAAATGTACTCACCAAATACTTTGACCCATAACTTACTGAATAAATAAGTATACTCACTTGGCCTTGTTTTTTGTCCTTGCTCGTATGAAGGTGGTTTGCCTATTTATGCCAGTACTTCTCTGACAATAGATCTGTAACAGCCTAATGTAACATTGTATGGAAATACAAGATAACACTGATGCAGACATTAAAACAATTATACATTTAACAAGGTGCTTTATTAATGCAACAGAGTTAATCAGTTTTTCAATGTTAGTCGTCAGCCGGGTCAATCTGTCCGTGAACTCCCTATCAGTTGCCTCTTTCAACTTTTAAGTTCTCCTGCGCGAGAGCCAACAGCTGTCCATCATTTTAAATTTCTCTAGTCTGTAACTACACATACGCGCACTTTTATGGCGTTTTCAAAATTATCCAGTCTAGTGTGGATGTAGCCTTAGCCCTATGTGTGCTATGGTGTACTTAAAAATGCTATGCATTGTCAATGGCAATACTAAAGTAAACATTTTGACTGATGTGCTGTAAAGGAATGATAAGCAGGTTTCAAGAATTCAGATTGGTGAGGGAGAAGGAAAACTGCAAAGTCACTGTAGGGTATTTTAATGAAATATAGTAAGTGATGAGGAAAAAGAAACATAAAAATATATAAAACTCTTAAGTCTAAAAAAATATGTGTGAAATAATTGAGAAAAGAACAAGCTCCACACCCTTCTACTAAGTGATGCAAAGGATAAAGGAAACAACAAGTCTAAGGCTACATCCACACTAGAATGGATAATTTTGAAAACACCGGTTTCATGTAAAAACGATAGGCATCCACACTAGGCATTTTTAAAAATATCACTGTCCACATTGAAATGGAGATTTCAGTGAAGCTCTTCCTACTGCGCATGTGCAGGACACATCTACCAAAAACAAATGACATGTTTGGTGTCGAATCTCGCTGTGAAAGTTCACATTTGTGCAGTTACAGACTAGAAAATCTTAAACAACGGGCAGCTGTTGGCTCTCGTGTAGGAGGATTTAAAAGTTAAAAAAAAACAAATACTGGAGCGTATGGAGGCAACTGACAGGGAGTTCACGGACGGTATGACTTGGCTGACGATGAACATTGAAAAACTGACTAATTCTGTTGCTTTAATAAAGCACCTTGTTAAATGTATAAAACAGTCTGCATCAGTATTATCTTGTATTTCCATACAAGTTACATTAGGCTGTTACACATCTATTGTCAGAGAAGTACTTGCATAAATAGGTAAACCACCTTCATACAAGCAAGGACAGAAAACAAGGCAAAGTGAGTATACTTATTTATTCAGTAAGTTATGGGTCAAAGTATTTGGTGAGTACATTTCTAACTCTTCTGGTTTCAGTCTCATTGCCGTCTGTTCTGAAATTGTTAGATTGTGTGGGAGGTTGTGTTCAGGAAAACAATGAAATGGCGTGCTGCCGTCTGACAGCATTTTCAGATTTCCCCGGTTACCCCATCCACACTGATCTGCCCAAGCGACATTTTCAAAATTACACACCCTGGACAGTGTTTCTGAAAAGCTCCGGTTTCAGGGGATGAAAACGCCATTTTAGTGTGGGCAGTGGGTAAAAACTAAGAGAAAAAGCTTTGGTTACAGATTTATCCGGTGTAGTGTGAACGTCGCCTAAAACAGACTACAGAATAATTAATACAGTAGCAAGTCTCACACCCTTTGGGTCATCAAGGGCAATGACTTTCCTGGTGACTCTTAGATGTCCTTGGCTCTGATCACAATTCAGTCCAAGGATAGAAGTTCAATGTGCTTGCTCATTGTTCATGCATATCTAATCAAGAAAACCCACACTTCTTTTCTAATCTATGCATATTATTCAGCTACAGTTATAAACTTAATTATTTCTTAATGATAGATGTACAGCAAGGATTTTACGTTACCATTGAACTAGTCTTGCTTGTTTCCAAAAACATTATCAGACAGGACATTACTTGGCTAACTGAAATGCTCAGCCTTGAGAAAGAAACCAAGTTTACACATTCCCATTAAGGCTTATATCTGTATTACTCAAGTTCCACGGACCCTATGAATCAAGAACTTATGCTGTAGCTATCGTTCTAACAAACAAGCTTGTTTATTATGAGTACTGTAAAAGTACAACTCCATTTCAAGTAGAAAGATCTTTTCAAAGGGCATCTAATTAAATCATCATGGGAATTAAAAAGCCTCTGCTGTGCAAAACCTAATCTTCTAGCAACTTACTTTATCACTAGAAGAATATGTTTTGATCAGTCATGACAGTAGGGCTCTATAATTCCTTGCTACTTTTCCGATGGCAAGATAAAGAACACAACTCTGCAACTGGAGGGAAGTCTGAAAAGTTGGAATGTGTAACCTAAATTTGTGAATCACAGTGGGACACAGAGAAAGGCAGCTGGGATATCAAGGTTGCAATCTCAAGTCAGTTGTTGTGTTACAAGGAAGGATAGAAATGAAGAACCAAATAACATACATCAGTTTGTGATTTGACCTGGGAAACTGAAGCAGAGGGTCGCACAGCTCCTCAAGTCTGCACCATTCAGGATTGATCTTATTAAGGGCATGAACATAGCCACAGAAGGAGATGATTTTACTTACACTGAGGAGCTTTAAAAATGAATAAGGACTTTACTAAGACATGGGAATTCAGTACTAACCACTCAATCAGGCAAAATTAAAGATTTAAAGATTCAGTTCCACATGCCCATCCAGTGTCTAAAACCTATTGTTCTTACCGTTATGTATTTGAGCCAAATTTCTAACAAATAGGTCATTCTTGAAACATACCCATCCCGGTCATATCGTCTTTTCAGAAGGTACAAAAGTCCGATATCTCACACCAACATCTACTTTCCAACATCCATCAGGTCTTTGAACCTATCTACATAACTAAAACCCTAAATCACCAATGAACACTACCGCTCACCACTCTTTAAAAAATATATTTATTCATTTGCGAGATGTGGGCATTGCCAGCTAAGCCAGCACTTATTGCCCATCCCTAGTTGCCCTTGAGAAGGTGGTGATAAGCTGCCTTCTTCAACCGCTGCTGTCCCTGAGCTGTAGGTACACCCACAGTGCTGTTAGGGAGGGAATTCCATGATTTTGACCCTTCAACAATGAAGGAACAGTGATATGGTTCCAAGTCAGGATGGTGAGTGACTTGGAGGGGGTTTTCCAAGTGGGCTGCCTTGTACTGGATGGTGTCAAACTTCTTGAAAGGAGTTGAAATAATCCCGGCAAGTATTCCATTACACTCCTGACCTGAGCCTTGTAGATTGTGGACAGGCTTTGCGGAGTGAAGAGGCAAGTTACATGACGCAGGATTCCTAGCCTTTGACCTGCTCTAGTAGCCATGGTGTTTATATGGCTAGACCAGTTCAGTTTCCTGTCAATCATAATCCCCAGGATGTTGATAGTATGAGATTCAGTGATGGTGATGCTACTGAATGTCAAGGGATGATGGTTAGAGCCTCTCTTGTCAGAGATGTTCATTGCCTGGAAATTGCATGGCTTGAATTTTACTTGCCATTTGTCAGCCCAAACCTGGATATTGTCAAGGTCCTTCTGCATTTGGGTATGAACTGATCCACTATCTGAGGAATCAGAAATGGTGCAGAATATTGTGCAATCAGCTGCAAACATCCCCACTCCTGACCTAATGACAGAAAGAAGGTCATTGATGAAGCCGTTGAAGATGATTGGTCCTAGGACACTTCCCTGAGGAACTCCTGCAGTGATGTCCTGAGGATGAGATGATTGACCTTCAGCCACCACAACCATCTTCCTTTGCAATACCATGGACTTGATTTTGATTGTGTCTTTGTTTCTTTTTTAAATGCACCAAGGTTTGTTGACTATGCTAACATGCCTGTGATGCTGCTGTGAGTTTTTCATTGTACTGTATATCTGTAGGCGACAATAAACTCAAATTGACTTGACAAGTAATAGTACTTACTGTCTGTCCGGAGTGGCTAACAATTTATCTTGAGACCAGCTTAAGACTCTTAAATCAGATAAAACAGCCGATCATTATTGAAACTGCAAATTTATTTGTGACAGATGTTCAAGGGTTCATTTTAATATCAAAGAATGAATAGAGTATGCAACCTGAAATTCTTACTCTTCACAGATGTCCACAAAGTGTCCCGGCTGCAGAGAAAGAGGCAGACATGGACAGATTGTCTACGGAGTCACTATGGGTGGAAGTCAAGAACAGGAAGTGGTGAGTAACTCTACTGGGTGTTTTTTTATAGATCACCCAATAGCAACAGGGACATCAAAGAGCAGATAGGGAGACAGATTCTGGAAAGATGTAATAATAACAGGCTTGTCGTGGTAGGAGATTTTAACTTCCCAAATATCGATTGGCATGTTCATTTAGATGGGCCAGAGTTTGTTAGGTGTGTTCAAGGAGGTTTCTTGACACAATATGTAGATAAGTTACAAGAGGAGAGGTTGTACCTAATCTAGTATTGGAAAATGAACCTGGTCAAGTGTCAGATCTCTCAGAGGGAGAGCATTTTGGAGATAGTGATCACAATTCTATCTCCTTTACCATAGAGGGAGAGGGATAGGAACAGACAAGTTAGGGAAGCGTTTAATTGGAGTAAACAGAAATATGAGACTATCAGGCAGGAAATTGGAAGCATAAATTGTGAACAGATGTTTTCAGAGAAATGTACGGAAGAAATATGGCAAATGTTCAGAGGATATTTGTGTGGAGTTCTGCAAGGGTACATTCCAATGAGACAGGGAAAGGATGGTAGGGTATGGGAACCGTGGTGTACAAAGACTGTTGTAAATCTAGTCAAGAAGAAAAGAAGAACTTACGAAAGGTTCAACAAACTGGGTAATCATAGAGATCTAGAAGATTATAAGGCTAGCAGGAAGGAGCTTATGAAAGAAATTAGGAGAGCCAGAAGGGGCCATGAGAAGACCTTGGCAGACAGGATTAAGGAAAATCCCAATGCATTTTACATGTGAAGAGCAAGAGGACAAGACGTGAGAGAATAGGACTAATCAAGTGTGACAGTGGAAAAGTGTGTGTGGAACTGGAGGAGATAGCAGAGGTACTTATTGAGTAATTTGCTTCAGTTTCATTACGGAAAAGGATATTGGCGATCGTAGGGATGACTTACAGTGGACTTTAAAACGCTTGAGCATTCAGATATTAAGAAAGAGGATGTGCTGGAGTTTTTGGAAAGCATCAAGTTGGACAAGTTACCAGGACTGGATGAGATGTACCCCAGGCTACTGTGGGAGGCAAGGGAGGAGGTTCCTGAGCCTCTAGTGATCATCTTTGCATCATCAATGGGGATAGGAGAGGTTCCACAGGATTGGAGGGTTGTGGATATTGTTCCCTTATCCATGTAAGGGAGTATAGATAGCTTAGGAAATTATAGACCAGTGAGTCTTACTTCAGTGGTTGGTAAGTTGATGGAGAAGACTCTGAGAGGCAGGAATTATGAACATTTGGAGAGGCATAATAAGATTAGAATAATCAGCATGGGTTTAGGAAAGGCAGGTCATGCCTTACGAGCCTGATTATATCTTTTGAGGATGTGACTAAACACGTTGATGAAGGTAGAGCATTTAGATATAGTGTATATGGATTTCAGCAATGCATTTGACAACGTACCCCATGCAAAGCTTATTGAGAAAGTAAGGAGACATGGGATCTAAGGGGACGTAGCTTTGTGGATCCAGGACTGGCTTGCACACAGAAGGCAAAGTGTGGTTGTAGAGGGGTCATATACTGCATGGAGGTTGGTCACCAGTGGTGTGCCTCAGGGGTCTGTTCTGGGACCCTACTGTTCATGATCTTTATAAATGGCCTGTATGAGGAAGTGGATGATGGGTGAGTAAATTTGCTGATGACACTAAGGATGGAGGTGTTGTGGATAGTGTTGAGGGCTGTCAGAGGTTACAGCGGGACATCGATAGGATGCAAAACTGGGCTGAGAAGTGGCAGATGGAGTTCAACCCAGATAAGTGTGAGGTGGGTCATTTTGATAGGTCAAATATGATGGCAGAATATAGTATTAATGGTAAGACTCTTGGCAGTGTGGAGGATCAGAGAGATCTTGGGGTCCGAGTCCATAGGACAATAAAAGCTGCTTTGCAGGTTGACTCTGGTTAAGAAGAGGTGGATTGGCCTTCATCAATCGTGGGATTGAGTTTAGGAGTCAGCAGGTAATGTTGCAGCTAAATAGGACCCTGGTCAGACTCCACTTGGAGTACTGTGCTCATTTCTGGTCACCTCACTACAGGAAGGATGTGAAAAAGAAATGTGCAGAGAAGATTTACAAGCATATTGCCTGGATTGGGGAGCATGCCTTATGAGAATAGGTTGAGTGAACTCTGCCTATTTTCCTTGGACTGACGTAGGATGACAGGTGACCTGATAAAGGTATATAAGATGATGAGATGCATTAATCATCTCAATCAGAGGCTTTTTCCCAGGGCTGGAATGGCTAGCATGAGAAGGCACAGTTTAAGTTGCTGGGAACTAGGTACAGAATAGATGTCAGGGGTAAGTTTATTACGCAGAAAGTGGTGAGTGCATGGAATGGGCTGCTGGCAACTGTGTGGAGACGGATATGATAGGGTCTTTTCGGAGACTTCTGGACATGTACATGGAGCTCTGAAAAATACAGGGCTATGGGTAACTCAAGGTTATTTCTAACCTTAAGTTAGAAAGTTCAGCACATGTTCAGACATGTTCGGCACAGCTTTGTGGGCTGAGGGGCCTGTATTTTGCTGTAAGGTTTCTATGTTTCTATGTGTAAAGCAAGAACCCCACAGAATGAATGATAGAAACACCAATGTCCCCAAAGTCCAACCTCCCTTCACACAAGCATCAACTCCCGCTCTCCCCTCACTCGTGCCAGCAGAAGCACTGATACCCCACATAACCCCACCATGCAAGCAACTGCAAAGGCCCCCCAAAGAGACCCCTATCAAGAGTCCACCAAAGTACAGGCCATAACCCAGCACTTCGGTATCTCAGAAACTCTCTCTCTCTGCCTCCCCCTCTCTCTTTCTCTCCGTCTCTCTGTCTCTCCCTGTCTCTCTCTGTCTCTCCGTCTCTCCCTCTCTCTGTCTCTCTCTCTCTCTCTCTATCAAGGGAGAGAAAGGTTGCTCCTGCAACAAGATGTGTAAAAGGAATCTTAGATTTTAGAATCTTCTCAGATACCTCAACATTGAAGGGAATTTTGTGTTATGGAGAAGATCTATAGATGATCTCAGGGTTACATAGATCATGGCTTATGCCCTTGCTGAACTTCTACTCGGTAGAAAATGAGGATTGAGAACAATAATACAGAGTTGAAATTAATCAGAATAGAAGGAGTTAACAGGATAAATGCAGTCCAGACACAAAGCAGTGCAAAATAGTCATTCAATAGATGGTTATAGAGAATCAAGTACTGAGGGAAAAGGGCGGGAATAAATGAATAAGGACAATAAAATGAAAGGGTACTGAAGGTTATTAAAATAGCAGGTTCACATTTCTTGTATGTGATTATCCAATGCTAAGAAATAAAGTTGGAAATCTAATTACAATAAAGGGACATGGCGATGTAGCCTGAGGAATACTCTTGTGTGGAAGGATCATTCTGAGTCAAAAGGTTCTTGCAAATAATGAGTTTCAGTGGATACTGAAGAAATGAAAGGTCAGCTGAGATGACCAGGAGCATAATTATAGCCATAGAAAGAAAGGAAAGATTGTAGAACTCTGCTATGCTGAGTAATGATGGCTGGTGAGTTTACTTAATCTGAACAGGAGTAAGAGAAGAAATGGTGGTCAGAGTGCTGTGGATCAAGAGTAGCTATTCAACTAGTGGTGTATTTTAAAAATGGCTTCTTCAGATAGACTTAAATTCTTTAGCCAATAGTAATTCTCTTAACCATAGAACAAGCATTGTGGAATATGGTCAAGGACACCATAATTTCCCATTTTACAAATGAAGATATCCATAGTCTTCTACACAGTTGAATGGAAGTGTAACTGTTCAGACTAGACATCAGTCCAAGGTCCTATTTCAATTCTTGGGTGAAACAAACAATTCCAGATCACTGTGCTAAAGAAAAGTTGTGGAGTTTTCTCTTTGCTCTGGCCAGCAGTTAACTATTAAACAATTTAAACTAAACCAGATTATCTGCCTATTTGTATATTGCACTTTGTGGACCTTGTTCTAAGCCACATTTCTTGCATTATGACTGGGATTGCATTTGATAAGTAGTCCATTGGTTGGCAGTGAAGAAATGGGCTATTATGCTGTCATCAGTCGCTTGTTCTTTTTAATAAAGCACTCCTTGTTACATTCTGTGGGTTATTGGTGAGTCATGTAATCAGATGCCTTTGAGTTACTTACAAGTCTGCAATGTGGTCTTCCTCTTTCTGAGCAAAACATTCTGACCTCTAATCGTAAAGTACTTGATGCTTACAATTATTGCCGAATCATGAAGGGCATTATGAAAGAAATTTACAGCCCATTAGGATTCCTTTTGCCCATAATGCGTATGCCTGCTCGTTAAATATGTGCTCCAACAAGATTCACTTTACTGCTTTCTCTATGGCTCTGTATAAATTTTCAGGAATTTATTCAGTTTCTTTTTTAAGTGAATCTTCTTCCACCTCACTTACATTAATGATATTTTGCATCAGAAGAGATCATTGCATAAATAAAAATAAATTTCTTCTTTTCCCTCTGGCTCTTTTGCCTAGTTCATTAACTCTCAACAAATTACAGAAGTCTTGCATTTTGGAATGGTTCTAGTGGCTTCCTGCTGTGTTATCTCTAAGGCCCTGACGGCTTTGCTGGCTGCAAATGTCCTGCAGGGAGGAATCAGACATTTATAGTAGTATAGTTTTCTAGCTCTTACACTCTCCGGTATGTTTTATGAACAGTGGCCATTTTTTTTTGAACTTTCAAAAGTTTTTTTTATTTCCTTGTTTTAACTGTTCTGAGGGTGAGATTTATTGGGGCACCTACAGTGACAGACAAATTATATTTATTTTAAGTTACCACTCTGATCAAGGAGTAGTTTCAACTCACTACATCTATCAAAGATTAATTTCAGATAACTGCAATTTTGAAAAATAATAGGAACAGATATTTAAAGGAAGTATTTTTATATTTAATTTTGTTTGAACACTTCTATTTAATGGTTAAAAGTATTGATGGAAGAAATGTTGTTTAACTGGTCATCAGAAATAAGCAGATAGATAATTAAGAGATTTATCAATTCTCTATTGATATGGGAAGTCAGGACAGCAAATTAGTGGCAGGAACTGAGCATGTGACAAACCCCAAGTAATACTTACAAATGGAGTTTTCAGCATGATGTTTAAATGCCCATATTCCATGTCCTCCACTTTGTTTCATAAGATGGCCAGATTTGCACATTCAGGCAAACAAGCCAAAAATAATGTAAAAGCTGAACATGATCACTATATTTTAATAAATGTTACAACAAATTGAATAAAACAAAGAGCTCAATTTCCTTCCAGATCATCAGCTCTAAAGGTACACAGGTGTTCTGCATATGTTGTACATGTTATCTCAATTCAAATCAATACAAAAAAAACAATTCATAAACACATGAATTTTCTTTTCTGAATTCATATCAGCTTACAAAGTCTCAACTTCATGCAGATAAATAGGATGAAATCCTGCTTTCAAAGTCACATGGACCTTTCCTAACACTTCAAGTCAAGTCAAGTCAAGTCGCTTTTTATTGTCAATTTGACCATAAATTGCTGGTACAGTTCACAGTAAAAATGAAACAATGTTCCTCCAGGACCATGGTGCTACATGAAACAACACAAAACTACACTAGACTATGTGAGACAACTCAAGGCTACACTAGACTACGTAAAACAACACAAAAACTACACCAGACTACAGACCTACACAGGACTACATAAAGTGCACAAAACAGGGCAGTACAATAATTAATTAATTAATTAATAAACAAGACAATAGGCACAGTAGAGGACAAATTTCAATATAATAATAAATTATGTAGATGTCAGCCTAGACTCTGGGTATTGAGGAGTCTTACAGCTTTTCTAGATATCTCTGTCTCCATCTCAGAATACACACTATCCACTGATATTTACTATAAGTCCACCAACTCCCCAGCTTCTTGGACTGTATCTCTTCCCACCCCATCTCTTGGAACAATACATTTATTTTCTTCCAGTTTCTCTGTCTCTGCCACATCTGCTCTCAAGTTCAGAATCAGATTCAGGTTTAATATCATCGGCATATGTCATGACATTTGGTAACTTTGGAGCAGCAGTACAATGAAATAAATTATAAATAAATGAATTACAGTAAGTAAATGTATATTTATTTTTTAAATTCAGATAAGCCGTACAAAAAAACAGAAATTTTTAAAAGTAGTGAGGTAGTTCATGGGTACAACGTCCATTCAGAAATCAGATGACAGAGGGGAAGAAGCTGTTCCTGAATCACTGAGTGTGCACCTTTAGGCTTCTGTATCTCCTTCCTGATGGTAGCAATGAGAAGAGGGTATGTCCTGGGTGGTGGGAGTCTTTGACGATGAAACCACTTTCTAAGGCACCGGTCCTTGAAGATGCCTAGGATACTATGGAGGCTAGTAGCTGTAAAGGAGGCGACTAATTTTACAACACTCTGTAGCTCCTGTGCATAAGCACCACCCCCACTTACTACACAGTGATACAGCCTGTCAGAATGCTCTCCAAGATACATCTGTAGAAGTTTGAGTGTTTTAGGTGACAAGCCAAATCTTCTCAAACTCCTGACGAAGTATAGCCACTGTTTTGCCTTCTTTATAGTTCATCGATATGTTATGGCAGTCTACTCCATGACATCTGAAATCTCCTCCCTTTTTAGGAATATGTCTTTCCTTCTGGTGTGTTTGGAGTTTGATCTTACTCCTCCTCCATTTCTTATAGCTCTGCCCTCAGCCCACATTCTGCCTTCCCTGCCCCTAACATTTCACCCCATTAACCTTTGTGTCCAGCACCATTATTTTCCATTTCCACCAAGAGCAAATTTCCCAGAACAAGTCATACCTTCTCCTTGCCACCTTTTCCTTCCTTCTAACTTTTTCTACACCATGCATGATTTCCTAATCAACTTATCACTCCACACTTATCCCTCCTCCTGTAGTAGATGTAACACTTGTCCTTACACCTCATCAATCATCACCTCTCCAGGGACCCTTCCAGGAGTGCAAAAGATCCATACGCATTTGCTCCAACCTTGCCTACCAAATTTATAACCCTGCTGTGGTCTCCTCTGCGTTGGCAAGACCATGTGAAATTTCAGCAATGATTTTGAAGAACATATACACTCAGTCTGTATTGGTCATCCTACAGTTCCAGTTTCCACCCGTTTCAACAACCCTTCTCATTCCCACACAGGTCTAACCATCCCTGGCCTTCTCTACTGCCAGGATGAAGCCCAATGCAAATTGGAGATGTAAAACCTTATAATTTCAAGATGGTAGTCCTAAATCCAAGTACATGAATATTGAGTTTTCTAATTTTAGGTACTAACCCCATCCCTTTCTTTTCTTTTCCCTCTTCCTCACCCTTTGAAACTCAATACCACCCCCCCCCACCACCACTGCCTTTCTGATAATCAGGTGCTTTCAATTTTGTCACCTTTCCCACTCTTTCCTAAGCCTCCCTTCACCTATTTTCTCCCCTACCCTTCTACCCCTTCTGGCTCCATCAACCAACCTCACAAGTGGATCTTCTTGCCACCACAAACACCTAACACCAGTTCCCATCTGTTTCCACCTGTTATTCACCTCTCCCCTCCTTCTATTATCTGAATCCAGCAGTGCTGGCTTTGTGTTCCCATTTATCTCCATTCAGCAGCTGTCGCATCTTCATCTTCCCTCCAGCCCTATCCATATGATTTCACTCTCTCTCTCTCTTTCTCCCTCTCTCCTTCCCTCTATCATTTACATGGCACAGTTCACAGTTTTTCCAGCTCCACTCCTACACATCCCCCACCAACACACCCCCCTGCATTCCTCCTCTATCTAGAAATCTGCTTGTAATTATGAAACCTACTTCAGTCCACCAGACCTTTCACATCATTCTCTTTCTCCTTGTGCTGGACATCTCACCTCTTCACCCTCAGTCATAATGCAGGATTTCAGCATGAAACATTATCAGTTTCTTTCCTGCTACAGTTGTACTCGACCACAGAGTTTCTTCTAAAGACTGGTTGCTGGTCCGGATTCCCATATCTTCAGTCCCTTTGCCTACAATACATCTAAACTCATTGATTAAACTTAACACCAACCAGGACAATTAAGTTTTATTTATCCCTCCCCACTGCTCTCCCTCCTGGCACTTACCCTTGTGAATGGAACAAGTGCATACCAGCCCCTACACCTCCTCCCTCACTACCATTCATGGCCCCAGACAGTCCTTCCAGGTGAGGCGATACTCCACCTGAGAGTCTGTTGGGGTCATCTACTGCATCCAGTGTTCTCAGTGCGGCCTCCTGCATACCAATGAGACCCAACATAGATTGGGAGCTTAGGAGTGGGTGACAAAATTGGAAGGACCAGGTGATCAGAAAGGCAACAAGGTGCGGGGTGGGAGGATGATTTTTAGAAGGTGTGGAAGAGGGAAAAGATTGGAAAAGGGTGGGGTTAGTACCTAAAGTTGGAAAATTCACTGTTCAGCAGGATCTCCCACGGATCACCCATTTTAATTCCACTTCCCATTCCCATTCCAATATGGACTCCTCTACTGTTGCGATGAAGCCACACTGAGGTTTCAGGAGTGTTGCGTACATGCAACCCTTTGAAAATACCAGGAGCAATAGAACACACCTAGAGTCTGGTTTTGCTGTTAACAAAACACTACTTTATTAGTAACTATGTAATATAGTAACTTAAACTGGGTAAATCAGGAGTTAACGGAGTTATGCATATATAGGTGTGAAAATAAAGTTTCCAAACTTATTCAAGCTCAGGTGGCAAGAGTTACAGTCTTACGATGGTATGTAAGAAAGTTAATTCAATCCTCAGGTTAATTAATGTGAGATATTTGTAATCTAAAGGCGAATGTTGTGAGAAGACAATTACGACAATATTCCACAGATTCCATGACAGTAATATAAAATAACAATAGCAGTAGGTTTTATCTCTGAAGTTGTTCCACACGAAGTATCACCAACAGTGATCTTCAACGTCCATCCTTTCAGCACAAGTGGTAACACACCCAAACTCAGCTACGGGACATCTCAAAGTGGTGGCCACAGGATACTCAAGCAGAATCCACGTATGGATTATTATCAACAGTAGTTTATCACAAAGAGGACTACCACCCAGGCAAGGGTCAACACACTGGTAGATTCCACAAGATTACCCCAATCACACACAATGTGATAGCCACTTATCCAGTTCCATGACATACGAAATAACTCCAACAGTGATTTGCCACAGGGGTGCCATTCTTCAGTGAATTACCACATCCAGACAAAGGATAAACACACAAGTGTTATTCACAAAGGTTTCCCCTCACCAGAGAACCCACTCCTGTGGATTAACGATGTGACAATCACACTTTTGTATTCAAATGTAAACAAACTCACCCTCATGGGCTACTTGGAGAGAGAGTCCAAACAGTGATCTCTTTGTCACTAGGTTTCATCTGTTTCAAACCTTCCTCTCCTCTCCTCTCTCTGCAGACTTGTTCCAGTTGCAGCACTTGTGAGAGTCATTTATCAATACTCTGGATCGATCTCAACTCACCTTTTCTGGGCTACTGAAAATTTCAACCAGCAACTGACTCACTGCTGTCTTCCATTGATGGAATCCATCTTGACTCTAACTGTGTGTATCTGAGACTGTCCTTGTAAAAAAGTAAACATGCTGCAGAGAAACCATAACATTGATTGCCCATCAAATCTCTCTCTCTCTCCCCCTCCTCAAACAGCGCCCAAAATTCAGTCTCATTCTCCCAGCATTTTAAAGTGACAGTCCACAGAAAGAATGAACCCTAGGGGTATATAATAGGAGTAACACCTGATATTCTGTCTGGATAACCTCCAACCTGATGACATTCCGGTAATGTTCCTCCCCTCCTCCTCATCATTCCCTTTCCCTCCCACCTTATCTCGTTACCTGCCCAAAGCCTCCCTCTGGTTCTCCTCCCCTCTTCTTTCCTCCATGACTTTCTGCCCTCTCCTACTAGATTCTGGCTTCTCCAGCTCTGCATCTCTTTCATCAATCACTTCTCAGCTCTTTATTTAACTCCTCCCCCTCCCCCCCCCCCCCCCCCGGTTTCACCCATCACCTTCTGTTTCTTCCTACCCTCCCTACATCTTTTAACTCTGACTCCTCATCATTTGTTCTGCAGTCCTGATGAAGGGTCTCAGCTTGAAACGTTGACTGTATTCTTAGATACTACCTGGCCTGCTGAGTTTCTCCAGCATTTTGTATGTGTTGCTTGGATTTACAGCATCCGCAGATTTCATCTTGTTCATTTTTAAGGTGTTGCATTTCAGGGTTTATTAAAGAGAATTCTTGGTCAAATTTCATGAGTCAATTTTCATTTCCTCTGTAGATCAATAGCTTCAAAAAAATTGCTTTTTGCAGATGGAAGATCTGCTGTGAATTTCCAGAGTGTATTTTACTTCCCACGTATCCGACCTATTGCTCATCCCTGCCACTTTCTATGCTGAAGAGAAATAGCATGATGTTGGTAAGCTAATACTCTCCAGTAGATGAAATGACTGTCCAATCATCTCTAGACCATGATTGTGATTTTTCATAGATCTATGTTCTGCTAACTTCCTCTTGTTTTTGCCCTCGTAAGTAGAATTGTAATTATAAAAGGGAAGTTCTGGAAGCCTGAATGTTGGAAGCTTCAAATTCTTGAAACAACTGGCATAATCTGGATAGATTTCCTATATGGAATTAAATGATTCAATAAAATGGGGAATGTGAAAACCATATTATTTGAAAAGGCAATAGTTTATGGTTCAATTGGTATTTTAAGTTCTTATAGTTAGTAGGTTTTACCAAAAGATAATTGCAACTTTTCAGTGGAGATTTCAGGCAATATAGAAATCAAACTTCAAATGCTGGACACCTGGGATAAATTTGGAGGACATGTAGAAATGTAACCGATGTGTGGGACAGGTATGAAGAATAATATTATCAGTCATTTCCAAACAACTGGCAGAGATACATGTTAGGGTCCGGTCCATAGCCCGCCTTCTGGGTCTTGCTCCGGTCCGCAGATTCCAGACTCCAGGCCTTGCAGCAGGCCCTCCTGTCACCCGGAGCCTTTGGATCATCTTGGCTTAAGGAGATACACCTGTTGCCTATTTGGGGGGAAAAGTGTTTATAAGGGGCTCAGGGGCTGAACCTAGTTGTGTGTGGACCCAGTTTGTATATGGGTTGTCTGCTCTGTATCAGTTCTGTCTTGTTTTCCTGCTTCTCTCATGTATGCTGGTCCTGCTGTTCTGCCCTATTTGCCTTGCCTTGCTTGTGCTGTTGTGCTGTCTGCTTGCTTCTCCCTATTTACTGGTGTATCCTGGTTGTCCTTCTACTCACCCTGGACCCAGCTTCCTTCTGTTCCCTTGCCTCCTGGGGAAACCAGGCTGTTGCTGTTACCCCCTGGGTGGTTCTGTCCCTTCCTATCCCTTGCCTCTGTTGGGTAAGCCAGGCTGTCTGCTGTTGCCTGGTGGGGGAACTTGGTCCCCTTCCTACCCCTAATCTCAGATGGGTTGTGCCCTTCACCTACCCAGGTGTCTGTGCCTTGCCCAGGCCTCTGTGTTTCTGCCTGGGAGGTGGCCCTGCCCAGGAGTTATGTGCCTGCCAAAGGGGGCTCTTTTGCCTGCTGGAACTCTGGGATCCTGCTCTGCCTGCCTGACCTCTGGGATCCAGCCCCACCTGCCTTACCCCTTGCATGCCATGGCATCCCCATCCTGTCCAACCCCTAGTACTTCAGTGCCTGGTCCTGCATTTGGGTCCATTCCATGTCTGCTCCTGACAATACAATAGATCAGATGACATCCAATGATTAAAAGTACTTTATATTTCTGCATTATAAAATGAGTATCATCCATGTTTTTCTTATGAATACTGCTATATGATACTGCAGTAAGTGTTCACTTTATTAGGTAACTGCTGTACCTAATAGAGTGGCCACTCTATTATGTTCATGGACATCTGCTGCTGTAGCTCATCCACTTCAGGGTTCAATATGTTGTGCATTCAGAGATGTTCTTCTGCACACCAATGTTATAATGCATATTTATTTGTGTTACTGTCACCTTCCTGTCAGCTTGAAGCAGTCTGTCTATTCTTCTCTGTCCTGCCTCATTAGCAAAGCATTTTAGCCCACAGAACTGTCACTCATTGGATTTTTTCTTTTGGTTTTTGCACCATTGTCTGTAAACTGTAGATATGTTGTCTATGAAAATCCCAGGAGATCTGCAATTTCTGAGATATTCAAACCCCTCTGTCTGGCACCAATGAAAATTCCATGATGAAAGTCACTTAACTCACAATGCTCAGTCTAAACATCAACTGAACCTTTTAACCATATCTGTGCTGAGTTGCTGCTACATGATTGGCTGATGAGACCATCACATTAATGAGCAGATGTACAGGAGTAACTAATAAAGTGGCCACTGAGTATGTGGCTTTGATCATGATGCAAGTAAGATTTTCATTGCACCTGTGCATCACGTACTTGTGCATATGACAATAAACTCAATATTGAATTATCTTTGAAATGTTTAAAAAAAACAAAATGAATAAATCCTAAAATCACCAGAATTATTTGTCAATTCTATATCAAATGCTAATAGGAATAACTCATGTTAAAGTAAATGAGATTA
Organism: Hypanus sabinus; assembly: GCF_030144855.1. Classification (NCBI taxonomy): domain Eukaryota; kingdom Metazoa; phylum Chordata; class Chondrichthyes; order Myliobatiformes; family Dasyatidae; genus Hypanus; species Hypanus sabinus. The sequence goes on from NC_082712.1 coordinate 67,440,062, forward strand.
AATGAATAAATTGTGAATTAAAACACATTTCGTCAAAAGCTGTGATTGCAAAGATCCTGTAAACCTTTGGAAAATTCTTAGGAAATACAGACAAATACAATTGCTCTTAACCTTAGTTGAACATGCATTTCTCCCCTTTCTACATAATGTTGTTACATTGTAATATTACAGAATGAGTGGCCAAAGACTTTAATAAATGATAAAACAAAATAAATTGAGAGATTACAGTAACCTTAATATAATGGCTGATAGGATGTACCTATCTCTCCCTGTCTCTGTTTTACAAACTGAAACCATGACAGTCTCAGAGGTCAATGTGCTGATAATCTGATGAAGCTCAATTCCAGATGTCCTTTCCAGTCACAGCACCTGTCTCTCAGTAGTCTACATGCCAGCACCCGCTTTTGCCTTACCAGATGCCCTTCCCTACATGCAGTAACTTCCTGGCTGAGACGAAACCCTCATCTTATCAGCAGTGACTGGAGCATCCCCTGATCTTACAGTCAGTTTAAATGCACTCCCCCCCCCCCCCCCAGCACCATCACACATTTCCATGCACTGAACAAGCAGTAAGTCAGCTCAAGCTATTGCTGTCACGGTCTCTCTGATATCCATATTGACCCTTTCAAATATTTTTGATGTTATCTTATACTCTGGTGACACTGGTGCCAAGCTGTATCAGCATTTGCCCTTCCCTTGGACAACGTCAGTGTTGTGGAGAGGGGAGACTTGCTGCATGGGAAACTGCTGGTCTTCCATATAACTTTGCTCAGGCCTGCGCCCTGGAAACCATTCCAGGCGCAGATCCATGGTCTCGTGAGACTAACGGATGCCAACACCCTATACATTGGCTTAAATTTCAAATGGCAAAATGCTAATTCTCATGGGAAAATATAAATTACAAGAGTCCCCATTTTCCTCCCTTTCCTTGAATTGGTCTGTCTATGGTCTGCTTGTTAATTGTGTTATCCTGAGTTAATAGCCTTCATTATCTAATGAAATGCTATTCTCAAAATAGCCAGATCATTGTCACAGAACAGAGTGATTTTTCTTTTTCATTTCCATTTCTAAAAACTTGACGATAAATTTGAGCCAGTTGGAGCTTTAGTTATACCTGTTTGTAAATTGCATTGATTTTTTTTTTGGATCGTCAAATCAGCAGGGATGTGAGAAGAAAAGGAATAGTTAACATGTTAGGCACCCTCTGCTTTTCTTCTCATGGGTTCTACGTTTACAGAGCTGTCAATTCTCGTTTCACAGTGGGACATTAGATTTTAGTAAATTTCTAATGATGTTGGCTACAGAATGTATTTATTGCAAAAACATAGTTTTATCTTAAGCCCACATATAACGTACACTCAGTGGCCACTTTATTAGGTACATCCTATACCTAATAAAGTGGCCACTGGGTGTTTGTCATGTCTTCTGCTGCTGTGGTCCATCCACTTCAAGGCTGTTTATTGAGAGATGCTCTTCTGTACACCACTGTTGTAATTCGTGGTTACTTGAGTTACTGTCACCTTCCTGTTGGCCTGAAGCCATCGGGCCATTCTCCTCTGACCTCTCTCATTAACAAGACATTTTCACCCACCGAACTGCCACTCATTGGATGCTTTGTTTTTGATTAGAAACTGTTTAGTGTGAAAATTCCAAGAGATCAGCAGTATCTGAGATGCTCAAACTACACCATCCGCTACCAACAACCATTCCACAGTTAATATCACTTAGATTACACTTCTTCCCCATTCTGATGTTTGGTCTGAACAACAACTGAACCTCTTGACCATGTCTGTATGCTTTTATGCATTGAGTTATGTGATGGATATTCACTATCCAGGGCTTGGAGGACTTCTTGCCAAGTTCAGCTTTCTAGCACAGCAGGGGTAAAAGAGTTTTTTTTAAGCAAGCTGAATTTCCAACTGATATTCCTTACTCAGCCTCTTGTCATAAAGTAGTAAGCAACAGAGTCCTCATTGGCCCTTTATTTAATCAAGAGAAAACAATGGGTCCGCTTCCACTCAATTAAATAATACATTCACCTGGCCTGATAAGCGTAACTGAAGAATACCACACGTGTGATGTCACCAAGTAGAAAAATATCAGAATGAATGTTAGAGAACTGTCAGTCTTGTTGGGAATGATCAAGGAATGACAAGAAAAATGACAGAAAGACAGGTGTCTATCATTAATCCCTTTGCCTTTGATCTCTTCAATGTTCATCTGCAGCCTGTTGGTATGTCTTCTTAGCTTATAGGAATTGTACCTGTGTTTTGAAAATCTTTTGTGTTTTAGTAATCGTTAGTAATTTGGAAGGACTTCTATAATATAAAAATCCTCTGTGATTTATAAATGTTTTTTAAGAATTTTATCAAAGTTTAAATATGTCTCACTAAAAATAAATGAACCATGTTTAAACGACATCATTAGCCAAAAGTATCCTTAGTGGACAGAAGGGATCTGATGTTCAAACAGTGGGCAAAGGCAGCTAAAACCACAATGGAATATAAACAGGGGAATGATCTAGAAACATAGAAAACCTACAGCACAATACAGGCCCTTTGGCCCACAAAGCTGTGCCAAACATGTACTTACATTAGAAATCACCTAGGGTTACCCATAGCCCTCTATTTTCCTAAGTTCCATGTACCTGCCCGGGAGACCCTTAAAAGACCCTATCGTATTCATCTCCACCACCATTGTCGGCAGCCCGTTCCACGTACTCACCACTCTCTGCGTCAAAAACATACCTCTGATATCTCCTCTGTACCTACTTCCAAGCACCATAAAAAGCTGTGCCCTCTCGCATTAGCCATTTCAGCCCTGTGAAAAAGCTTCTGACTATCCATGCGATCAATGCCTCTCATCATCTTATACACCTCTATCAGGTCACCTCTCATCCTCCATCGCTCCAAGGAAAAAAGGCTGAGTTCACTCAACCTGTTCTCATATGACATGCTCCCCAATCCAGGCAATGTCCTTGTAAATCTCCTCTGCATCCTTTCTATAGTTTCCACATCCTTCCTGCAGTGAGGCGACCAGAACTGAGCACAGTATTCCAAGTGGGGTCTGAGCAGGGTCCTATATTGCTGTAACATCACCTCTTGGCTCTTAAACTCAATCTCACGGTCGACGAAGGCCAACCCACCGTATGCCTTCTTAACCATAGAGTCAACCTGCATAGCAGCATTGAGTGTCCTATGGACTCAGACCCCAAGTTCCCCCTGATCCTCTACACTGCCAAGTGTCTTACCATTAATAGTATATTCTGCCATCATATTTGACCTACCAAAATGAACTACATCACACTTATCCAGGTTGAACTCCATCTGCCACTTCTCAGCCCAGTTTTGCATTCTGTCAATGCCCCTCTGTAACCTTTGACAGCCCTCCACACTATCCACAACATCCCCAATCTTTGTGTCATCAGCAAATTTACTAACCCATCCCTCCACTTCCTCATCCAGGTCATTTATAAAAATCATGAAAAGAAGGGGTCCAGTACAGATCCCTGAGGCACACCACTGGTCACCAACCTCCAAGCAGAATATGACCCATCTACAACCACTCTTTGCTTTTGGTGGGCAAGCCAGTTCTGGATCCACAAAGCAATGTCCCCTTGGATCACATGCCTCCTTGCTTTCTCAAATAAGCCTTGCATGGCGTACCTTATTAAATGCCTTGCTGAAATCCATATACACTACATCTACTCCTCTATCTTCATCAACGTTTTAGTCACTTCCTCAAAAAATAAAATCAAGCTCGTAAGGCATGACGTGCTTCTGACAAAGCCTTGTTGACTATTCCTAATCATATTATGCCTCTCCAAATGTTCAGAAATTCTGCCTCTAAGGATCTTTTTCATCAACATACCAACCACTGAAGTAAGATTCACTGTTCTACAGTTTCCTCAGCTATCTCTACTCCCTTTCATGAATAAAGGAACAACATCTGCAACCCTCCTGTCCTCTGGAACCTCTCCTGTCCCCATTGATGATACAACTTTCATTGACAGAGGCTCAGCAATCTCCTACCTCATGTCCCACAGTAGCTGGGGTACATCTCATCTGATCCTGGTGACTTATCTAACTTGATGTTCCAGCACATCCTCTTTCTTAATGTCTCTTTGCTCAAGCTTTTCAGTCTGCTTTAAATCATTCCTAAAATAGCCAAGATCCTTTTCCATAGTGAATACTGAAGCAAATATTTTTTAAGTACACCAAAGTACATTGCAGATGCTGCGGTCAAATCAAGACATACAAACAAGCTGGATGAACTCAGCAGGTCGGGCAGCAACCGTTGAAAGAAGCAGTTAACTTCTTTCAACAGATCAAGTAGTTGACTGCTTCTTTCAGCAGATGCTGCCCGACCTGCTGAGTTCATCCAGCTTGTTTGTACGTCTTTAAGTACCTCTGCTATCTCCTTTGGTACCATATGCACTTTTCCACTGTCATACTTGATTGGTCCATTCTCTCACGGCTTATCCTCTTGCTCTTCACATACTTGTAGGATGCCTTGGGGTTTTGCTTAATCCTGCTTGTTAAGGCCTTCTATTGTCCCCTTCTGGCACTACTAATTTCATTCTTAAACTCCTTCCTGCTCACCTTATAATCTTTCAGATCTCTATCATCACCTAGTTTTTTGAACCTTTCGTAAGCTTTTCTTCTTGACTACAAATACAAAGACTTCATTGTCACCAAACAATTGATACTCGAGCGTACAATCATCACAGTGATATTTGTTTCTGCACTTCGTACTCTAGATTTTCAAGATGTTCTAGTGCTTTGTGACTAGATTTTCTACAGCCTTTGTACACCACGGTTCCTGTACCCTACTATCCTTTCCATGTCTCATTGGAACGTACCATTGCAGAACTCCACACAAATATCCCCTGAACATTTGCCATATTTCTGCCGTACATTTCCCTGAGAACATCTGTTCCAATTTATGCTTCCAAGATATTGTCTGATAGCTCCATATTTCCCCTTACACCAATTAAATGCTTTCTTAACTTGCCTCTCCAATGCTATGGTAAAGGAGATAGAATTGTGATCACGATCTCCAAAATGCTCTCCCACTGAGAGACCTGACACCTAAACAGGTTCATTTCCCAATACCAGATCAAGTACAGACTCGCCTCTTGTAGGCTTATCTATATATTGTGTCAAGAAACCTTCCTGAACACACCTAACATACTCCACACCATCTAAACCCCTTGCTATAGGAAGATGCCGATCAATATTTGGGAAATTAAAATCTCCCACCACGGCAACCCTGTTATTATTACACCTTTCCAGAATCTGTCTTCCCATCTGCTCCTTGATGTCCCTGTTACTATTGTGTGGTCTACCAAAAACATCCAGTAGAGTTATTGACCCCTTCTTGTCTCTAACTTCCACTCGCAGAGACTCTGTAGACAATTCCTCCATAACTTCCTCCTTTACTGCAGACATGACACTATCTCTGATCAGCAGTGCCATGTTCCCACCCCTTTTGCCTGTCTCCCTGTCCTTTCTGAAACATGGAAAACCTGGCACTCTATCTAACCATTTCTGCCCCTGAACCATCCAGGTCTCTGTAATGGACACAACATCATGGCTCCAGTACTGATCCACACTCTAAGCTCATCCGCTTTGTTCAATATGCTTCTTCCATTAAAATAGACACTTCTCAAACCATCGGTCTGAGCATATCCTTTCTCCATCACCTGCCTATCCTCCCTCTCGCACTGTCTCCAAGCTTTCTTTATTTGTGAGCTAACTGCCCCTTCCTCTGTCTCTTCAGTTTGGTTCCCACCCCCTATCAATTCTAGTTTAAACTCTCCCCAAAAGCCTTAGCAAACCTCCCTGCCAGGATATTGGTCCTTCTCAGATTCAGGTACAATCCGTCCTTTTTGTACAGGTCACACCTGCCCCAAAAGAGGTCCCAATGATCTAGAAATCTGAATCCCTGCCCCCTGCTCCAATCCCTCTGCCATGCATTTATCCTCCACCTTGCTCTATTCCTATACTCACTGTGGCATGGCACAGGCAGTATTCCCAAGATACTTTGACATCCTGCTTCTCAATTTACTTCCTAACTCTCCGTAGTCTGTTTTCAGGACCTTCTCTCTTTTCCTACTTATATTGTTGGCACCAATATGTACCACAACATCTGGCTGTTCACTTTCCCACTTCAGGATACCGTGGATGCGATCAGAAACATCCCGGACCCTGGCACCTGAGAGGAAAATTACCATCCGTGTTTCTTTCCTGCATCCACAAAATCGCCTGTCTGACTCCCTAACTATAGATTCCCCTGTCACTGCTACCATCCTCTCCCTTTCCCTACCCATCTGAGCCATAGGGCCAGACTCTGTGCCAGAGGCGCAACCACTGTTGCTTCCCGAGGTAGGCCGTCCCCCCCACCATTACTCAAACAGGAGTACTTATTGTTAAGGGGGACAGCCAAAGGGTTACTCGCTGGTATCTGACTCTTGCCCTTGCCTCTCCTTACTGTTACCTAGTTACCTGTCTCCCGAGGCCCCGGTGTGACCAATTGTCTATAGCTCCTCTCTCTCAGCTCCTGGCTTCTCCTGACTAGACAAAGATCATCAAGCTGTGTCTCCAGTTCTCAAATGTGGTCCCTAAGGAGCTGCAGCTCAACGCATCTGATGCATTTGTGGCCATCCGAGAGGCTAGGAGTCTCCCGGAATTCCCACATCCATCACCCAGTACAGAACACCAGCCTCGCAGACCTACTTCCTATTCCTGTTCATCATTAGTAATTTACCTCACCTCAATCGATTATTACCTAAGCCCTGTTGTGCCAATGCCCTCTACTCTGTCACCTGTTCTATAAAGCTGTCTTCTTTTTAAACTCTTCCTGCTTGTCTAAATCGCTGACATCCACGCACTTGCGTCGTCGTGCCTCGATCAAGTAGGTGGGTACAATATAACCTCCCTTCAGTGAGGGTACTTGCAGCCATCTACAGCAAATAGGGTTTCTGAAATTCATCTGAGCTCATATTATCATGGACAGCAAACCCAATGCCAACACAGATGTTGCCTCATGAGTGGCTGATTAGATATTGGTATTAATGAAGTGCCTAATTAATTGGTGCCTAATAAAGTGGCTACTTTATGTATAATATCAAAATATTTATTGTGTGATATAACACTTTCAGATGTTTAAGTAACTTTAATGACAACAGCATTTCTATTGTTTGGAATTTCCAAAAGGTGTTTAAGAATAGCTACAAGAGAGTGATACCATTGAATTTTCTGTTTTTCTGTCTGTCTGAATCTCTCTTTAGTCCCCCTCTTACTATTCTATTTGTGTGTCACTGCTTCAGAACTTCCAAAATAGTAGTAACACTGCAAATAAATTTTAAATTAAAATTTTTAATTAAAATTTATTATAACTTTAATAAACTTACTGTGTATTTTTTTTCTTTCTGATATTAGACAAGCACAATTAAAGATCTTTTGCTTGGTTAAAGACCTTTTGCTTTCTGCACTTCTTTCAAATCTCCAGTATTTGCAACTTGTTTTGTTTCTCTATGACGTTTCTCTGGAAACGTTGCTTTCCTCCGCACACCAAAATCACATATGTTGTTTTGAATTTCTCTTTTCTGACATTTAAGGGAACTTAAACAAGTTCCTTTCAATGGGAAAAGAACCGTGAGCAGCTTAATGTCTATTTATGAAAGCCGACAGATGTTCTCATAGAAGTCATTCACATCGACAAATATATAGAGGCAGACTCTCTCGAAACTGAGCTGAGACAGCGGAATCAGCATACACAGAAGATACAGTGCCTATAAAAAGTATTTAACCCCCTTGGAAATGTTCATGTTTTATTGTTTTACGACATGGAATCACAGTACATTTAACTTGGCCTTTTTGACACTGATCAACAGAAAGATTCTTTTATTTTAAAATTAAAACAAATTTCTACAAATTGGTCTAGTCCTATTACAATTATGAACATAAAATAACTGATTGAATAATTACTCACCCCTTCAATTAAGAATTTAATAGATGCACCTTTGGCAGCAATGACAGCTTGAGTCTGTTTGGATAATTCTCTATTAGCTTTGCACATCTGGACAGTGTAAATTATCCCCATTCTCCTTTACAAAACTGTGTAAGCTCTGTCAAATTGCCTGGGGGTCTTGAGTGAACAGCTCTTTTCAAGCCCTGCCACAAATTCTCGATTGGCCACTCCAAGACATTAAATTGTTGTTGTTTTTAAGCCATTCCTTTGTAGCTTTGAATTTATGCTTAGGGCTATTGTCTTGCTGGAAAACAAATCTTCCCCCAGCAACTCACACAACATCCAGGTGGAGCTCAGCAGGTAAGGCGACATCTGTGGAAAAGTGTACAGTCGCCGTTTTGGGCAGAGACCCATCAGGACTGGAGAAAAAAGATGAGTAGAGTTAAAAAGAGATGGAGGGAGGGACAAACACAAGGTGATTGGTAAAATCAGGAGGGGAAGGGGTGAAGTAAAGAGCTGGGAAGTTTGCTGGTGAAAGACATACAGGGCTGGAGAATGGGGAGTCTGATAGGAGATGACAGAAGGCCATGGAAGAAAGAAAGGGGGTAGGAGCACCAGAAGAAGGTGATGCACAGGCAAGAAGATAGGGTGAGAGAGGGAGAAGGGGATGGGGAATGGTGGACGGTGGAGAGGGAGGAGGGGGCCAATACCAGAAGTTCGAGAACCCAATGTTCATGCCATCAAGTTAGATGTTACCCAGACAGAATATAAGGTATACACAAAGTGCACTGCAGATGCTGTGGTCAAATCAAGACATACAAAAAAGCTGGATGAACTCAGCAGGTCGGGCAGCATCCACTGAAAGGAGCAGTCAACGATTCGGGTTGAGACCCTTCATCAGGTATTGTTCCTTTAGCCTGAGTGTGGCCTAATCATGACAATGGAGGAGGCTGTGGATTGAAATATGGGAAAGGGAAGTAGGATTAAAATAGGTGGCCATTAGGAGATCCTGCTTTTTCTGGCAATTGGAACATAAGTGCTCAGCAAAGCGGTCTCTTAATCTATGTCCGGCCTCATTGATATACAGAAGGTCACACCAGCAGCATTGAAAGCAGTAGATAACCTCAACAGACTCACAGGTGAAGTGTCACTTCATCTGGAAGGACTGTTTGGGGCCCTGAATGGTAGTAGTGAGGGAGGAGGTGTAGGGTTAGGTGCCGTACTTGTTTCTTTGCAAGGATAAGTGACAGGAAGGAGATCAGTATGGAGGGACGAATGGACAAGGAAATTGTGTAGGGAGTGATCCCTGTGAAAAACAGAAAATGAGGAGGAGGGAAAGAAGTGCTTGGTGACATTGAGATGTCAGAAATTACGGAGGATTATGCGCTAGACGTGGAGGGTGGTGGGGTGGTAGGAGACTTGCAAGCGGAACAAGTGCTGCACCTTCCCCCTACTCCCCCTCCCTCACTACCTTTCAGGGTCCCACTCAGTCCTTCCAGGTGAGGCGACACTTCACCTGTGAGTCTGTTGGGGTCGAATGCTGTGTCCAGGACTCCCAGTGAGACCTACTGTAGAGTGGGAGACCAACTGCTGAGCACCTACGCTGCATCCTTCAGAAGAAGCAGGATCTCCCAATGACCACCCAGTTTAATTCCACTTCCCATTCCCATTCTGATATGTCTGACCATAGCCTCCTCCATTGTTGTGATGAGACCCCACTCAAGTTGGAGGAAAACACTTTGTATTCCATCTGGGCAGACTCCAACCTGATGGCATAAACATTGATTTCTTGAACTTCTGGTATTGATCCCCACCACCATTCCCCAACCCCTTTTCCCTATCTCATCTTATCTCTTTGCCTGTCCATCTAGTGCTCCCTACCCCTTTCTTTCTTTCATGGCCTTCTGTCCACTCTTATCAGACTTTCCTTTCTCCACCCCTGTATCTCTTTCACCAAGCAACTTCTCAGCTCTTTACTTCATCCCTGCTCCTCCCAGTTTCACCAATTACCCTGTGTTTCTCCCTCCCCTCACCTCACTCTTTAATTCTACCCTTCGTCCTTTTTTCTCCAGGCTTGCTGAAGGATTTCAGCTCGAAATGTTGACTGTGTAGCGATCTACTACATACAGGGCTAGAAATAACGACACGCAGTCAGTAAGTCGTTTTGAGACTAGTTTATTCAAACTTCGCAGTGCTGGCTTTTAATCTCTACCGCCCGCCCTCTCTGGGTGGAAATGACATCAGAGGTGCATTACCAAAGTCTCACCCCGCACGCGGGCTAGTTGTCAGTCGCTTCTCCTGCGCAGAAAGTGGGTCGCCACATAACCCCCCCACCCCACCCAGAACCGACGATTCACTCCCGCAATGTCCACAGTCTGGATCAGCCTCTGTTTGGGAGGTCTGCCACTGCACCGCGGTGCCTGAACCTCGACTGGCTGCGTCAAATCCACGTGGGCTGGTTTGAGTCAGTCTACCGTGAAAACCTCCTCTTTCCCCCCCAATGTCCAGAACATAACCCGTTGTTGTTGATCACCTTGAATGGCCCCTCGTATGGCCGCTGTAGAGGTGCCCAGTGTCCGCCCCTTCGCACAAACACAAACTTACAGTTCTGCAGGTCTTTGGGTACATGGGTCGGGGTCCGTCCGTGCTGTGAAGTCAGTATAGGGGCCAGGTTGCTGAGCCTTTCACGTAGTCTGCCCAGGACTGCTGCGGGTTCTTCCTCTTGCCCCCTTGGGGCTGGTATGAACTCTCCTGGGACGACCAGGGGTGCGCTGTACACCAACTCGGTCGACGAAGTGTGCAGATCCTCTTTGGGCGCTGTGTGGATTCCAAGCAGGACCCAGGGAAGCTCGTCCACCCAGTTAGGTCCTCTCAGGCGGGCCATGAGAGCCGACTTCAAGTGACGGTGGAAGCGTTCCGCCAGTCCGTTCGACTGTGGGTGAGAGGCAGTTGTGTGGTGCAGCTGCGTTCCCAACAGGCTGGCCACAGCTGACCACAGGCTGGAAGTGAACTGGGCACCTCTGTCAGAGGTAATGTGGGCCGGTACCCCGAAGCGTGCTACCCAGGTTGCAATCAGTGCTCGGGCGCAGGAATCGGCAGATGTGTCGGTGAGTGGGACCACCTCTGGCCATCTCGTGAACTGGTCTACCATAGTTAGGAGGTACCGCACTCCTCGGGACACTGGTAGGGGGCCCACAATATCCACATGAATGTGGTTGAACCTCCAGTGGGTGGGTTTGAACTGCTGCAGCGGGGCTTTAGTGTGCTGCTGCACCATGGCTGTTTGGCACTGCGCGCACATTCTGGCCCATTCATTGACCTGTTTGCGAAGTCCATGCCACACGAACTTGCTGGAGACCAGCCAGACAGTTGTCCTGACAGATGGGTGCACCAAACTGTGTATGGAGTTGAAAATTCGCCGCCTCCAGGCTGCTGGGACGATGGTGCGAGGTTGTCCGGTAGCCACGTCACACAGGAGGGTCCTCTCACCTGGGCCTACGAGAAGGTCCTGCAGCTGCAAACCCGAGACTGCAGTCCTATAGCTGGGCATCTCATTGTCTGCCTGCTGCGCCTCTGCCAGTGCTGCATAGTCCACCCTCAGGGACAGGGCCTGGATAGCTGGTCTGGAGAGTGCATCCACCACGACATTGTCCTTTCCCGAGACATGCTGGATGTCCGTCGTGTACTCGGAGATGTAGGACAGATGTCTCTGCTGGCGAGCCGACCAGGGATCAGACACCTTCGTGAATGCGAAGGTCAACAGTTTGTGGTCCATGAACATGGTGAACGGCCTGCCTTCTAAGTAGTACCTGAAATGCCATATTGCCAGATACAGTGCCAACAGCTCCTGGTCAAAGGCACTGTACTTGAGTTCAGGTGGTCATAGGTGTTTGCTGAAGAACATCAGGGGTTGCCAGCGCCCCTCAATGAGCTGCTCCAGCACCCCACTGACTGCTGTGTAGGATGCATCCACTGTGAGGGCAGTTGGAACGCCCGTTCTGGGGTGTACCAGCATCGTGGCATCTGCCAAGGCTTCCTTGGCTTTAACGAAAGCGGCCGCGGCCTCTTCATCCCAAGTAATGTCCTTGCCTTTACCCGACATCAGGGTGTACAAAGGGTGCATGATCTGGGCTGCTGAGGGGAGGAAATGGTGGTAGAAGTTCACCATACCAACGAACTCCTGCAGGCCTTTGACTGTGTTGGGCCGGGTAAAGTGGCGGATCGCGTCTACCTTGGCGGGCAGAGGTGTTGCCCTGTCTTTGGTAATCCTGTGGCCCAGGAAGTCGATGGTATCGAGACCGAACTGGCATTTGGCTGGGTTGATCGTGAGGCCGAAATCACTCAGGTGGGAGTAGAGTTGGCGGAGGTGGGATAGATGCTCCTGGCGACTACTGCTGGCTATAAGGATGCCATCCAAATCGATGAACGCAGTCCAGGTCGTGTCCCACCACGTCCATTAGCAGCTGGAACATCTGTGCGGCATTCTTCAGGCCGAATGGCATTCGGAGGAATTCAAACAGGTCGAACGGGGTGATGGGTGCTGTTTTGGGGATGTTTTCAGGGTGTACCGGGATTTGATGGTATCCCCAGACGAGGTCTACTTTGGAAAAGATTCTTGCCCCGTGCAGGTTTGCTGCAAAATCCTGTATGTGCGGCATGGGGTAGCGGTCTGGAGTTGTAGCCTCGTTCGGTCTGCGGTAGTCGCCGCATGGTCTCTAGCCCCCGGCTGCTTTGGGCACCATGTGCAGGGGGAGGCCCATGGGCTGTCGGATCTCCGTATGATCCCCAATTCCTCCATCCTCTTGAACTCCTCCTTCACCAGGTGGAGCTTTTCTGGGGGGAGCCTTCGTGTGCGGGCGTGGAGGGGTGGGCCCTGGGTCAGAATGTGGTGTTGTACTCCGTGTCTGGGCATGGCTGCCATGAACTGCGGTGCCAGAATTGATGGAAAGTCTGCCAGGATTCTGGTGAATTTGTTGTCCGACAGCGTGATGGAGTCCATGTGTGGGGCCAGCAACTTGGATTCATCCAGGGAGAACATCTGGAAAGTCTCAGTATGAACCAGTCTTTTCCCTTGCAAGTCGACCAGCAGGCTGTGAGCTCGCAAGGAGTTCACCCCCAGGAGTGGTTGGGCCATGGCCGCCAGTGTGAAGTCCCACGTGAACCGGCTGGCGCCGAACTGCAGCTGCACTGTGCGAGTGCCGTAGGTCCGTATCGTGCTGCTGTTTGCGGCCCTCAGGGTGGGTCTTGGCTTCCTGTTGCGGGTGTCATACCCCATCGGCTCTGGCGTCGACCAAGAAGTGGCATTCCGACTGTTTGTCCCAGAAGTACAAGAGGCTGTCCTAGTGGTCAGCCGCCATAGTCATTAGCGGCAGGTGGCCCTGGCCCTTGCAGGGCAAGCGACAACGGTGGGCTTCTGTGCCCCACTGCTGGTGGTAGAAACATCACTGTTCACTGTCCTCCTCACTCCTGCCTCTGTATTGTGTGCGCCCCCCTGCCGGGCCTGGTCTGGTCCACTGTTGGGTGTGTGGCCTGGTAATCTGACCGACGGACGCCACGCTCTTCCTCTTGGCTTTCCACAGCACGTCTGCCCAGGCCGCCACCATCCGGGGGGTCACTGAAATCTGTGTCGGCCAGCAGCAGATGTATGTCCTCGGGCAGTTGCTCCAGGAATGCTTGCTCAAATATAAGGCAGGACTTGGGTCCGTCAACCAGGGCCAATATCTTGTTCATTAATGCTGATGGCAGCCTGCCTCCCAAACCGTACAGGTGCAGCAGGCGGGCACCCCGCTCACGCCATGAGAGGCCAAAGGTCCCAATGAGCAGCGCTTTGAATGCTTCATATTTGCCTTCTTCCGTAGGAAACTGTATGAAATCTGCAACCTGGGCAGCTGTCTCCTGGTCAAGGGCACTCACTACGTAATAGTAACGCGTGGAATCAGAAGAGATCTGCCAAATCTGGAACTGGGCTTCTTCTTGGTTAAACCACACACATCGTCGCAGCGTCCAAAAAGTGGGCAGTTTTAGCGAACCTGCATTAACAGATGAAGAGTCGGTCATCTTTGGTCCAAATCCTATTTGGACCATCAGGGTCACCAATGTAGCGATGTACTACATACAGAGCTAGAAACAACGACACGCAGTTGGTAAGTCGTTTTGAGACTAGTTTATTCAAACTTCGCGATGCTGGCTTTTAATCCCTAGCTCCCGCCCTCTCCGGGCAGAAATGACATCAGAGGTGCATTACTAAAGTCTCTCCCCACATGCTGGCTACTTGTGAGCCAGTTTGCCTGCGCAGAAAGTGGGTCGTCACAACTGTACGTTTTTCCATGAACGCTGCCTTACCTTCTGAGTTCCTCTAGCAACTTGTGTGTGTAGCTTGGAATTGCAGCATCAGCAGATTTTTTCTTGTTTGAAATCTTCTCCCAAGTCACAGTTCTCTTGTGGACTGCATCGGGTTTTTCTCCAGGATTTCCCTGTATTTCACTGCGTTCATTTTACCCTCTACCTTCAGAACCCTTCCAGGGCCTGTTGCAGTGAAGCATCCCCACAGCGTGACGCAGCCACCACCGTGCTTCTCGGCAGTGATGGTGTGGTTTTGATGATGTTGTGGTGTTTACCTTGTGCCAAACAGAGCATTTAGTGTGATGGCCAAAAAGCTCAAATTTGGTTTCATCAGACCGTAGAACCTTCTTCCAGCTGACTTCAGTGTCTCCCACATGCCTTCTAGCAAACTCTAACTGAGATTTCATGTGAGGTTTTTCAACAATGACTTTCTCTTTGCTGCTCTCCCATAAAGCTGTCACTGGTGAATCACCCAGGCAGCAGTTGTTGCATGCTCAGTCTCTCCCATCTTGGCTACTGAAGCTTGTAACTCCTCCAGATTTATCATAGGACTCTTGGTGGCCTCCCTCACTACTCCCCTTCTTGTACAGTCTCTCAGTATTTGAGGATGACCTGCTCTAGGCAGTTTACAGCTGTGCCATATTCTTTCCGTTTCTTTATGATTGATTGACTGAACTGTACTCCAAGGGATATTCAGATACTTGGAAACTTTCTTGTATCCATCTCCTGACTTGTGCCTTTCAATACACTTCTTGCAGAGTTGCTTGGACTGTTCTTTTGTCTTTATGTTGTAGTATTTGCCAGGATACTGAGTCCCCTGCTGTTGAACCTTCCAAATACAGGTGTATTTTTACTACAATCAATTGAAACACCTTAACGAAACACAGTGATCTTCATTTAACTAATTATGTGACTTCTAAAACCAATTGGCTGCCCCAATGATGATATGTTGTGTCATATTAAAGGAGGTGAATATTTATGCAATCAGTTATTTTGTGTTTTATATTTTAACCACTTTGTAAGAGATCTGTTTTCACTTTAATACGAAAATGTCTTTTTTCTGTTGATAAGTGTCAAAAAAAGCCACTGTGATTCAATGTTGTAGAGCAATAAAATATGAAAGCTTCCAAGGTGGGTTGAATACTTTTTATAGGCAATGTATTTCCACGGCATCATTAGTCTTCCAATTAATATCTCAAAGTCTGCCTGGTTTCTCTCTGCTTTCTATGGTTCTTCAGTCATGAAAACAAGTGGAAGAATCCTCACAACACACACAAAATGCTGGTGAGACACAGCATCTATAAGGAGAAGCACTGTCGACGTTTCGGGCTGAGATCCTTCGTCAGGACTAATCCTCACAGGCCAACAATTCCTTTATGTATTTTTTTCTGGGATCTCAGGAATCACTTGCATGTGTGTGTCTTTCTCTCTCCCTCCCTCTCTCCCTCTCTCCCTCTCCCCTCCCTCCCTCTCCCTCTCTCCCTCTCCCTCTCCCTCTCTCTCACAAGATGCTCTGACAATTTCCATGATGTTCTAAATATCATTCCCCATGCACAAGATCTGCTCTAATTGCATTCTTTTTTCTTGGACTGTCAACCTTAAAAAGTCTGTCCTAGTTTGCTTTAAAAACTTACATTCACCAAAATGCATTATCCCTCTAATTCTCAAAAGGAACTTTGATACTTGTTTCAGCTGACTTAACATTTTTTTTATTCTCAAGTGATTTACCTATACCTTGCATAAACGGCAGTTTTATTCCAACCTGACCACTGACTAACCACTCTATTAAACTCCCTTACAGGATTAACTTACTTCTTAGCGCAGTCAAGGGCATTATGAATTCTGCTAACCCATTGGTTTGCTATTTTGTAGGCAGTTTATTACAATATCAAACTGCAATCCCACTGAATCCTAACATGAGGGTTGAGACCTTACTCAACAATAACATTCAGAAACCTGAAGCAATTCTCCCATTAGCAGTGAAACATTTATGCTTGGGTTTATGCAACTTTTATCATATTTTCACAAATTTTTTTGAAGGGTAGGCTGTTAAAATTTTATCATTAAAATATAACTTATTTCTTTCATGATGTTATAAATAATAAAAGATACAGTTGATATCTGAATGAACCATTAAAGTTGAGGTTATTTTTGATATAGATCACATTAGCCTATCCTGCCCAACCTGTTCATATTTTTCCTTTAAATGTTTTAGGATGACCCACTATACCCTTCTCCATCATAATGAGTGTCCAATCCCCCCTACAATTTATCTATTTTATTTTTGTTGGCACTCCTACATTTTAGGGACTTTTAAGAGAGATTCAGATAGGCACATGAATGTAAAGAAAATGGACGAATATGGATATTGTATGACAGAAGGGATGTGTTTGGTTGGCCATTTGATTACCATTTTGGGTCTGTCCAACATTCTGGGCCAAAGGGCATGTTTCTATAATGTACTGTTCTATGTTCTGTGTATATTCTCACTGCTTTCTGGGCAATGAAATGTGGTTTGAATTTCTTCTTGTATTTCCTGTTGACTGTCTCTGACTGATGAACTCAGCACTAGATGTCACATTCTTCTGCACTAGTGGAAAATTTCCTTCTGCCTGCATTCTGTCAAATTGCTTCTTAATTTCAAAGCACTCTTTTAAGTTTTATGTTTTTTTTCTCGAGATTATAGGTTCATCCTTTCCTAAAATGTAACACCTGACCTTTCTGATATCATCTGATAAAACCTGTCATCACACTCTCTGATGTATCTATAAATTTTTATTAATAGGGTCAAACCTGTAGGTAGTGTGGTTTACCTGAGCTCATTAATGGTTTAACAGAATTCATTGGTTTTTCCATTCTCCTGAAAATATACAGCATTTTCTGGTTTTTAATAAACTACTAACTTGAAGTGCATTTTTTATGATAGTATTATATTATAGTTTTGAATATCATGAATTGACTTGTAGTATTTATCATCTTCCAAGCATAGATCAATCACCTAAAACATAATCTCTATTTGTCTTCTTCTAAAGCTACTTGTGTTGGTGCATGGTTAAGGCATTGGTCTACTGATCTGAAGGTCGCTAGTTCGAGCCTCAGCTAAGGCAGTGTGTTATGTCCTTGAGGCAAGACACTTAACCACACATTACTGTACAACGACACCAGTGCCAAGCTGTATCGGCCCTTGCCTTTCCCTTGGACAACATTGGTGGCGTGGAGTCTCCCATACAATCCTGCCCAGGCCTATGCCCTGGAAACTTTCCAAGGCGCAAATCCATGGTCTCGCGAAACTAATGGATGCGTATATAAAGCTACCTCATCTGCTGAGCATTACCAGCATTTAATATGTTATTTTTTTCTTACTTGCAAATTAAAGCCTAGTTTATATCATGCCTTTGAATTTGATCTTGTATGCTCTCTACCAGCTGAGTCCTATTGATATCTTCCTGCATTATCCCTCCCGCCAACCCCCCACCCCTTGGATCATGATAGCATTTTGAATTGTGAACATTAGAAATTTTGGTTATATTGCCAAAACTCACATTTTATACACTATATGTATTATGCAGTTAGTGCTATGTATAATACATAGTGTAAAAACACATAAATATACCTACATGGCCATATAATTTGTAGCAAATCAAAGGAAAGAGGTTTTAAGATTGACTTATAAATACAGATGTAACAATGTTATTGTTATTTAGATCCTGGAAAAATGAGATTTAATTATATGTATGGTTAGAATGTGAAACAGATTGGTTAAAAAAAGAACGTGCAGCAATATTGGTTCAGGAAATAACTACAGCTGTGAGGATGGATGGATATTATCTGAGAAAAATCAATAAATGAGTCTACAGGGTTTGAACTGAAGAATGAGAAGGGAGCAATCAAATTGCAGGAAGTGCACTAAAACAGTCAGAGGGAGATGAAAGAGCAAATATATTGGCTAGTTTCTTAAAAGTGTAAACATAATAAGAGATACTAAGGGATTTCAAATGTCTTATTGTTCACTGGAACAGTAACATAATAAAGAAAATAGAAGATGCAGAATACCTGAAATGTGTTCTGAGTAATCTTTTTAATGAACATGTAGTATGTATTAATGGGAGAGCCATTGGATGTAATGATCATAATTCTTTTTAAATCTGGCATAATAGTAGAAAGGGCAATGTTGGACAAAAATGAAAGCTTTAAAATGAAGGTGAGGCTAATTCTACTCAACCGAATTTATGCTTTAACAGCAGTGAAGAGGAAACAACTATGTCAAGAAAAATCAGTGTTGGATCAGAGAGTCATTCAAGAAGGACACTGAGGATTTAGAACACGAGAGACCACAGATGCTAGAAATCTGGAGCAACACATGCTGAATACTGGAGGAACTCAGCAGATTAGGCTGCATCTATAGGGTAAATAGAACAGTCAATCTTTTAGGCCAAGAGCGTTCATCTATTCCTGTTTGGTCAGTGGGTTGGGGGATGGGAATAGGATAGAATAAAATAGTACAGGAAATGGAGGAAATGTAGTTGAGAGCTACATTGATAGAAATGAAGGAGAAACTGTTTTCTGAGAAAAGGTAAATTTCAGATATCTTGCATGACATGTTTCATCATGAGAACAGATACAGGAAAGACAGAGGAACCGAGAGAAACAAATGGCATCCTTATATGACAGGGTGAGAAAAGATCCTGAATAGTCAAGGTAACTGTGGAAGTGAATAGGTTTGTAAAAGTTATCAGTAGCTAATCTATCCTGAGGTGGAGACAGAGAAAGGAGAGAGGTGTCAGACATGGGCAAGTAAATCTGAAGATTTGGATGGAAGTTCGAGGCAAAGTTGTTGAAATTGACGAGCTCCATGTGGTTGCAGGAAGCAGTACCTGTGCAGTCATCAACGTAGACTTAGAACATGGACTAGCCCATGCATATGCCCATAGTTGTAGCTTTGATCTGGTGTAAGTGCAGAAGAGTTCAGGGTGAATAACAATTCTGCCACAAGTAGGAGGGTGGTAAAGGAGATCTCATTGGATCTGCTGTCAAGATACAAGTGGACAACCATAGTAAAATTAGGTGATCATGGCCAGGGAACTGAAAGTTGGAGAGTGGTGAAGGGCACAAGAAGTGATATGAATGGAACTGGGAAGGGGCTAACTTATGGGGGACAAACTGGAGTTGATATATGAGGACATGAGTTCAGTGGGGCGAGGGCAGGCAGAAACAATGGAAAGATAGGTTTGTAGATCCTAAGAAAGAGGTAGAAGTAAACATTGTGGGTGAGATTGGAGACGGTATAGGGAGATCTCCGAAAATGATGAGGTCAGTCATGGTGAGAGTTATAATAACCTGATGCTTCTCAGTGGGGCCATGGATAAAGGGCAAGAGAAGGTGTCTGTGAGCTGCCATTTGACCTCAGCAAGGCAGAGATCTGTCTGCCAGACTACAACAGTACCACCCTTGTCTACGAGTTTGATGGCGAGGTTGTTCAGGAAAAAAAATACAAATCGAAGTTACTTTTACAATAAAGAGCAACAAACTGTCTGGGCTCTCTTGGAGGAACATGAAGATAAAAACAAATCTGTAGAGAGTGAGCAGTGCAATCATGAAATGAGAATGCCATGTGTAAATTTATGATTCTATGTAACATGTACACTGAAACACAGTTAAATTCCAATATGAAACAGCACATATGTAGACACAAATGCTCAAACTGGAGAAACTGAAGCAATGTTGAATAAATACACAAATATGTCAGATATATGCTGAACATAATTGACTAAAACAAATATTCTTTCAAGGACATGCTGGTCTATCCACTTCTCAGGAACATTACTGCAGAATGAAGAGGCAGTTCAAGTCAAGTCAAGACAAATTGCTTTTTATTGTCATTTCGACCATAAACTGCTGGTACAGTTCACAGTAAAAATGAAACAATGCTCCTCCAGGACCATGGTGCTACATGAAACAACACAAAACTACACTAGACTATGTGAGGCAACTCGAGGCTACACCAGACTGCGTAAAACAGTACAAAAACTACACAGGACTACATAAAATGCACAAAACAGTGCAGGGCAGTACAATAATTAATTAATAAACAAGACAATAGGCACAGTAGAGGACAAATTTCAATATAATAGTAAATGATGTAGATGTCAGTCTAGACTCTAGGTATTGAGGAGTCTGAGGGCTTGGGGGAAGAAACTGTTACAGTCTGATCATGAGAGCCTGAATACTTTGGTACCTTTTGCCAGATGGCAGGAAGAAGAGTTTGTGTGAGGGGTGCGTGGGGTCCTTCACAATGCTGTTAGCTTTGCGGGTGCAGCGTGTGGTATAAATGTCTGTAATCGTGGGAAGAGAGACCTCGATGATCTTCTCAGCTGACCTCACTATCCGCTGCAGGGTCTTGCGATCCAAGATGGTGCAATTTCCAAACCAGGCAGTGATGCAGCTGCTCAGGATGCTGTCGATACATTCCCTGTAGAATGTGGTGAGGATGTGCCCAGTTCATCTGGAAAACTATAGTCCCTTGTTTGTATGTGGCTGATACTGATCCAAAAATACAACCTTCAAACATGTCAAAATAACTCAAATGCCAAGAAAATATATTTCCTAATAGATTTTAGAAATAGAGGCCTATGGAAATGTAAGACTCTATTGTGCATAACAGTTGGAGTCCTAGACGTTCCTTTATCCAGGAAGAAGGCAGGCAGATAGAGTTTAGATGGCATATAGTTCAGTGCAGGTCTTCAGTCAATTGGTGAGAACCTAAAGAGATGTGGCACCATATAATACAACTTTATTACCCTGCAGCAATTGCTAGTTTCAAGATTTTCCAAGTCCGAATTTAGTGCCTATTGCTAAGATGGAAGATGACTTATGTCATTCAAAGTAAGTACCTCAAAGACATCTTGTACAGAATGACTCACCAACAAGATACAGAATGTGACAAATACTTTATTAACAGTAGGAATAAGCTGCTGGTGACAGCATAATGTAACATGATGTCAGAGGCAGTTTGAGTATGGTTATCAACTTTAAGCATGTTTTGCTCAGAACTTGATGTTTAGAATTATTACATCGATCATTGTATGAGGAAAAGAAGGGTATAGTGAAGCATGAAAGAGATGTGTTAAAACTCATGAGAGACCTTTATATCAGAAATATGAGGAACCGATTAGCTTTTGGGGGGGGGGGGGGGTGTCAAACACTAATCGTTGTAGATTTGATATAAGGTTATGGGGAATTAGTGTGAGACAAGAGTAAACCATACTTTCACCCAAGGAGTGGTAAGAGTCTATAACTCTCTGCTGGGGTTTATGATAAGAGGTAGTAACACTCACCAGATTAATTAATGGCAGTAAGCAGCTGTCAATCCCAGGGGATCATGGGTTTGCACATCCGGTAGACTGCAGGGCGCAAGCCTGGGCAGGAAGGTTTGCAGAACTGGCTGTTGCCCTTGCAGTGAGCTCCCCCGCTCCACATCATTGATGTAGTCCAAGGGAAGGGCAGGCGCGGATACAGCTTGGCACCAGTGTCATCGACAGTTTGCTAGAATGAAGCAGTAAACGACGTCAAACTGCCTTAGCGGCTCCAGCTCCAGATTCCTTCCTCAGGGTTTACTCTCAAAGCCTTTCTCATGGTGGGTAAGCCACAAGGCAGCGGAGGTTTAAAATCAGAGTTTTCTTTCTCCTAGGTGAGCTGCAGTCCAAGGCTGTCAAACCCCACCTGCCTGAAGCAACTGGTTTTGAGGTGGCAGTGGTCTGCCTTTGCCTCTTCTCTTGTCAGTAGAAACAGTTCTGTCAGACCTAGTAGCTGAGCCACATGTGAAGGCCAAGAGTTAGACTTGGTTGTCAGAGGCTGTTAGAGTCGCACGCCATTTGGAGCACTCTGTAGGTAGTGGAAGCTTATCCCTACTACCAACCCTGGCTATGACAACCTTAGGAACCTTAATTATTGGGTGCATAATTGAAGAACAGTCAGCTGTAAGGCTTTGGGCCTAGTGATGGAAATTGGGTTAATGATGTGAAGGTCCCTATCGTCTGCCATGGATATAATAGGCAAAATAATCTCTTACATTGCAGTTTCTTCTGATTCTGGATAAATGTGTGGGAGTTGTTTAAATAGCTATATAATCTCACTCAGTTAGTAAGTGCTAGATTTTTGGTTGACTTAGCAGAAATATTATTGATCAGCATGTTGAAGTTTTGTGAAGATAATCACTTCAGTAGCTGGAATAGGAATTTGAGGTGAATAACTTGCCTAATGGGTAGAAGTAATGGATAGTCCATAGACATCAGGTAACGAAGAGGAGAAAATAAATGTGGGGATCTTATAGCTTTGTATGTACAAGGGTGAGGCTTAGAGAGATATGGATCTAACACAGGAAATTGGTCTAGATGAGCAGGCATCATGATGTCAATGGACTCATTGGATACAACGTATCTGTATTTTATTTCTTTATGAAGATATTACTTACTGTACCTAGGAATTTGTGGGGAATATGTTAGAAATAGTTGCAAAGATGCAGATACAGAGCATTTGGAAAATATTTTCAAGATCAGTCAAAGACAACATAAATTTACAAAAGAAAGCACAATTCTTGATGTATTGATTCAATCCTTAAGTCCCTGCTTTGCATGCATTAATAATGTGAAACATGAAATTCAATGCAATATATCCAAATATGTGAGAGAAACAAAGTGATGTGGAAATGTAAGATGCAAGGATAGTGTTGAACCATATCTTGACAGGTTGAGTGAGTGTTCAAATGTATGGTGCATACGTCCTAATGTGGGTAAAGGTTAAGTTATCCATCTTGGTGACAAAAACAGGAAGACAAATTATTATTTATGATGATTAATTGGCAAATGGGCAATCTAAATCCAATGAGTTCCCAGGGGCTTTTTGGCACCAATTGATACAAGTAAGCGTGTTGCAAGGGGTCATTGAGAGTGCACCCAAATGCAAGACACAGACACTGAAGTAGTATGAACAGGACAATGTTCATTAAGAATGCCAAGGAAGCCAAAGAGCGAGGACAAGATGACAACATGGACGTAGACATAAGATATAACCTGGGCTAGGACATGGGACTTGGACTTGACTGGGAACTTGGGTCATGACTAGGAACTGGGGTCTTGGCAGGGACTTGGTACCTGGGTCTTGACTTGGCTTGGCCTGGAACTCAGGCTTGGCTTGACTTGGAACTCGGACTCAGACTCAGACGCAGACTTGACTAGACTTGTACTCTTCTTGGACACAGAACCGGGACTCCTCTTGGACACAGAGTCGGGACTCTTCTTGGACACAGAGCCGGGACTCTTCTTGCTGCAAACCACCAGCAATTCTCAGTTGGCCATGAAAGTGTCAAAATTCGTACCTTATCCAGAGCAGCAGCAGACAGCCAGCAACTCAACTGGACAGGAAATCGACTGAATTCGCTAAGGAGCCACAGGCACAGAAGCGACCTAGAGTCCACGATACTTGGTAGCTCCGATAATGGTCCAGACTTCCCGCACTGGCTGAGGTCATGTGTTTCTGATAACGATCTTCTTGATGTGGGTTTCTCATGCCGAGTTTCTAGGGATGGGTTTTGGATGCTGAGCTTCTTGGGATGAGTTTCTGATGCCAAGCTTCTTGGTGTGGGTTTTTGACGGGATTGTCCAGCGAAGAAGTAGCTGGACCCCAGAGCTATTTATGTTGCCAGCCTGAAACGAGAATCATGTGCCTCAATTAGGGTGCCCAACGGAACAAGGGAAAACAGAAACAATCGGACTGTGACAAAGCATGCAAGTGCAGTGGGTGGTTCTGAAGGCAAATGAAATATTGGCCTTCATTGAGAGAGAAATGGAGTGTATCAGCATGAATAACACACACAGCAATTTTACAGGGACTTGATGAGATCCTACCTGAAGTATTATCCAAGGTTTTGATTTCCTTGTCTGAGAAATGATGTTCTTGCTATGGAGGGAGTGCAGAAAATTTGGCAAAAATGATTCCTGGAATTGCAGGGCTTGCATTGGAACAGATATTGGGACCACTGAGTTAGTATTTGCCAGTCTTGAGAAGGGAGTTGAAAGTATGAGAGGGTATTTTATTGGTTCTTATAGGACTAGACAGTTTGAATAAAAGAACAATGTTCCCAGAGCTGGGAGGACAACTACATCCAAGGTTCATAAACATAAATAGAACATTACAGCACAGTACAGGTTCTTCAGCCCACCATATTATCCCAAACTTTTAACCGACTCTAAAATTAATTTAAACCTTTCCTTCCTTTATAGCCCTGCATTTTTCTATCATTTATGTACCTATCTAAGAGATTTTTAAATTCCCCTAATGTATCTGCCTCTACCACCACTATTGGCAGCACACTCTATGCACTCACCACACAATGTTAAAAAACTCTTGCCTCTGACATTTCCCTTATACTTCCTTCCAAACACCTTAAATTTGTACTCCCTTGTATCAGATATTAATGCCCAGTGACTATTCACCCGATCTATCCTTCTTATTTTTTTGTATACCTCTATTAATTCAACTCTCATCCTCCTTTATCCATAGAGAAAAGCCCCAACTCCCTTAACCTACCCTCATAAGACATGCTCTGTAATCCAGGCAACATCCCAATATTTCTTCTCTGCACCCTCTCTAAAGCTTCTACATCCTTCCCATAATGAGGTGATCGGAACTGAACACAACATTTCAAGTGTGGTCTAACCAGAGATTGATAGAGCTGTAACATTACTTTGTGGCTCTTGAACAAAATGTCCCGACTAATTAAGGTCAAAACATCATACATCATCTTAATAACTCTATCAACTTGTGTAGCAACTTTGAGGAATCTATGGGCATTGACCCCAAGATCCCTCTGTTCCTTCATACTGCTAAGAATCCAGCCATAAATTTTATATTCTGCCTTTAAAATCAACCTTTGGAAATGAGTCACTTAGAACTTTTATAGATTCAATAACATTTGCCAATTCTCTGCCAAGCTATATATTGTATAAATGTCCAATTGTAGCCTACAACAAGCTCCTATAGTATCCACAACATGATCATATTTCATGTCATCTGAAAACTTACACATCCTTCCATAACTTCATTCAAGTCACTAATAAAAATGACAAAGACCATGGGTCCTTGAACAAAACCCTGTAGAACTCCATAGGTCACCAACCTCCAAGCAGAATATGCTCCATCTACAACCACCCTCTGCTTTCTATGGACAAACTATTTCTCTATCCACACTACCAAGTTCCCCTGGATCCTATGCCTCCTGACTTCTTAAGTAAGCCTAGCACAGGGAACCTCTTCAAATGCCTTATTAAAATCCATATACACCACATCCACTTCTCTGTCTTCATCAATGTGTTTTTATCACATCCTCAAATATGCTCATGGGGCATGACCTTCCCCTCACAAGGCTATGCTGACTATCTCAAATCAAACCATGCTTTTCTAAATGCTTGTAAATCCTGTCCCTAATAATCTCCTCCAATAATTGTCCACCACAAGATTAAGACTCACTAGTCTGTAATTCCCATGGTTATCCTTACATCCTTTCTTGAACAAATGAATAACATTTGCCACTCTCTAGTCATCTGAAATACTCCTGTGGTCAGTGAAGACAGAAATGTCATCAGCAAAGGTGAAACAATCTCTTCCCTCACTTCCTGTGGTAACCTGGGGTATCCTGTATGGCCATAGGAACTTACATATTCTAATGTTTTTTTCAAAACTTATAGCAATTATTTTTTTTTAAAGTTGACATGTTCTAGTGTATCAGCTTGTTTTATGCTGTACTTACAAACATCAAGGTACATCTCACTGATGCATACTGAAGCAAAATATTCATTAAGGGCCTGTCTTACCTTGTCCAACTCCTCCACATATTTTCTCTTCTATCCTGACTGGTCCTACCCTCACTCTAGTCATTCTCCTCTGCTTCACAGTGTACACTAGATAACTTGGGGTTTTCCTTAATCCTACTTGCCAAAGCCTTCTTATGCCCCTTTCTGGCTCTCCTAAGTCCATTCTTCAGCTCCTTCCTGGCTGCCTTGTAACTCTCTCAAGCCCTGTCAGATCATTGCATCCTAAACCTTAAATAAGGTCCTTTCTTGTTCTTGATTAGATATTCCACAAGTCTTGTCAATCATGGTTCATTCACTCTAACATCCTTTCCCTGCTTCCATGGGACAAATCTATCAAATCTATCCACTCAAGTGCTCCCTAAATTAATTCCACATTGCTACCATGCATTTTCCTGAGCACAGCAAATCCCTGCCTAATAGGATTATAATTGGCCCTCCCCCATTTCAATACTTTACCATACCATCTGTTCCTATCCTTCTCCAAAGCTATTGTAACAGACAGGGAGTGTGGTTACTGTCTCCAAAATGTGCTCTCACTGAGAGATCTGATACATGATCTGGTTCATTGCCTAGGACCAGATCCAAAATGGTCTTTCCTCTAGTCAGTCTTTCGTAGTCAGGACATCTCAAAACTCTTTAAGGAGACTCTTTAAAAGTAGGCATAGAATTAGAACTTAGGAAGCAGGATTTCAAAAATGGATACTGCGAGCAAACAGTAATTAAACCCTGATATTAACTGGATAATCAGAAACAGTGTTATTGATTGAGGGATCAATAAAGACCAGGATACCAGGGAAAAAAAATTGTTGTCTTCGATACTCAAGTTGTATTTTGCCAGGAACACTGAGCCCCATCTGAGCTTCAGTGCAAACAGGCCAAGAGTTTAACTTCTAGAGGCAAGACAGATTGCCAATAACATCAAAATGGCATTTAACTGATTGTGGCATCAAGCAAACACACATTTTACTTTTTAAGCTTTGAAATGAAGCTTAAGTTTAGGAAGGATGGAAATCATGCTTAGTGATAGACAGGCTCTGATGTAGGAAGAAAATGGTACTGAATTTGTGGATTTTTGGCCACAGAGGCCAAATCATTGGATATACTGTATTTACAACATTGAGTAAACTTACAGTTGCCTCAAGAACTGAACATCTAAAGAATACATATATTTGTCGTATGCAGAAGTTTAAAATGCAACAATTCTCTGTCGCTGTTTTTCATTACAGCAACTCTTGTTCCTTTTTCCAATTCAAGTAACGCATTGCAAATAAGGTGATTCATGCACTAGATTTGCAGCTCAAGCTATTTGTTTAGCTTATGTACACATGAAACATTACAGAAGGAGGAGTATATCGTTTCATCTGCAGAAGTCTGATACTGCAGGCAGAAAGAGAAACTAAACCAATGTCTTGGAAATACGTGCTTCACTAATTCTTTCACAAGCAGGAATACAGCAGCATCCAGCATTGCCAAAAGTCCTGCTTATAAGGTCATCCATTCAAATTCACTATATACAGTTTTTGCAGAAACTAGCCACCATATATTTGCATCAGGACCTCTGTTTTTCATGATTTCCTGCTGCTATGTTAATCATTTCCTCATCTTTTTTTTTCAGAATCATAATCAGAATTAATACCTCTGGCATACGTCATGAAATTTGTTGTTTTATGACAGCAGTACATAGCCATACATAATAATAAATAACATTCATTACCATAGAAAAAAATATATATTCATATATTAAAAGTGCAAAAGGAGAGTCAAAAATAGTGAGGTTGATTGTCCATTCAGAAATATGATAATCTGATGGCATTTATACCATCAGGCTCTTGTACCCCCTCAACGATGGTAGCGAAGAGAAGAGTGTATGACCTGGGGGTCATTAATGATGGATGCCCCCTTTCCAGGTGACACCATTTGAAGGAGTCCTCAATGCTGGCAAGGCTAATGCTCATGTTGGAGCTGACTATATTTACAACTTTCTCCAATCCTGTGCAGTGGCCCCTCCATACCAGGTGCTGATGCAACCAGTTAGAATGTTCTTCACGGTACATCTGTAGTCAGTGAGAGTGGAGGAGGAGACTGGAAGGAAACATCAGTGGTTGGAGGTGAGATGAGGTGTGGGCTCAGTGGCAGGTACTGGGAGAGAGGGCTCAGGGGCAAGGTAATAGAATAGGGGACGAAAGGTCACTAAAAAGCAAGTAGAGAGAAAGGCTGTAGATTTTGGGATTGGATATTGGGAAAGGAGAGGTAGAGACAATTTGGAAATGTGAGATGGGTGTTGAGAACAAGGTGTTTCCCATGAAGCATCATGGGATTGGATCTGGAGCTGGGCAGGAGAGTGAGGGCCTGCAGGGAGATGATTTCTGATCCTTCATAGAGGCCAGTGTGCATAGAACATTGGTTGAAAGAGTGAATATGACAGAGGATGCAGAATAATTGTGGAATCTTAGCACGTTTGAAACAGTGAGGCATTGAGTTGTGGTAGAAAGAGAGAAAAGGGAACAGAAGTTATCACTATACAGCAGAAATGATAGAACGTAGGAAACAGAAAGAAAACCATTGGAAGAAGCAGTTAATGGATTGCATATACCTGAGATCCAGGCTGGGAGGTGAGAAACTGGAGCTGGAAACCACGGGAGACAAGATGGTAGCAAGATATGCACAGTGGAAGAACACATACAGATACCAAGCCTTGATAAGAACATTGTCAAGGATCAGGAGAAAAGTAGAAACCACAGAGAGAGAGAAGTGAGACAGGGACTCACAGAACTCTTGCTGAAGCCAGCAAAACATATTGAAAGTGGGCATGCACCTTGAAGTGAATTTGCAATTGAGTAATAAAACACAGATGTGTGAGTTGAAAGTAAATATATTATCAAAGTACATAGATGTCACCACATACAACGCCTAGATTCATTTTCTTACAGTCATACTCAATAAAAAATGAATCTCAAGGTTGTATATGGTGACATCTATGTACTTTGCTAATAAATCTGATAACAAATATAAGATGCAGATTTGGATTCTGGAGCAAGAAACAATCTGCTGGGCAAACTCAGTGGGGCAAGCAGAAGCTCAAGTGGGAAAACATTCTCTTTTCTACAGTAAAATTTTTCTTCAGTACCAAACTGGAGTGACAGCATAAACTTGATGGTTAGGTTTCTAGACTGCGATTCAGAATATGAAACAAACAATATATCATCGGAGATGAAACTTCAGTAACCATAATGATTTTTAATTTTGTCATACATGATAGCATTCAAAGCCTGATCACAATTTTTCAAAGTACAAACCTAAGTACTAGTGAGAGAATAAGAGGGAAGAAAATTCTCTATTTCCTACAACTAATGCTTAATCACCTCCAGAGATCTCCTTATGCTGCCCCCAAAGTGCTTGTTTCTACCTTCTACTCAAGATCCACAAACCTAACGGGCTGAGTAAGCTTAGTGAATTTGCCTTCTCTTGCCCCACTGAACACGTCAACATATTTCAACTCCATTTTGTTGACCTGGGGTCAGTCCCTTCCACTAATATCCAGGACACTTCATACGCCCTTCACCGCTTTGCCAACTTTCACTTCTCTGGACATGATATCACTATGGATATTCAGTCCCTCTACAATTCTATCCCATATCAGGAAGGCCTCAAAGCTCTCCACCTTTTTCTTAACTATAGATCCAATAAGTTCTTCTTTAGCACCGGCCTTCTACATCTGGGAGAAATTTTGTTCACCCTTAACTCCATTGGCTCCTCATTCTTTCACCAGACCAAAACTGTGGTCGTGGGCAAGTACATAGACTAGTCTATGGTGTAGGCTTGGAACAATACATGTTCCAAATCTAGTCCAGTAATGTTCCCCAACTTTTTCTTCACTACATTGTTGACTGCACTGGTGCTACTTCCTGTATCCATGCAGAGCTTGTCAATTTCAGCAACTCTGCCTTTAACTTCCACCTTGTCTTCAGATTTATCTAGTCCATTTTGAAACACACAGTTTCCCCCTTTCTTGATCTCTTTGTCTCCATCTCTGGGGATAGATTAGCTGCTGATATATTTTACAGACCCGCTAACTCACACAGTTACCTTGACTATTCAGAATCTCTTCTAGTCCTGTCACTTGTAAGGAGGCCATTTGTTTTGCTCAGTTCCTCTTTCTGCACAATATCTGTTCTTATGATGAAGTCCTCTTTTCTTACAAAACAGGGTTTCCCCTCCACTGCCTATCAATATAACTCTCAACCACATCTACTCCATTTCTTGTATGTCTGCTCAGATCCCATTCCCCCTCCCCAAGATATCAGGGATAGGGTTCCCTTTGCCCTGACTTAACATCCAGTTAGCTTCAATATAAAACATATCACCCTTAACATCCTTTGCCACCAATGGGATCCCACCACCAGGCACATCTTTCCATCCTAGCCCCTCTCCACTTTCCACAGGATGGTCTCTCTCTGCTAGTCTCTTGTCTGCTTCTCCTTCCTCACTGATCAACCTCCAGGCATTTATCTCTGCAACCAGTCCAAGTGTTAGACCTGCCCCTATGCTTCCTTCCTCAGCACCATCCAGGGCCCTGAAAAGTCATTCCAGGTGATGCGGTCCTTCACATCAAAATCCATTGTTGCCACTTAATGTATTGAATTTTCTTGGTACAACCTCCTCTACGTCTGTGCTTGTCTAATCTCAGCAGCCAGGATCTCCTTGAGACTAGCTATTTCTGTTCCACCTCCCATTTCCAGACAGACATGTCCATCAATGGTCTGCTCTACCACGGTGATGAAGTAAGATATTATATTGGGATTTTCACTCCACAGAGGCTGAATAACAAGAACATTTGCTACTATTGCGTATTTGTGGAAATTTTATTTCCCACTCATAGCTGTTCAAATTTAGACTGCATAACAGTTGAAATTATTTTGCCTAATTTGTCCACCTCCTCCAAAACTCTTCTAGGAGAACAAGCAGAATCATGATTAGGGGTACAGATGTAAAGCAAATGACATAAGATTTTAGGGAGGAAGATGGAGTGAAAATATTTTACACAGAATGTGACAATAATCTGAAACCAATTGCCTCTTAGGGTGGTGGAAACAAAATCATTTCAAATTGAAGATAGAGAGAAACACAAAGTGGATGATTTTAAGGATGTGGAGAAAGACTTGGAGAACAGGACTGAATATTCTGCAGTTTGCTCAGTCTGGAATAGTGAAGTGATAACCATTGGAAGATTGAACTTGAAGATGGTGTACAAGGTTAATGGCAGGATTCTTAGCAGAGTGAAAGAATAGAGGGATCTTGGGTCCCTATTCATAAATCCCTCAAAATCTTCATGCAGGTTGATAGAATGGTTCAGAAAGCATATGATGTGTTCATCTTCATTTGGTCAGGGGATTGAGTTCAAGAGGTACAAGGTAATATTGGAGTTCTATAAATCTCTGGTTAGACCATACTCAGACTATTGTGCTCATTTCTGGTCACCTTACCAGAGGAAGTAATCTTTGGAGAAGGTGCAGAAGAAATTTTCCAGAATGCTGCCTGGATTAGAGAATATGCCTTATGAGGAGCATAATTCCCTTTTGATCAAAACAGGAATTTGATAGATGTGTATAAGATTATGAGAGGAAAAGATTGAGTGGACAGCTAGCACCTTTTTCCCAGAGCAGCAATGGCCAATAGAGGAGGACGTCCATTTAAGAAGACTGGAGGGAAGTTTAGAGGAGATGTCTTTGTTTTTCACAGAGAGTGGTAGATACCTAGAATGCACTGCCAGCAGTGATGAGGTAGCCTGATACAACAGAGACACTTAAGAGACTCCTAGATAGGCACATGGATGAATGAAAAATGGAGGGCTATGGGCTATGTAGGAGGGAAGGGTTATATTGATTGTCAAAAATGTTTACATACTGTAGGTTGGCACAACATACGATTGATTTGATGTTGTTTGTTCTTTATGGATTGGTTCCTTTTATGCTCTAACAGTTTTCTAAAATTGTCTGGACACAAGCTTTTTTAAAGTATAAAATAATCTCTACTTCAGGTTAAGATTATTTTGAATCATGGAGGTAAGAATGTGTATATAAACTGTTGTGTGAAAGACCACAGGTGAAATATTTGATCCTGTCCTATTACAACTTGGGTATCAGAGTGGAGATACATCTCTACCAGAAGGAGGTGTAAGGCACTCTTCTCCTCCGTCAGCCTGCAGGTCGCCCTACTCAAACCTCAGAAGCTATACATCTCCACCTCAATATCCAATCAGTCATTTCTGTGATGTCCAGTATCTTCAAGACCTCTGAACACTCCGTATGGAAATAGAATTAATTTGTTATCCCATCATATCAAAGAGGTGGCGAACTCTTTTTTGTTTGTAATATTTATTAACAATTTGAAAGTGAAGATAGGTGCCACAAGTTTGTGGATTACAACAAAAAATGGTGCCAGAGCGGACAGTGCAGAAAGTTTTCTATGATTGCAACAGAATACAGAGCAACAGTGAAATACATAATTGAATGTCAGACAAAATTTTAACTCAGTTGGGTATGAAGTAATGCAGTTTAGAAAGGTAAAGTGGAACAGGACATAGTCAATGAATGGCAGGACCCTAGGGAGTGTTGTTCAACAGAGGTACTATAAGATTTTCCCTGATAGTGGCAGTAAGGGTAGACAACATGGTGAGAAGAAGGTGTATGGTGGCCAAGGCATTGACTATTAACATAAAAAAGTCATGTCATTGTACAGTATGTTGGTTAAGCGACACTAGAGTATAGTGTCCATTTCTGGTTTGCCACTTTATAAGAAAGATGTGATTGAAAAAGGTGCAGAAAAGACTGCTAAAGATATTACAAGGAACGGAGGGCTTGAGCTTTAAAATAACATTTGATAGCTGGGATAGTTTTCCATGAAGCAAAGGGGGCTGAGGAGTGACTTTACATTGGTTTATTAAATAAGGATGAGAATAGGATGGTCATGTGAGTGGTTATATAAAATTACGTGGGGCATTGATAAGGCATTGATATTGTCTTTTCCCATGGTAGGAGTGACTAAAATTAAAGGGTTTAAAGGTTGAAATAAGGTTTAAGGTGAGAGAAAAGACATTGTAAGGGGATTATGAGAGGTCAATTTTTGAAATAAAAAGCAGTTGGGATCTGGGAAAAACTGGCGGAGGTGGAGGTAACAACAACCACAGCATCGGTGACATCTGAGTCAGTTCTTGAATGAGAAAGGCAATTCGGGATACTTAATTAATACAAGCATGCAGAATTTTAAAAGCGTGTTGGTCAGCATGGGATATGGTGGATTGAAGTGCCTGTTTCTATACTGTATAATTCTATGAATCTTTGACTCCAGAAAAGCACAGAGGAAGGCATGCAAGCGGACCTCAAAGAAGTAGAATCCTAACTCTCCATGTCCCAAGACATTACACAAGAGGAATTTTCAAGTAAATACATTCAGATTTGGATCTCTTTAAAGAACAGTGTATTTGCAGGCTTAAATTCACAATAACATCCATCATGCTTGAAAGAAGTTTTGCACACAATACTCCATTCTACTCTCACAAGAATAAGTGCATTTATTTTCCAACATCTCAGAGAGTAGATTGTGGAATGTGCACTCCTATTTTTAGGATGCTTGACTTTCCAAATATACAGAGCCCTATATTCATGTATTTTTCAGGATACTCATCAATAAACCTGAGCTCTTTCTGAATTCTTTAGGTACTGTAGTTGTCAAACATAAGATGAATACTATGGTTGCCAATGCCTTCTTCCTGAAGAGAAAGCATGACTTGTCTATTTTATGTCAAAAACCACTTATACCACTGGGGTGGGGGGGGGGGAGGGAGAGGAGAATAGGGAGAAGGGGAGAGGAGGAGAGGGAAAGGGGAGGGGGAGGGGAGAGGGAGAGGGAGACAGAGAGAGGGAAGGAGAGGGAAGGTGAGTGAGGGAGAGAGAGAGGAAGAAGGGGAAAAATGAAAATCTAACAGAAACACTAACCCCAACTCTGTATGCTTCATCACTTGGGGACACTTTGGAATACTCACTTAAATGGGATGCATCCTGGTTTGTTGTATGCTGTTTAACTTTACTGTCAACAAAGCAGACCCTTTATAGAAAAAACAACAAAGGAGAGGAGTAGACCTCAAAACAGGAGGAAGAACATGGTTGAGAGCAGTGCGAATGTTCCAAATAATTCACCAATGCCTCAGGAGGAGGACAGTGGAAAATGGTGGCAAAGGCATCAGTCTCTGATAAACCAGCAGCATGCACTTCACTGTGTGACCAAGTTGAGAGAACTCCAGGCGTAGCTCACTAGCCCCAACAATAGTATGTAGCCTCAAATTAGAGTGGAATAATTTACATTCATCAAGACTTAGTTAAACCCTTTCCAACTGCTTTGGACATACTTTTGTTTCCCAGCTAATTATATGATCGATAAAGTCCTAATACACTTCTTTATTTTGTGTTAAAATCTGGAAATTTGATTTAAATTCGATATTAACACAGACCTTGATATTGTTATTTGTAAGAAGCCTAACAAACTTTAATTCCATGGTTGTTTCCTCCAAGTGTCCCTACAGCTGCTCACACAAATATTTAATTACAAGACCATCAGCCATATTAAAAAAAACTTTGATCCTTTCAATAAACTCACAGCTACAATACTAACATCGTTCTTGTATTATGCTTACAAAACTAGTGCTGCAGGCCACAGTAGTGCTATAACAATTATAATGCAACACATCCATATATAATCAGAATTTTTTACTGGTACTTAAAGCAGTTTCCAAGCTTTAGAGACTTAACCTTGCCGTTAACAATCACCTTGCGATGAGATGACATTCAAAATAAACTGAGTTCTAAGACTGGTAATGTCATTAGACCTTAAGCTACCCATCATCAACAACACTTTATTGGAAAGCATTAATTAGAAATGTATCTTTTAATGGCACCTGCTAATTTATATCACCAGAATTATTAGAAATTGCTGTAATAATGAGCATTAAGGCATTGTCAAAGTTTATGTGTTGCAAATAAGCAGGAATAAAGTCTCACCATCATATATACGCAGAATAAAATTGTGAGTTATATTATTAGCTTTGTTGAACATTGTCATATGATGTAGAGAACATTAGTTAAAGTACTTGACAGAGGGCAGGATTCATTAACTAAACAATAGCCTGGTAGGCTGGATTCCATAATCTTTAGGGAATACACAATTTGCATTCCAATAGAACAATTGGTAAGGTTTTCAATCCATTGTTATACAATTATTTTATCTGTCCATGTAACCTAAACCAAGTTAAAGCAGTGAGATGTGGAGAGAAACAGCCAAAAATAAGAACACAGCTTTTTTATTTTGATTTGAATCAGCTAGTTTAGAATTGCATTTCTATTTCAATTGCTTGTATTTTAAAGCTTTAAATTTAAATGCATATGCTTTTTTGTTATTTGATGTTACTTCTATACTGAAATGTTAGTTCTTGAATCTTACAGAAAATGTGTGAATTGCAGATGTCAATGGGAGAGGAGCTGTCTCTCAGTTATAAAAAAACTGGAGACATTATCATACTAAAAGAGCACATATCCCAAAAGCAGGCAACTGGGAATCCCAGAGTCTGTGGAAGATCAACCCCATTATGTGGAAGTTCTTCATGGATAATATCAGGAAATTTGACTTCCTACTGAGAAAATGGACATTTGGAATTCTCCCCAACAATGTTGTTGAAGCTGAAAACGCAAATACAAGGAAATCTGCAGATGCCAGAAATTCAAGCAACACACACAAAATGCTGGTGGAACACAGCAGGCCAGG
Organism: Hypanus sabinus; assembly: GCF_030144855.1. Classification (NCBI taxonomy): domain Eukaryota; kingdom Metazoa; phylum Chordata; class Chondrichthyes; order Myliobatiformes; family Dasyatidae; genus Hypanus; species Hypanus sabinus. The sequence continues at coordinate 67,476,058 of NC_082712.1, forward strand.
CAGCATCTATAGGAAGAAGCACGGTCGACGTTTCAGGGTGAGAACCTTCATCAGGACTAGTTGTTGAAGCTGAGGGTCTGGTTTCCTTTGTTACACTAAGGGTGTTAAGGCTGTAGGGTGGGGTTTTACATACAGATTCAATATGATCTAGTTCAGGGGTCGGCAACCCGCGGCTCTGGAGCCGCATGCAACTCTTTCATCTCTGTGCTGCAGCTCCCCGTGGTTTGTTAGTTTTTGAAATGTAATTCGAAATTTGAAGATTACGGTGATCTTGTACAATCTAAAAACGTTGTGGAGACCCCATTTCCTGGCACATCCGAACCGGCTCACAATTAGCCACCGTCCCGGCTAAGGGAGATAGCCTACGGGGGTTTGTGAGTACGTGTCTTTTGGAGCATCTGCGCCCACGGGGACGGGTTGAGGGAGGCTTTAAAGCAAGGCTGTTTAGTTCGAATAAAGTTACCTTTGACTGCAGTGTCTTTATTTTAGCGCTGCGTGTAGCACACCACTACAACGTGTTTTTTATCGCTATTAATATACATCACCACTGCCGATGCCTGACTCCCGCCAGTGCGTGCTTTCTTTTAATTCTTCGATCCAAGGTAGGCTAACTATGGAGTAACCTTCAACCCAACGTCTTTTTTTCGGAGTTCAAAATGTTTTTGTTGCATGCAGAAATGTAATTTTGTTTTCTCTGCAGGAGTTCATCAATTTCATAAATGCAACACATTATAGTTTGTTTATACATAGCATAAAGGCAAAAAAAAACCGTTGTATGCAGTGTTATTTCATTTTAAATGTCAAACGGGTTTTGTGGCTCCCAGTGTTTTCTTTTCTGTGGGAAATGGGTCCATATGGCTTTCAGTGGTAAACGTTGCCGACCCCTGATCTAGTTTATTGAATTGCAGCTCAAGAGATTAAGTAAACTCCTATTAATCTGTGTTCTTATGCTGCTAATATCGTAACCCTGACAGATTATTCAACATCCTCAATTTTACATTTATTCTACCATATCTTTGATATTGTGATAGAATGGAACACATGAGACTACCGATGCTGGAATCTGGAGCATTGTATAAAGCAGTGGAGGAATTTAATGGGCCAGGCAGTATCTATGGAGAGAAATGGACAGCCAGTGTTCTACAAGTAGACTCTTCATGTGGACTAAAAAATGGAGGAGAACCACGACAAAAAATAGGAGGGAAGGGTCGAAGCAAGAGCTTGTGGGAGATAGGTAGATATAGGTGAGGAGAGTGGTAGGCAAATGAGGGAGGGGGAATGATGTCAGAAACTGGGAGGTAATAGGTGGAAGTGAGAAAGGACTGAAGACGATGGTATTACATAGGAGAGGAAGGTGGATCTTGCAATAAAGGGAGAGAGGTGGAGGAGGGGAACGAGTGGGATGAGTGCATGGATGATGGGCAAATGGAAGGGAAAGAGATAGGTTGATGGTGAGGCAGGGGTTAAAAGGATCAGGAGGAAAGAAAAGGTAACAAGGAGAGATGGGGGAGTGGTTACCAGAAGTTTGGAAATGTCATTGTTCATGCTGCCAGGTTGGAAACTGCCCAGGCAGTACTTAAGATGTTATTCTCTATTTTGCATTCAGCCTCGACTAGGCAAGTATCCAAGGATGGCACAGCAGTGTGGGGAATGAAGGAAAATTAAAATGGCTGACCGTGGGAAGATGCAGGAGGCCACAGCAGATGGAGTAAAGTTGTTCAGTAAATCAAACCCCCCAAGCACCATCCATTCACATTGATATATTGAAGTCCATAACAAAAGGACCAGATGCAATACATTACACCCCAGGACATACTGTAATATACTGTACATTCATATAGTGTATTAACGGGGTAACTTTTAACATACGCATGCTTACTTTGGAAATATGTATAGGTAATGCTTCAATTCGTATGACAATGAGTGAGAAATACAAAGCAGCATTCAGATAATCATTTTAGCGCATGGACACATTTAGTGATTCAGGAACATCTTCTTCCCCCCCACCATCCAATTCCTAAATGGACGTTGAACCCGTGAATACTACCTCACTTTTTAAATTTATATTATTTCTGTTTTTGCGTGATTTTTAATCTATTTAATGGTTAATGGTAATATATGGTAATTGATTTACTTATTTATTTATTATTTTTTTCCTCTCCTTCTATATTATGTATTGAATTGAGCTGCTTCTGCTAAGTTAACAAATTTCATTACACATGCCAGTACTAATAAACCTGATTCTGATTCTGAAGGTTAAAATTATCATTGTAAATTATGTATATATTTAGTTTGCGATGATTGGCGTTTGCTCATTACATACCTATCCAAACATCAATAAAGCTCTCCATTGGTCGTGGTCGACGTGGAAATTGCGTCCTAGCTGTCTATGTGATAACCAAGCTGGTATGCAACCCAGCGTAGTACATGGAGAGCCGGCAGCAGGTTCCCCCTCTCTATGCAGCTGAACAATCCAAAGGAATGGCAGAGACTGATTCAGTTTGACACCAGCAGTGCCACAGGAGTTGCCAGTCAGCATTAAACTCACCATTGAACTGCCTTAGGGACTCCATCTCTGGATTTTTCCTCGGGGATTACTCCCGAAGCCTTTCCCATGAGTGAGTACAGCTGCAAGGCAGCAGAAATTTGAGATCAGAGTTTCCTTTCTCCAAGATAAGCTGCCAACCATAGCTGATGAGTCCCATCTCCTCAAAGTAGCTGGTTTTAAGACACCAGTTACCCATGTTTGCCACTTCTCCTGTCAGTATAAATGGTTCCGCTGGGCTAAGTAGCTAAGTCACACGTGAAGGTCACGAGTTGGACTTGGTCTGAGGCTATTTGAGATGCATGCCATTGAAAACATTTAATAGGTAGTAGGATCTTATTCCCACTACCTCCTCCCCTGGCTATGACAGCCTTAAGCAAGCATCAGGAGAAAACATATCCACACAATCTGCTGGAGTCATGATTTCCAATTAAAAGGGAGCTATTGAACAGATTGAGTTGTCAGTTGCAAATGCACTCAGTAATTTTCAGTGCCTTTCTCAGCACATTTTCATTTTATGCCTCAGAAGATGATTTCCCAGCCATGACCAACTGGCTTAATTCAAACATGATGCAGAGTACAAAATGTGCCATTTATGAACAAGGCTTTGCATTTCCTGACAGCAAGAAGGCACTCAACTTCAATGAACATCAACTCTTTGTTTTAAGCAGCAGTCAGAAAACTTCAAACACTTGAACTCTCTAGTATTAAGTTAAACATAACACTTAGTCTGTTTACCCTACATAATGAACACACAAGTTATGGACAAACCATAAATACACACAAACATGTGGGAGACCAGTACGATGGTATGATGTTGTGGGGCTGCAGGAACCTGCTGCCAATTGGGAATGGGGCATTTCTGGATTCCATTTCCCCTTGACAAGCTGCAACGTTCGGAGCATGTTTGAACTGAGCAGAGTGGGAATGCTGAGAAAACTCACTCATTGTTAGTGAGGTCATTTGGTGGCTGTTGTCCTTGCCTGCTTACTTTCTTTTTACAGCTGCTTCTGTGATCCTCTCTCACGCACCTTATTTTCTTTTTCATTTCTGATTTATGAACTGTTAAGGTAATGAAGGGTTGTCCAGTACAGAACCCTCATGTAACCTGGAGACTGTTTGTAAATTCAATTGAGCGACCAAGTAGGTGCCAGTTTTTGAAAGGCTGGAAAATTATATTTGTTATTGCATTTAGTCATAGTACTGTGTTGTTATTTTTTTATTACCCTTTTCCTCTGGCAACATTTTACTTTAATTCAATATGAGATGGAGCAGAGTAACTTGCATTTAGAGATTTGTAGATTTTAAAATAATACAAATTATCTATAAAGTAAAAAATGGACACTTACCAAAAAGAATCGAAAGATTGTTTAAAATGAGAGAAAGTCAACATGATTTGAGACAAACATGTATATTTCAAAAACAAAGGATAAGAACAAATGTAAAAAAAATCATTGTATTTCAGTCAGAGGGGTGAATATATGGAACATTTAAAAACATGCACCACACTTAACAAGTTTAAAAAAAAACATTTTAAAATAATTTAATGAACAAATATAAAATACGTGATTTAAAATGAATGGGAGTAAAGTAAATAAATGACACTTGGAATTGGATTTTGTGTTAAAAGATTATAAAATGTTTTGTTTTGATGTGATTACTGTCGCCAAATATGTTGTTGTATAAGTAAGAGGGGTAGGCATAAGCCTACCTGTAGCTTCAGCCTACACCCTTTTGGTCTGCTTTAAAGATTTTTATTATTTAAGTTTGCCTTAAGTTTGTACTGACCAAAAGAAATTTCATTCATTCATTTGTTCATTCATTCATTCATTTTCATGGCACTACTGTTCCAAGTCACTTCACAAGGAGTGCAACAATGGATGGCCAAAATGAGTAATTTAAATATTGTATTGGGTATTGTCCCTTGAGTTGTGTATTTAATATTTCAGTAATATTTGAGTAATATTGTAAATATATTGTTTGATTAAGTGTTTTCTGTTGATTAAGTAATTCATTACAGGCTAATGTAAATATATGTAAATGGCATATGTCATTAAGCCACCACGTCATAAGTGTGAGCCTCACTTAAAGAAAAACAGAATACTCAGTTAGTAAGAAGTGACAAAACTCAGAATTCATTATGCTTTATATAAAAAACGATCAAATATTACAAGCAAAATGATATAGATGCAAATATTACAAACATAAGAAGATATTGTATGACATTACTGAAGATCATATATGAGGAGTGATTGATATATTATCTATTATTATATTATATATTATATTATTATATTGTGGCCTAAGGTAGAATTTTCATCAATTTTAGAAAACCTAGCACATTTATTTTTCAACATGGTCCCCTTCTACACTTACACACTTAGTCTAGCGGTCGTGGAGCATACAGATTTTGGACCTCCAGGAAGTGTCCACAGTAGGGGTGATTGATAGGTTCATGGCCTAAGGTAGAAGGAAATGAGTCATACAGCTCTTGTTATATGCACATGTAGTTCAACTCTTTGAATGATTACGTACAAAGTTTGAAGTTAATAACTCATCGGGGTGATTGATAAGTTTGTGGCCTAAGGTACAAGGAGAAGAGTTATTTAAAATACTGCAAACTATTTTACGTTATTGTGAGTTCTCTAACCCTTAAGTATAACTGTAACTTAGTGGCATGTGGAGTCAGAGACCTATACAGCACAAAAACAGGCCCTTTATCCCTATACTTCATGTTGACTATCAAATGTCCATTTACATTAATCCTATCAACTTGAGAGAGGAGGTGACCAAAATTGATTGGAAGAGGACACTAGCTGGAATTTCAGGGATTAATTTAAAAGACTCAAGTTTAATCCAAAGAATAAGTACTGTTTTCTGAAGGGAGAGTGAGGAAATCAAGGCTGACAAGGGAAGTCAAAGACCACATACAATATAGCAAGAGGTAATGGAAAGCTAGAGGATTGGGAAGCTTGTAAAAATCAACAGAAAGCCACTTAAAAAAAACTATGGATAAAAAATGAAATATGAGTATAATATAGCCAATAATATAACAGAGGATACCAAAAGATTTTTCCAGATATATTAAAAGAGTGACATCAGATCTCCGGAAAATGGCCATAGAGAGATAGGAATGGGGAGCAAAGAAGTGGCAGACAAAATCAATATGTATTTTATATCACTCTTCATGGCAGAAGACTCCAACAACATGCCAAAATGTTGAGAGAGTCATGGGGTAGAAGTGAATGCAGTCAATATTACAAAGAAGAAGGTGCTTGGGAAGTTGAAAGCTCTGAAGGTAGGTAAGTCACCTGGATCAGATAAACTCTCCAGGGTTCTCAAAGAGAGAGCTGAGGAGGCTTTAATTGTGATCTTTCAAGAATCACTGGGCTCTGCAATGTTGCAGAGCACTGGAAAATCATACTTGTCTCTTTAAGAAGGGAGGCAGTATTAAAGAAGGGAGGGAGAGAAAAGACGGGAGGTTTCAGGGAATTTGGAAGCACGTGATAAAATAGGTCAATGTCAGTATGGTTTTCTTAAGGGAAAATTTTACCTGACATACTTGCTCTAATGCTTTGAGGAAGTAACTGATAGCACAGACAAATGAGAGTATGTGAATGTTGTTTACTTGGTTTTCAGAAGGCCTTTTATAGGGTACTGCATATGGGGATGCTAAACAAGATTGGAACCCATGATATACACTAACATGGACAGAAAATTAGCTGACTAACTTAAGACAGTGAGTGGGAATAAAGGGGATCTTTTCTGGTTGGCTGCTGATGATTAGTGATGTTGTACAAGGATCAACGTTGGGTCTAGTTATATATCATTAACATTATATGTTAATGATATGGATGACAGAATTGCTGGCTTTGTGACCAAGTTTGTAGATGACAGAAACATAAACAAAAAAGTGGGTAATGTTGAAGAAGCAAGGAGTTTGCGGAAGGACTAACACAATTCCTTTAGAACAGTTATCAGGAGGGATTTCTTTAAAAAAAAGAAGATGGAATACAGTGGAGAGAAGTGTATGGCCATGCACATGGGCAGAAGGAATAAAGGCCTAAACTGTTTTCTAAATGGGAGCAATTTCAGAAATCAGCAGTCCAAAGGGGCTTGAGAGGGTTTGTGCAGGATTCCCTAAAGATTAACTTGCAGGTTGAGTCTGTGGTGAGGAAGGTAAATGCAAAGTTAGTATTCATTTCAAGAGGACTAAAATATAAAAGTAAGGCTGTAATACTGAGACTTTATAAATCATCGGTTGGGTCACATTTGGAGTGTTGTGAGTGGTTTGAAGCCCCATATTTAAGGAATGATACACTGTTATTGGAGATGGTCCAGAAGAGATTTACAAGGAAGATTCCAAGAATGCAAGTATTACTGTATGACTCTGGCCCTGTACTCTCTGGAGTTTAGAAGAATGGTGGATAGGTGGTAGAATCACATTGAAACTCATCGAATATGAAAGGCCAAGATAGATTTATACTACAAGGTTGCTTTCAATAGTGGGATAGTCTAGGATCAGATGGCACAGCTTCAGAACAGGTCATCTATTTGGAACAGAGACGAGGAGGAATTTTCAGCCAGAGGATGGTAAGTCTGTGGAATTCATTGCCACAGATGGCTGTGGGGGGTAAGTCATTGGGTTTTTCTGAAGCAGAGATTGATAGGTTCTTTAGGGATTCTGTGCATAGATCCGAAGGGTATCATCAAACATTTCCAGTTAAGACCACTGCAGTTAAGATCTAAAGCCATAAATACTTCAGAAAGCAACATCGTTTTAAGACACTTAAAAAATCTATCCTCAAAGTAGGATTACTGACTACTCAGATAGTGAGCCTAGATTCCCTTTAGCTGTAGCACTGGTCTGCAGATAAAACTGAAATGCAGGCCCTGAGGCCCCCACTTCCTACCTGGCTAATGTACAGTCTCTGAGATATAAAACCAAAGACCTCAGAGCAAGATTGCCATACCAGAGGGACATCAAGGACTGCTCCACAGACACAGTACTGGATTATTGGTCCTGAACAGCACCCATCTAGCCCTCAGCTGACTGCAAATCTCATGGTTCATCCATGCTGTGTTCAACATACTGAACAAATCAATAAGCTTCAAAATCTGAGCCTCTGTACTTCACTCTGGAACTGAATCCTTCGTTTCCTCATTGCGAGACCATAGATCAGAAATAACATCTCCTCTGCACTGACAATGTACACAGCCACTCCTCAAGGATGTGAGCTTAGTTCACTGCACTACTTTCTCTACACCCATGACTGTGTTGCTAGGCACAGCTCAAACAGCATGTATAAATTTTTATTGGCTGAATTTCAGATGGTGATTCTGCTAGTTTCACGAAATTTACAGTGGTAATGAAGTGCATAGGAGTGAAGTAGATCAGCTGGTTGAGTGGGGTCGAAACAGAAACCTTGTTGTTTATATAGCAGTATTATACGTGTCCTGAGGGTTGTGGGCATCTACATCGAAGACTGTTATCGGGTGTTGATGAGCATGCTCTCAGATATGTTCTCAATAGGAGCACCCGCAGAGGAATCACCCAATCCTAGCTTTGCCAATGAGGCATACACACTGCCTCTCCCTCTCTCTCTGGCTATCCAGCCCATAGGATGACGATGGTTCCTTTCAGTCAGTTAGTGGGGTTTGATATGTGCGTCCTGGAGTAGCTGTACAGGCCGATCCTTGACAGGCACTGCTTGCAAAATACTTGGCAGGTGAGGCCTGGAGGGGCAGCAGGGGCAGAAGCTCTGTTGTGGTGCTTCCTGTGCCTTTCCTTTGTTGCCTCTATGAGCTTGTTCTCAGCAGCGACCACACCTTTTCTGATGGCATCCCTCCACTGTGAATGATATTGAGCCAGATCCTCCCATGTTGATGAGGCAATGTCAGCTTTCTTAAGCTCCTGTGCAGAACATCCTTGTACCGTAGTCACCGGCCTCCTCGTTTTTGGGTACCACTGGACAGTTGGCCGTACAAGATGTCCTTGGGCAGTTTTCCGTCAGGCATTCTGACAACATGTCCTGCCCAGCGCAGTTGGGCCGACATCACCAAGGTTGAAACTGCTGGGATTCTGGCTCAAGAAAGGACACACTGCCATGCCACTAGGAGTTGGCATAGATACTCACAGGCCTGTTGTCTCCCAGAGGGACTGCGTCATAACCACCAGCTGAACTAATTGGCTTAGATTCCCCCTCAGCCTCCTGGTAATGACCTTTCCTGATGCAGGGTCATGGGTAAATCAAACTTGCTGCTTCTGCTCAGCAGTCAGGTTGTCGTGGAGTTTACCCCATGGTCTGGGCAAGGGGTTGATGGTGGGAACCTCATCGGGGATGTAGTGGTCATGACCAGCTCATGGAGGTTGCTCATCCTGGCAGGACCTTCTCTGCCCTGTCTGCAATGGACCGCTAGCCACGGCCCTCTTTGTGAGTTACATTGTCAGATTTTACCCTCTGCATTATAGGGGGAAGTGGTTGCAGCATAACTGACTCAAAGGCAGTGTATGTTCTCTGGCTAAGAGGCTCCAGTAGAGGTCACAAGATCACAAGATCACAAGACAAAGGAGCAGAGGTAGGCCATTTGGCCCATCGAGTCTGCTCCGCCACTCCACCATGAGCTAAACTATTCTCCCATCTCGTTCCAATTTCCGGCTTTTTTCCCATATCCCTTGATACCCTGACTAATCAGATACCTGTCAATCTCCTCCTTAAAAACCTTAAAAATGATTGGGCCTCCATAGCTGTATGTGGCAATGAATTCCATAAATCCACGACCCTGTGGCTAAAAAAATTTCTCCTCATCTCTGTTTTAAATGGGTACCCTCTAATTCTAAGACTGTGACCTCTTGTCCTGGACTCACCCACATCTACTCTGTCCAACCCTTTCAACATTCAAAATGTTTCTATGAGATCCCCTCTCATTCTTCTATATTCTAATGAATACAATCCAAGAGCTGATAAACGCTCCTCATATGTTAGTCCCTGCATTCCAAGAATCATCCTAGTGAATCTTCTCTGAACTATCTCTAACATCAGCACATCCTTTCTAAGATAGAGGGCCCAAAACTGCACACAATATTCCAAATGGGGTCTCACCAGGGCCCCATAGAGCCTCATCAACACCTCCTTACATTTATACACTATTCCTCTTGAAATGAATGCTAACATAGCATGCACTTTCCTTACTGCCGATCCAACCTGGTGGTTAACCTTTAGGGTATCCTGCACTAAGACTCCCAAGTCCATTTGCACTTCCGATTTTTGAATTTTCTCCCATCTAGGTAATAATCTGCCTGATTGTTTCTTCTTCCAAAATGTATAACCGTACATTACTCAACATTGTATCTCATCTGCCATTTCTTTGCCCACTCTCCTAAACTGACCCGAGTCTCTCTGCAACCTTTCCATTTCTTCAACACTTCCTGCTCCTCCACCTATCTTGGTGTCATCCGCAAACTCAGTCACAAAACCATCTAATCCATAATCTAAATCATCGATATACAGTGTAAAAAGAAGAGGCCCCAACACCGACTCCTGACCAACAGCAACCTCTCAAAAGGGGTGTATCAGGTCGCTGTCTTGGGAAGGATCTTTGTCCAAAACCCCAAGGTAACTCAACATCCCTTCATCACCTGCCAGACATTCAACTCATCTGTAGCTGAAACTGGCACCCACTTTGTCTGGGGGCCAAAGGAAGGGCACGCTCTACCGCCTGCTTGGCAGGTTTAAAGTCTGCCTGCTGCTTGAGACCCCAGTGGAAGATGGTCTCTTTCTGGGACACCTCATACAGGGAATGCAGAATCGTTATCGGGTGGGAGATGTGCCGACACCAATACCCCAACATCCCCACAAAGCACTGAAAGTAGCAACTAAGATCTTGTGCTTGGCCTGATCTGGTATTTCCACTGCCTAGAATGTCCAGGAATATGATATTCTGGCTGCAGCCCTGCACTTTATTGGAGTTGATAGGCCAAACCTATTCCGCAGAGTGTTGACCACTTTATCACTACGTCCTGCCAGACTCCCTGTAGCAGCACATCATCTATGTAGTGAGATATGGAAAAATTGGGGTTTAACAGTATCCCTGTAAGTCTCAGGCAAAAATGCCATGGCACAATGTGGGACTGTGGGCATATTCCTTCCAGGTAAAAGAACTGTTCCTGTGGCTCCAGACGGGGATATGGAGAAGAAGGTATTGGCCAGGTCAGCAATCATGTATCAATGCTTCCCCTCCCTATGTCCTGTGTCCTCAATAATGGCCACTACAACCAGGATAGCTGCTGTATATGTACTTATTCAGCTGTCTATAGTCAATGGTCATGCACTATGTGGCACAGGTCTTCTGGAGCAGACACAGAAGGCAATTGCAGAGAGAGGTTGTAGGACAACTGACCTCTCCTCCCACAATGGGACCTCCACAGGTGCTCCGTTCTTATTGGTGCCTCCCAGGGTTCTTTACTGCTTGGTGCTAACTACCTTGCTGGGGTGGCAGGATCAACTAAGTCTCCTCTTTGGCCAATCCCACCAGTATTTTGTCTATGCCACTCCAAAGATAAATTGACCTTTACTTGTTTGTAGGGATCTACCCACCAGGGCATTCATGCCCGGAATACATTCAGGGGAGGCTACCACTAAGACAGTCATGTGTTTGGGCTGTCCTAGTCCAAAGGCCTCCTGGGCAGGGAGAAGTAATCTCCCTAACCTCTCTATGATAGCACAGGGGCCCCACCCACTATTTGTGATACCTGGAATGATAGTGTACTCAGCACCAGTATTCACGAATGCCATCCATCACTGCACATTATGTATGTAATAACTATGTAAGGCCTTGAGTCTCCCACCTGGCAAAGAGCAACTGAGTATATGGTGAATAAAGTTGCCACTTGATTGTGCTTCTGTAAGTAATCAGATTGAGTTAAAATGCTACAGTGCCCTGTAATATGTTGTAATGACTGGTTATTCTTGGCATTTTCTACATTTACATTCTTGAATTTGTTGGTCTTTTATATATTTTTGTGTTAACCACCCAGTCCTGGTTTGCCACAAGGAACGCTTTTGTTTCTGGTAAGAGGTCTCTAACTCTGAGCCGGGCGTTCAACACTTCATTGTCGACATCTAGTCTGCTCAGATCATGGGGATGTCTTCCATGGAATGTCGTGCTCTTCCATTGGTTAACTTTTTCTTCTATAGTGATAATGACTTAATTTTTCTGGGTTTGCTCTCATTTAACCCTTACATACTGTTTGGGTCAAATTTGACCCGTTTTGACATGGGACAGCAGTAAAAGCACCCTAAATGCCATTTTTTTAAAGCCGAAATTTGATGACTTTTCCTAAAGTGACACAACATGCCCAAAAATGAAAATATTTAAAAATTTTATACTTTTGTACAGGTGCTACAAATTTTTGTACATTGAGGCTGTTCTGGGTAAAATTTGACCCGTATCTATTGAAATAGATTTTAGATCTCTGAAACATTAATTAAGGATTAATCACCCATTTATTAAAGTCAGATAGGCTATTTATACATTTTAAATAGATCTGTGGTTCAAAATTTGGTATAGACACTTGTAATGAGGGAATTCTTGGGCTGGGTCAAAATTGATCCGGACCACACTGTGAAGGTATAGAATATGAACAGTATGAAAGGGTAAAGTTTAGTGGTGTATACTTGTTATACGAATTACATATACTCACATGGAGTGCTGAATCCTGGTCTTGTTGATGAATGTATATCCTCAGAAGTTTTATTTGACTGTCATGTAGATATTTTATTTTTATTATTATTAATATTATTTTTTTTCAGCAATAGCTGGTAAAACCTAAGCTATGAGCATAGCCAAGCTTGGAACTTTCGGACCATTCTAGTGGTGCTTAGGATTGTAGGTTTTTGGTGATTTACATAGATATTACTATGTAGCCATAATTGATTAGTGCTATTGTGTAGAGCCTTTGGGGTGACACCAGTTGTAGATAATTTACTATCAGGATAATGTATACCTTGTTCATGTTCCAAAGCCTTTCAATTTCCTCTTTTAATTCAGCATTTTCTGGCATTTTTCACTTATTGATTTCTGTAAGCTATGTGTGTTTGCAATGGCTATATCTATTAAATAAATGTTCCCCGCTTGCTTATTCTGTATTATTACAGTACATCCGGATAGTTATTCTGAATTGTCCTATCTATACAATACTCAGTCACAATATAATTTACGGTATTCTGACTCTAAAACTGGATCAGGCTTGCATTTATAGTAAACTATGATTTATTTTGTGAGAGTGTATTTTAAAACAAAATTTTGATGAATGATGAATTTTGATGAGTGGTGTATACTTTTTATCAGAATTGCATATAATTGCATGAAGTGCTGATTCCTGGTTTTCATTGATAGAAGTATATCTTTAAAAGTTTTATCTGACTGTTGTGTAGATAGTTAATGTCTGTTATTCTTCATCTCCCTTCTGTCCTTGTTAGTGTTAATTTAAGTACATTTGAAGGTACATATTTTTTTCTGAAATTTGTCATTTATTTTTCTTTGTAAATTTTCCAGATCAGTTTTGGACCAAGATATTATGCCAAAAGAATACATTAAAATAGGTTTGCTGCCTTTGTTATAATTGTGCTGTTGAGTTCTGTTTTGTAGATCTTCTTAGGCCTTAAAGTAAATTTTGTCAAAAGTTTTTCCTTTATTGCTCTATAATCTATTTTCTTCCTTGTTGATATCCCAGATATATATAGTTTATTATTCATCCATCAGTTGTATTGTATTCTCCTGCTATTATTATTATATTATTATTGTTATTATTTATATTTTTTCCCTTTCTTTTGGTAGTTGTACAGTTTTTTGTGTTATCTTCCACCCCCCTCCCCCGATTTGGTTTGCTGACTTCTTTCTAGTGATGAGATCTCACTGTTTACATGTAAGTTTACAGCTGCTGTTGATTACTTATTATTGTGTTGTTAAGCAATTAACCTTCGACATCAGGTCGGCTATTATAATTGCTTGTATATTTATTCATTCATTAGAAGCACTTGGCTATATGTCGAAGGAATTTTAATTAATATTTGAATCTACCTTACGTGAGAACACCAGAAGTACTTTCATTTTACTCAGCTCCTTGAGTACTGTAATGCGTTGGTGAAAAATAAAACCACTTTCAAATTACAACAGTGCCGCAACTGGAGTTCACCTATCTGTGTAGCTTGAGAAACATGGAAAACGATCAAGCGAGGACAGAATAGTAAGTAGACACCCTCAATGGTGATTCAATCCGTGATGGACAACATATTGCATCTGCAAGATTCCACATGACAGAAAGTTAAAATGTCAGCAGTGGAGAAGAGAATCCTTTAAACTAGGTCAAAGTGTTCATTACGTTCATCTGGATCAGTGATTCACAATGGGGGCAGTCACATGTCCTAAGGGGACGTTAGGGGAAATAGAAGTTATTGGGGGTGTTTAAGATTCATGCAGGGGCCATAAGTGGCACCCTAACTTGAGGCATGAGACCTGATCAGCCATTAGTGGAGCAGGTACTTCCAAGATGAGGATGAGGCACCAGAACACAGGAAGAACCTTAGCTCTGCACGCAGTGAGCACTCATTATCACAATGCGTATGGAACTCGGCAATCTCATGCAAGCTGACTAACAAAACAAATGTTGGGGATGCATAAGTTAGCAACCCGGATACCCAACAGTTCCCCTTGACTCACAGCACGAAACGAGTTCACGCAGTGTAACAGCTGGTAAGTCAAGTACTCCCTCTCAGCATTCTCTACAGATCTACGGAAAACAGGTCATGCAACAATATGACACTGGCCAGAACCAAATGGTGAAATCGAGACGATCAGTGAACCAGCTGACTCTGAGGATTCCCGTTGAGGTGCTCAAAGAGACCTCGGCTTCAAATGTGTGGTCAAAAACTATCTTTGGGGATTATGAAACCTTACGTGATTGGTCAATTGCGCTAACTGGAATAGTATAAAGATAGCTTGCCAAACATCAGCTCTATCGCAACTAACATTCAGATTCCAATCTGAATCCTTGTCAATGTAATTTTCGATGTTGTGATCATTTTCATCTTCATCTCACCGTTTCTTTGCACGCCAATACCATCATTCCCTCCGTGTCAACTGGCTGCCATTATCGACATCCGTAAGGCATTCACACTTTGTGTTAGTTTTTTATTTTAATTTAGCCCTTTTAATTATGGTAAATGCATGCGGCGTGACCTCTATGAGTCTGGAGGCAGTGAAGCCTTAAATTCTAATCCTGCTAAGAAACAGAAATTACAGAAAGTGCCTCAATACGATGTTACATACCTGGAGTACTGTTTGCCAGATGGTAGCAGCTGCAGCAGATTGTGGTTGGAGCGGCTGGAGTCCCTGATGATCTTTCGGGCCCTTTTTAAACACCGGTTGCGGTAAATATCCTAAATAGAGTAAAGTTCACATCCACAGATGCACTAGGCTATCAATGCCCTGCAACTGAGCAAAGTACAGTTCCCATACCAGATGATGCCACAGCCAGTCAGGATGCCCCTCTAGAAAGGCCTGAGGATTTGGGGACTCATGTCAAACTTCTTCAGCTGTCTGAGGTGAAAGACACACTGTTGTGCTTTTTTTCACCACACAGCCAGTATATAGAGTGCAGGTGAGTTCCTTGGTGATGTACATACTGAGGAACTTGGAACTAATCACTCTGTCAACTACAGTTCCATTGATGTCAATAGAGGCTAGCCTGTCTCCATTCCTCCTGTAATCCACAATCAACTCCTTCGTTTTTTCGACTTTGAGGGAGAGGTTGCTTTCTTGGCACCACCGTGTCAGGGCGTTGACTCCTCCTCTGTAGGTGGTCTCATCAGTGTTGGAAATAAGGCTTATTAATCTGCAAATTAGATGAACCTATTGGAGCTATGCGTGGGTGTATAGGGAGTAGAGGAGGGGGCTCAGAGCACAGCCCTGGGGGGGAGGGTTGAAGGTCAGAGGGTCAGAGGTGAGGGAGCCCACCATCACCACCTGCTGACGCTCCATCAGGTAATCCAGGATCCAGCTGCACAAGGCGGGGTTGCAGGTCAAGATCTCTGAACTTCTTGTCAAGTCTGGGGAGAAGTATGGTGTTGAATGCTGAACACAAATCCAAGAACAGCATTCTAACATAAGCACCCCTCTTCTCTTGGTGAGTGAGGACTGTGTGCATTGCTGTGACCACAGCATCCTCTGTTGATCAGTTGTGTTGGAAGGCAAATTGTAGGTGGTCCAATGTGGGTGTCAGCAAGCTGCAGATGTAGTCCTTGACCAGCCTCTCAAAGCATTTGCTTATGATTGAGGTGAGTCCAAATACCGATTAGGAACATGATTTCTTGTGCAACAGCTGAAACAGATATGGCAGTTCACATGCTGATTCAATGGCACCTTTTAACCAAATGGGACAGGACAAAGGTCATTTCTCCTACATGCTTGTACTCACACTGAACGGGCAGATATTTCAAAGCATCCAAAGACTGGCCACTCACTCGCCCATAGATCTAAAAGAGATATGCAGCCATGTAATGGTAGATTCCAGGCTCATATGTATCGCATAATGCAGATGTTGTCGCAGCTTAGTCTCCTGATAAGGGACACCACACCCCCAAAGAATCCCAGCCTAATCATGATGTGTCAGGCCTTATGAGATTCCTAGCCCATCATGACCTGCTGCAGCAGACTCACCAAATTCGATGATAAGCTGGAAAGTTACTGGGTTTGGAAGTCCACATTCTCCAGGGCCACTGGCGAGCTCAACCTCAAGCCTGGTGAAGAGCTCCACCTGCTGGTGAAGTGGCTTGAAATCAAGTCTGCTGAACATGCAAGATGCAAGAGGTCTCTTTACATCAAACGCCCCTCGTTGTTGCTCTCAGATTAATCTGGCAAAGACTGGAAAAGTACTACAGATGCGCTGAGGCAATGGAGACTCTCTCTTTAACAAACGAGTCCTTCCCCAAGATTTCTAGCAAGGAGCCCTACATCTGCAAGAGCTAGGGGAACAGCTATTGGAGTTGGAGGCAGCCAAAGCTGAAGTCTATTTACCAGGGTGGTATTTACCAATGTCTTACCTTGGCACTGCCCGAGGCATTGTGCTGTAGGCTTTCTATGTTCTATATTCTAAGCCGGTCATGGTGCACAAAACTAAGGTGGACAACGCTGTCCGAAAGGATGACTCTAAAATGTCTGAAGATCCTATAAACAGTGCCCTCTGCATTGGAAACCACACCCTCTCCAGAAGTACAGAGGCTTCAGAGGGAAGCCTCGAGGAGTAAAGGGCCGTCCTTAAAGAGTACTTCATATGTTTTCACTGTTGTTCTGCAACCAGTCACTGAGGGAGGGACTGTTATGCTGTCATCCAGTGTTTTGAATGCAACAGCAACCAACACATTGCAGCTCTTCATATTGATCCACTTCCCTGGTCTGTGAAGAACAACACAAGTATGTCCTCATAGCTTGAATCCCCTTCCTTTCTTGTTGCTACTTCCTCCTGTACTGAGGTCTGTTGGGAAACCTCGACCAGTAAGTCATGTTCAAAGATATGCCTAGTCATTGTTTACTCCAAAGGCCACTGTGAGAAGAGGATGAGGATATATGTTGTCTTGGATGATTAGAACAAGCCTCTAGCCAGATCATCTTTGTTCAACATAATCAATGGCACTTCACCTTACACACTTAAGACTTGCTTGTGTATCAAAGATAGTTGGGTGAAGAGCAAGAGTCATTGAATCTGTTGTTGAAAAGACTCATTAGCTCTCCCCACGCTCACTGATTGTGATGAACTACCAGACAACAGGAAGGAAATCCCCACTCCAGAAGCAGTGATTTACCACCTTCCCCTCAAGTCCCCAGCTACTAAGGAACCATCACTCAACCCAAAGGCTGAGATCCTGCACCTGCTAGAAAGAGACATCATACAGCTACATAAGGTTTTTGAGCCTCCAATGGGCCTCCAAGTGCTCCTTGGCACAGAGGTTAGCACCGGGATGGATCATAGTAGGAGACATCCGAACAGGAGGCACACAAACCTTCACCTGTGAACATCTCCAGAACTAACACTTAGGAAAACGGGTGCCCCAATCTCATGACTCACTGCCTTAGCAGCATCCAAATCAAAGAGAGCCTCAGACTGTCCTGCCAACCTCACATCTCTCCCGCCTTGAACCCTCAACAAAGAGGTTTGATAAGCAACCCAGGAAACATGAGTGAATCTGCCTTTGTCCATGCAAAGGATGACTACAAACCAGCTCCTTCAATGGACGGCCTTACTTTCCAGAGGGTGATGGATCATGGGTTCCATCAAGACAATTCAAACAGCTGGGTGACACCACTCTCTTTCCATAGCCCCTGACAATGTCTCCCAAACAACCATGAGCAAGCAAGCAGCTGCCTTGCTTCATTTACACATATGCTCAAGAAACCCCTTCAGAAGGAAGCGATTTCTCTCCTCTGAAACATCCAAGACATACTAGCCCCTTCCAACTTGTGATTGCACAAGATTGCATCCAACAAATTGGATGTCATGATTGCATTTCCTCCAGATGACCTTGCAAAAGGGGTGAAAAACCTAGAGTTTGGTGTTGTCTTCCTTCCCATTCAGAGAAGCCTAGGCGTAATTTGGAACGTTACCAAAGATGTGTTGACTTTCCAGGCGTCATCTGTGGAGACATGGGGTTTTGTCTATAGTGAACAGCTTGTTTGATCCATTTGGATTTGCTGCCCCAGTAAACATTCAGGGATGGTCCTTCTATGTGTACATGAACAACAGGCTACAGTGTATAAGGAGATCAACTAGTCCAGAGCAGTGGAAATTAATCCCTATTGACATAGGTCATGAGATCAATGCCAGTCAGTGATCTAGCTCATGCTTAACAGACTAGTGTTCTCGTTCAGGTCAGCTGAGATAGAGGCCACCATCCTACAATTTAATGTGATTGGCCCACAATCTGATGCTGAAGTTCATCCACTGGTCACACGTCATGCTACTAACATCTCCCCAAATGCTTTGAGAGGTTCTCAAGTCGGCAATTGCAGTCACATGCTAAAGCAAGGCTTGTGCAGATTTCAAAATCATTTGTACAAGAGAGCGACTGTAAGGGATGGCATATCTTCAACAGCCCCTCTCACTGGATGGCTTAGGTCAAGCCAAAACCGTCATCATCTGCAGTCTGCATAATGATATCTTCGGGAAGAAAATGAACAGTATAAATAGAAAAATAGACACTCGAAAAAAACGTGGTCAGGTTACAAATCTGTAAAAATTAAGACACCATTTTTAGATTGTACAGATTTGTTATGGATTCTCTGTTTTCTATCTGATACAATCCCATCATCTTATTTTGAAGTCTGGATTGAGATAACCTCTTCCCTTCTTTTACATTTTTAGCATCTGCCTTTGCATAAAGTTGGAAATAATTTCAACCTGTGTTTCAAAGAAGTCTTTCCCCAGCCACAACTTGTTACATGTGTAATCTGAACCTAAACTATAGGCAGGTAGAGGATCCGATCACAAAAAAGAGAAAATCTGCAGATGCTGGAAATCCAGCCAACACACACAAATGCCTGGCCAAGCAGCATCGATGGAAAAGGGTACAATCGACGTTTTGGGCCGAGTCCTGCTGAAGGGTCTCAACCTGAAATGTCGACTGCTTTTTTTCCAAAGATGCTGCCTGGTTTGCTGAGTTCCTCCAGCATTTTGTGTGTGTTGGCAGGTAGAGGAGGACTATTCTCTACACTTTTTGTTTAAAATGGGTTTAATGTTGGGGATTTGATTTGACTTTTTTTACCAGTCTGTACGTGGTAACAGTGGCCTATCCGCAGCCTGTGATCGTGCATGGCCTATCAGTGGCATCAACAGAGCTCTATCAAGAGGGATTTCTCGCAGGTCAGTGGGGTTATTTAAAAAGGGAGCTTCGAGAGCATTTGTCCATTGTAAGTGGCCTATCAGTGGCATCAACAGAGGTCTACAAACTAAATAAAAGTACAAAAGGGATAAGCAAAGTCGCCATTGTTGGGAGTAGGCCAGTGGCAAGAGTAGAAGTGACATGTTTCAGCACAGAAGAGGCGTCGGCTCTATGTAAAGCATCTGGTAAGGTTTCCTTTTTGGGTTTTTTTCTCTCTTACCGTACCACTTAAATGGCTGAGGTGTGCTCTTCATGCCAGCTGTTGGAGAATTGGGAGACCCAGAGTCTCCTGGGGAACTACATCTGCGTGAGGTGCATCCGGCTGCAGCTCCTTGAGGACTGTGTTAGGGATCTGGAGCAGCAACTGGACACCTTCAGCTTGTATGGGACAGCGAGGATATACTTGATCAAATTTACAGGGAAATAGTCGCCCCGAAGCTGCAGGAGGTGAGTAGCTGGATAACTGTCAGGAGAAATGGAAATAGAGCAGAGCACTCCTGTGGCTATTCTCTTCAAAAACATGTACACCTCTTCGGATACTTTTGTTGGGGATGACCTCCCATGAGAATGCCACGGTGACCAGGCACTGATCATGGGTCTGCGGTGCAGAAGGGAAATAGAGAGAAGAAGGGAGCGGTAATGATAGGGGACTCGATAGTGAGGGGAACAGACAGGAGATTCTGTGGACCTGAACGGGACACACAGCTGGTATGTTGCCTCCCAGGTGCCAGGGTCAGGGATGTCTCATATTGGGTCCACAATATTTTGGAGAGGGAAGGGTTGCAGCCAGATGTCTTGGTACATATTGGTACCAATGACACAGGAAGGAAAAGCAATGAGGTCCTGAAAAGAGAATTTAGACAGGTAGGTGGAAAGCTGAGAAGCAGGATGTCCAGGGTAGTAATTTTTGGATTGCTGCCTGTGCCACATGCCAGAGAGGGTAGAAACAGGATGATTTGGCAGATTAATGCATGGCTGAAAAGCTAGTGCTGGGGGTAGGGCTTCAGGTTCTTGGATAATTGGGATCTCTTCTGGGGAGGTATGACCTATTTAAAAGTGATGGGTTGCACCTGAACCCGAGGGGGACCAATATTCTCATGGGCAGGTTTATTAGAGCTGTTGGGGAGAGTTTAAACTAACTTGGCAGTGGGGTGAGAACTGGAGTGAAGGGACTCAGGAAAGGACAGATGGCAAAAAAAGTAAAGATAGCATGCAGTCATATTGTCAGGAAAGTTGGAACTTAGTTGCAGCCAAAAGACTGAGTATCAAATCATTATGAATGTCTCAGAATAAGAAAGGATAACAAATACGGTACTCAAGGTGTTGTATCTGAATGCACGTAGTATAAGAAATAAGGTGGATGAACTTGTTGCAATATTATAGATTGCCAGGTACGATGTTGTGGCCATCACTGAATCGTGGCTGAAGGATGTTGTAGTTGGGAGCTGAATGTCCAAGTTACACGTAATATTGGAGGGATAGGAAGGTAGGCAGAGGGGGTGGTGATAAAGAATGGCATCTGCTGATAAAGAATGGCATCAAATCAGTAGAAAGTTGTGACATAGGATCGGAAGACATTGAATCTTTGCAAGGGTAAAAGGATATTGCTGGCAGTTATATACAGGCCTACCAACAGTGGCTGGGAGGTGGACCACAGGTTACAACAGGAATAGAAAAGGCGAGTTAAAAGGGCAATGTTATGGCGGTCATGGGAAATTTTAACCTGCAGATTGATTGGGAAAATCAGGTTGGTAATGGATCTCAAGAGAGTGAGTATGTTGAATGCTGAAGAGGTAGCTTTTTAGAGCAGTTTGTTGTTGAGCCTACAAAGGGATCATCTATACTGGATTGGGTGATATGTAATGAACCAGAGGTGATTAGGGATCTTAAGGCAAAAGAACCCTTAGGAACCAATGATCACAATATGATTGTGTTCAACTTGAAGTTTGATAGGGAGAATGTGAAGTCTGATGTAGCAGCATTTCAGTAGAGTAAGGGAAATTACAGTGGTATGAGAGAGGAGTTGGCCAAAGTAAATTGGAAGGAGCTGCTGGCAGGGATGTCAGCAGAGCAGCAATGCCATGTGTTTCTGGAAAAAAATGAGGAAGGTGCAGGATATGTGTATTCCAAAAATAAAGAAATACACAAATGGCAAAATAGTACAATCATGGTTGACAAGGGAAGTCAAAACTATTGTAAAAGGAAAATAAAGGGCATACAACAAAGCAAAAATTAGAGGGAAGATAGAGGATCAGGAAGTTTTTAAAGATCTACAGAGAGTAACTAAAACATTATTAGAAGGAAAAGGATGAAATATGAAATCAAGCTAGCAAATAATATCAAAGAGTTTAGTAATTTTTTTTCAGGTATGTTAAAAATAAAAGAGAAATGAGAGTGGAAATATGACGGCTAGAAAATGAGGCAGGAGAAATAATAATGAGAGACAAGGAGATGGCTGATGAACTAAATGAGTATTTTGCATCATTGTTCAATGTGGAAGACAGTAGCAGTATGCCTGATATTGTAGTGTGTGAAGGAAGAGAAGTGGGTGCAGCTACTGTTACAAGAGCGAAGGTGCTCAAAAAGCTGAAAGACCTGAAAAAGCTGCCAGAGAACTGAAAAATTGCAAATGTTCCTCCACTCTTTAAGAAAGGAGGAAGGCAGCAGAAAGGAAACTATAGACCAGTTAGCCTGACCTCAGTGGTTGGGAAGATATTAAGAGTCAATTGTTAAGGATGAGGTGATGGAGTACTTGGTAATAAAAGACAAGATAGTAGAGAGTCAGCATAGTTTCCTTCAAGGAAAATCCTGCCTGAAAAAACCTGTTGGAATTCTTTGAAGGAGATTACAAGTAGGAAAGATAAAGGGGATGTATATTTGTAATTCAGAAAGCCTTTGACAAGGTGCCATACATGAGGCTGCTTACCAAGTTAGGAGCCCAAGGTATTACAGGAAAGTTACTAACATGGTTAGAGCATTGACTGATTGGTAGAATGCAGTGAGTGGAAATGAAAGGATCCTTTTCTGGTTGGCTGCCAGTGACTAGTTGGTGTTCCGCAGGGGTCGGTGTTGGACCACTTCTTTTTATGGTGTATATAAGTGATTTAGATGATGGAATAGGTGGCTTTGTTGCCAAATTTGCAAATGATACGAAGATTGGTGGAGGGGCAGGTACTGTCCAGGAAACAGGTAGGATGCAGAAGGACTTAGACAGATTAGGGAAATGGGCAAGAAGGTAGTAAATGAAAAGTAACGTTGGAAAATACATGGTCATGCTCTTTGGTAGTAGAAATAAATTTACGGACTATTTTCTAAACGGGGAGAAAATCCAAGAATCTGAGATGCGGAGGGACTTGGGAGTCTTTGTGCAGAACACCCTGAAGGTTAACTTGCAGGTTGAGTCAGTGGTGAGGAAGACAAATGCCATGTTAGCATTCACTTCAATAGGTCTAGAATGTAAGAGCAAGGATGTGATGCTGAGGCTTTATAAGGCACTGGTGAGGCCTCACCTTGAGCATTGTGAACAGTTTTGTGCCCCTCATCTTAGAGAAGATGTGCTGGCATTGGAGAGGGTCCAGAGAAGGGTCACAAGGATGATTCCAGGAATGAAAGGGTTTTCATACAAGGAAAGTTTGATGGCTCTGGGACTGTGCTCGCTGGAATTCGGAAGGATAAGGGGGAATCTCATTGAAACTTTTTGAATGTTTAAAGGCCTAGACAGGGTAAATGTGGAAAGGATGTATCCCATGGTGGGAGAATCTAGGACAAGAATGCACAGCCTCAGGATAGAGGGATGCCCTTTCAAAACAGAGATGTGGAGAAATTGCTTTAGTCAAAAGGTGGTGAACTTGTGAAATTTGTTGTCACATGAAACAAAGGCTATGAAGGCCAGGTCATTGGGTATATTTAAAGCAGAGATTGATAGGTTCTTGATTTGACATGGCATCAAAGATTACGAGGAGAAGACCAACAAATGGGGTTAAGGAGGAGATAGAAAAAAATAATTAGCCATGATTGAATGGCAGAGCAGACTCGATGGGCCAGATGGCCTAATTCTGCTCCTATGTCTCATGGTCTTATGTTGAGTTGATTTCTGTCAGTTAGTGTAAATGTGATTTTCTGAAATGTTGCTATATATATCTATAAAGCCTATGGCACACAATCCTCAGTTTAGAGAAAGGCCTGTCAAAACCATTACATTATGGCTATTTCTTTTTTTAATGCATGGATTTTCAGCAGCTGTTATAAATAGAGGGTAATAATCCTGCTTGAAGGTCAGAATTTTACTCCTGTATCTCAAATCTAATCGATGGCCTTATTACCTTTTAGCATTTGCCTGTGCTAGTCAATAGATCAGGAGCATTGACTCTAATTCTGTTTAATATTTTTTTTATGAACGCCCTGGGTTCAGTTGGTGGTATCTTTTACAGACCCAGGCTGTGTTTGGTCCCCCATGAATTGGTTTGAAATTAGTTTGAAAAAAGTTTACAACAGTTGTTAGTTACTTAGTATCACGTTGTTAAGCAATTAACCTTCGACATTAGGTTAGACATTATAATTGCTTGTGTGCTTATTTGTTCATTAGAAGCTCTTTGTTAAGAGTCGAAGGAAATTTCATCAATATTTCAATTTTGAGAACACAGAAGAACTGTCTTTTTAATCAGTTCCTTGCATACTGTAACACATTGGTGAACAATAGAACCACTTTCAAAATACAACTATAGCGGGACTGGAGTTTACCTAATGTTACGTATCCCGTAACTGGATAACTTACCAGCAAAGATAGAGAGGTCCGTTGGAGTCTGATGGCACTATTTTCGAATGTTTTTATTCATAAAGGGGGGCACAAAAGTAAGGTTAATACAAACATTCAGAACATATACATCGGCAAAACTCAATCTAAAGCGCGGGTATAGCAATAATCATCATTAAGAAATAATCTCGACTGTTGTCTAGGGTTCAATATATTGTCCGTTGGAAATATAAAAGTCACTCAGAAGTCTGGAGGCTTCAGTCTTTTTGGGGAATCGCTGGGTTTCACGTGTTTTAGAGAGATTGAGGAGAAACGGAAAAACTTGCCCGGGTCTTTGACGAAGCAACTCCGTTGAATCAGGGGAGCGTTGTTTTCCTGTTATTAGTTCGAAGTCCTTCTCGGTATTATCAGCCACCCGCTCCCCAGGCAGAGAAGTTACGGAGCGCACGTTGCTTTTGACTGGCTTCCAGCTATCACGGGAGCGTTGAGCGATGGAGTCCTTCTGGTGCGTCGCTGGGGTACCGCCTCCTGCAGTCCCCTTTTATCTTGACTTGCAGAGTTGTAGATGTCCATCAAAGTAGGGTGATGCAATCCCCACCCCCACATTGCCCGAGGGTGTCCATATCCATGGTAGCTGTCACGTAGCAGGGTCATGCACTTAGCACAGGTGTCTCTAAGAGCAATGGCCAAAACCGTTACATTGTCTCTCATTTTCCTGGGTCCGAGACCCGAATTAATAGTGTTCTTGCGATTCTCCGGAAGGAGGGGGCTGCTCCCGCCCCTTCGGCCCCTCAGAGCTGTAACAACAGACACAAAACACTGGTGGAACACAGCAGGGCAGGCAGCATCCATAGGAAGAAGTGCAGTTGACGTTTCTGGTCGAGACCCTTTGTATTCTGTGTGTGTTGCTTGAACTTCCAGCATCTGTAGATGTCCTCGTGTTTGGGATTTTACCTATCTGCCTAGCTTGGAAAATGAGGGAAACTCTCAAACAAGGTCAGAATAGTTGTCTTTTGCACATTGTTTGCTTGTCTGTTCTGTTGGGTATGGTCTTTCATTGATTCTGTTGTGTTTCTTTTGTTCACTGTGAATGCATACAAGAAAATGAATCTCAGGATTGTATAGGGTGGCATATATGAACTTTGACAATGAATTTCCTTTGAACTTTGAAGTAGACCCAGTTACAAATAGTTATCTAAACTGTGTGCTCAGGCCCTCTTTCACTGCTCCTCTGAACACTGGTTGTGGCCCTGTCCGTTAGTGACATAGAAAGTAAAAAGAGTCCTGGTGCTTTCAGCACACTAGATTTAAACTCTGCCAGTCCTGTGATGTCATTAGCCGGTGCCATGGTGATAAATGGCAGCCAGTGGAAGGGCTGCAATGCTTCTAGCTAGCACAGGAGAGCAGCTTTCAATGAACAGGTGAGATTGACATTTACTGCAATAAGATGTACCACTGACTATATCCTGCCTGGTTGCCTCATGGTTTAGTATGGCAATTTGAAGGCACAGGAATGTATGAAGCTGCATTGAGTAGCAGACTGTGCTTAATATATCATAGGCATATCTTTTTCTATCATTATTAGTATCTACATGAATTCTTCTTCAATATAAAAATATATAGACAGATAGTGGCAACATTTACCATTAATGATTCCCTCCATCTGGGCCATTCCACATTATCACAGCTGGCATCGGGCAGGAGGATTAAAAGCCTGAAGTCCCATACCAGCAGGTTCATGAAAAGCTACTTTCCTTCAACCACTTGGTTTTTGAACCAACAAGCAAATCCTTAATCACTACAATTTAGTAACACCCTGATCACTTTGACATCATTGCAGTAAAATGGAATTTTTGAAGTTCTGGTTGTAATTTCTTCTAAAGAAGTTGTCATAGTTTATAATTACTTTGTTTTTTTTTGTGAAATATGTGCCTGTGATATTGTTGCAAGTAAGATTTTGCTGCATCTGTGCACAAATATTCTTGTTCTTATGATCAAAAACTCCATTTAGTTTATTGTTTGTTGGTCCAGCATCTGCAGTCTCTCATGTAAGCAAAGGTGAATGTAGGAACTGATCCGTAGGTCAGGCCATACAATAATTGGATGAGAATATGTTGTCACAGTGTGAATGAGGAATGACTACTTCAACCCTAAGATCTTCTGCCAGAAGTTACAGATCCTTAATGAACTCTTGCCATTAATGGAAACAATACTCTTTAAGAACTTTGTCATTAAAAACTAAATGAAATTGGAATGCAAGTTCATTATCTCCTGGTGAGTCTAAAAGAGTAAGCCTTTTGGAAAAAAAAACTAGAACAAGAAGGTTTTCAAAGACTAGTCTTTGAAGATTATGTGAGACTTAGAAATGATGGGACCTTAGAGCTTTAAATGTAATCAAGTTTAAGAGAACCACTTTAAGTACCAGATACAGTATATAAAGAAACATTAATGAGCTAATCATCTGCAAAGAGAATCAGAATGTATTCCAGGCACTGAGCCCTGATCAGTAGGATTTTCATTACAATGGACTAATTGAGAAAGCACTGTGTTACCATGAGTTAGAAAGATGCAGAAAAAAAACATGTAAGTCATACAACTCAAATTTGATTACAGAATGCACAAGCTGATTTTGTGAGTTAACATAGTGCTTAATAATTATAATAACCAAAATATTTTGATATGTTGTTATTACACTAGCAATTCATTACTGGCATTAGTTGATCCAGCACTGCAAACCCCAGAGGGCCTTGAACTGTGGTTTTGACAAGGATAAACAGATGAGAACTGCCCTTTTGCAATCTGTCCTAATGAGTCCCAATTTGCATCAGTAATCTCATGGTTGCTTTCTGGAGGATAGTGTATAATGTGCACAAAATGCTTTAAGTAGATGCCTTGTTGTTTACAAGATTCCAAGTTTGTTCAGAGAGCTCTAGATGCTCTATAATAAAAATACTTTGGACCAGATCACAGTGACACAGGCCCACACCTGTTCATCACCTTCCAATATTACCCCCTGTCCACAATAACTTTTCACCACCAGGTTACTGGCAATGATCTTGAGGCCTTTCCACCATCCGCAATGTGGTAATGAGGACAAATGGTTTTGAGGTCCTAATAACAGACTAAATAATGACTTCTTAACAGCCAGATAACTTTTCCATATATTCTTTGAACAAGTTCTTATTGTGTATTAAAAAAAATTGATGAGGCATCTGCTGGTCCAGGTCTACCATAGATATTGTGTCCTAGCTGTATAGATATGCAAGCCAGAGCAGTACGATATAGAGAGCAAGCTGTTGCCCATGTAGCAAGCTCCCCCTCTCCATTCATCTGGTGAATCCAAAGGAATGGCAGAGACCATCACCAGCAGCACTGCAGGAATTGCCAGTCAGCATTGAACTCATCGTAGGACTGCCCTAGGGACTCTAGCTCCCTCAGGATTTTCTCCCAAAACCTTCCCCCGAGTGGGTATAGCTGCAAAGCAGCAGAGATTTGAGATCAGAGTTTTCATCTTCTTGTTGAGCTACCAACCACAGATGACGAGTCCCATCTGCCTGAACCAACAGGATTTAAGGCACCAGGCCTTAAAGTCAGTAGAAACAGGTCTGCCGGGCTTAGTAGCTAAGCCAGGAGCTGGAATTGGTTGTCAGAGACTATTTGAGTTACATACCATTGGGAGCATTCAATAGGTCATGGGAGCTTGTCCCCACTGCTACTTCCAGCTATAGCAACCTTAAAGAACGCTAAACACTACTTAAAAATGATTTAAAAGCATCTGCTTTTTCAGAGTATTTATGAAGACATGATCTGATAAAAACTGCAAACACACATTGAATCTTATAGAGCAGGAGATATCAACACATCCATTTCATCCAACCAACAATTTGCCCCAGTCCAGACACATGGAAGCTATGGCCAAGAAATCACATCAGCAGTTTCACTTCCTCAGAAGGCTGAAGAAATTTGGCATGTGCGCAATGACTCTCACCATTTTTTATGCAGCTTAAAAAGCATCTTATCTGGATTCATTACTGCTTGATATGGTAACTGCTCTACCCAAGATCTCAAGAAATTGTAAGGGGTACATCATGCAAACCAGCCCCCACTCCATTGACTCTGCTTACACCTGCTGCTTCAGGAAAGCAGTCAACATAATCAAGAATCCCTCCCACCCTAGCTCTCCTCTCTTCTGTCCCCTCCAATCAGGCAGAAGTACTTGAGAACACACACAACCAGGCTCAAGAACATCCCACGGTCTGTTCAGGCTTTTGTACAGACATCGATCACCCTATGCTAAAAACAAAGAAGCAAGAACACTTGAGGGGGCAGCTGTTCAGCAGCATATGTGGAATAATTTGGATGAAGGATCTTGATCCAAAATGTCAACTGCCCATTCCTTGCACTGATGCAGTCTGATCCACTGAGTTCCTCCAACTTTGTGTTTGTTACATGCCTTCTTCCCCGCCTTTCTTCTAAATTTTTGCAAAATATCAATTCACAAAGTAATCAATGTGTTGCACAGTTTAGCCTTATAGGCCAGGTGTTCAACCTTCAAAGTTCAAAATAAATTTCTATTCAGATTACAAATAGTACCACATGCAAATCGGAGATTTGTTTTCTTGCAGGCACACACAGTACTCAATTATAACCTTGTTATCCCCCGTATCCACCCATCTGTTGCTGGGGCCAGAGCTGATGGCCAGTGACCAACAAAACTCTCCCATAGAGATCAATTAGCCATCTATTCATAAGCACTCACCCATGGTCCAACATTCCAGACCACAGCCTTTCTTCAGTTTAATACAATTGATCTACTTAAATTTGTAAATGTCTTCTGTTTTTGAAAGGGCATTCCAATGAAAGCCAGAAAATTAATTCCAAATCAGCATGTTGTAAGAATTGAGGTCATCCTTTTGCTCCTGCTGCTTATAGGATTTGTGGGTATGGGAGATCTTGCTTAAGTAAGTGCAGTTCATTTTGTAAATGATGCACTGTGCAGTCATTGTGCACCAATGGTTGTGGAGTGGGCACATTATGATTGGTGGTTACAGTGCTAATCAAGGCAGCTGTTTTGTCCTGGATTGTTATGAGCTTCTAAGATACATTATATACTGTACATAGATTGATTGTATATCCATAAAGTGACTCTTGGCACTTGTTCATCTGTACTTTATGTGATGTGGGGGTTGTGGTGGGGTGGGTTCATGGGTTCCTGGGTGGAGGTGTTGATCAGCCTTGGAAAAGGAAACTATTTTTGAGTCTGGTGGTCCTGACATGGTTGCCTCATAACCCCCTCCCTCAAGGGTCTGGGACAAACAGTCCATGGGCAGGTCACGTGGGATACTTCATGATACTGCCAGCCTTTTCCCAGCACCTTTTTGTACATATGCCCTTGATGGCGGAAAGGCTGGTTAAATTAGATGGTTTAAATTTAAGAACATGGTGGAAGAAGACCTGAGAGCTCCAGTACGATTATAAAACAAAAGTGATTCTGTGATGGACTCTGGCCTCAGACCATTGAAAGCTTTAAAATCAAGTAAGAGAATTTTAAAATCAGTTCTAAAAGATAGAGGACACCAACACAGAGTAGCTAAGACAGGAGTGATATGCTCCCTCATCCTGGTTTTAGTTAAAAGTCTAGCAGAGACATTCTGAATGAGTTGAAGTTTGCCAACAGATTGCTTTGGAAGGCATGTAAAAAGTGCATTACAGTAATCTAGTCTATTTAATGTAAAGGTGTTAATTAGCTTTTTAGCATCATTACATGACAGAAACAGATGACTTTTTGTAACTATTGTTAAGTTAGAAATACTGCTTTGGTCACTATCTTAATGTGGGATTTAAAATTCAAACCTGACTCAAGGATAACACCTAGGCTTGTTACTTCTGATTTTACAAAGGGAGACAAGTTTTCAAGTTTATTAGGACATTTATCTCTTTTAGCTTTTGGATTAACTATAAGTATTTCAGTTTTATCTTCATTTAGTTTTAGGAAATTTTGCTCATACATTTGTTAATTACAGCCTTACTAGAAGTCAGTGATGATAGGATGTAATTATCATTAGGCTTGACCAAGATATACAATTGTGTGTCATCTGCCTAACTGTGGAAATCAAATTTATGCTCCCTAATGAAGATTCTATGTGAAGATTTTGCTTCTTTTGACCTTTGAGGAAAAGAGTTCTAAAGAATTCCAATCTTATGATGAAACATATTCAAATCATATCCCTCTTGCAGTTTTTAAACAGTTCTTGTTTCACCCACAAAATATCTACCTCGCATTTACCTTGTAAAGACTGATCAGGATTTGACTTGCATTACTAGTTTGGAAGACAGAGAACCCAGTGCCTTTAATGGATAATTAAAGTCAGTCTAGATTTCAAAGCTGATCCTAATTGTCAGTGTGTGAGAAATCACTCTATATCAGCTTCAAGGATAAAATTCTGAATCAATGCATTTCTTCTACATTGCCTGAGCAACACAAATCAAAAGTATTTACTTGTGATCAAAGACAAATGTTGTCCCAAGGCTGTTGAGTTGTCATGGCCATCAGTATTGTGCGTAGAACTTAATCTATATTGCACAAAGGAATTTAAAGTGATCCCATTATTTCTTTGGAATTTTGAACAGAGTTCTGGTCTGTATTTTATAAGAAATACAGGAATACAGAAATACAGAAATACAGAGAAATTGGAGAACAGAGATTCCAAAGGATCAGATCAGAAATCAGAGATTATGTCCAACAGTAAACATGGATAGATGATACCTCTATCCTTTAAACATATAAACAAGAACAAGGTGATGATCTAATGCAAAATTTAAAAAAAATCAAAAAGCAGTTTTAGAGATTCAATATGTAGGAAACATCTGCATTTGAGAAGAAAACTAAAACTAAATTTCAGAAATGACCAATAAATCCACAGATAATTCAACTGGCAATAAGTTACCAAAGAGTTGTCAACTCCTCGTTAATAGGCACTGTCTGTCCTCTATCATTCTCTAAATCGTTTCACTGCTGTAGCTTCCAGCCTCACTGCCATGTTATCTTAAACCCTTCTGAGCAGCACAAGCAAACCTTCCTACAATGATATTGGTGACCCTCCAGATTAGCTGAAACTCTTCCTTCTTGTCCTGTCTTAGAAGAGAACCCTATTATCTATGTAACTGAAGCTTTTCCTCAAGGTGTTAGAAATGTGCATGATGAGAGTTGTTGTAAATTTAGCCTGAAATAAAAATAATTCATATATAAGCTTTAGGAACCTTAAACATTTCAGGGCAGCTGAAAAATATAAATGAAGCAGAAAATAACTTAAATTGCAAATCAGGAGGGTGGAAAGTCCAATAAACTTTCTTGATGTGAAGGATTAATGAAAACTGTGACACAATTTGTTCATACATAAGAAAAAACAAGAGGGTGGTAAGGGTCAGGGTAGGATCACTCAAGGATAAAGGAAGGATTTATGTCTGGGCTAGAGGAAACTGGGGAGATACTGGAAGTGGGGAGGTGCTCAGTGAATACTTTGTATCAGCATATATCAAAGAGAAGGACTTGGAGAATAGTGAGATCAGTGTGCATAGAAGTCAAAAAGCAAGAAGTGTTTGGTCTCTAGAAAAACATTATGTACAATTCCAGTTTTTGCACTGGTGCCTGGATTGTTCAGCCAAAAGAGGTAGTGGAAGCAGATATGATAATATTTAAAAGGAATTTTTATGGGCTCATGAACATTTATGGAATGGAGTGCTGTAGACTACAGGCAGATGGGATTAGTTTAATGTGACATCATGGTTGGCCAGATAAAATGGGGTGAAGGGCCTATCCCCGTACTGTAAATTTTCTTTGTTCTATGAATGCAGCCTTAAAGTAGCTTTGTTTTCTATAGTGCCAACACAGCACATACTTCTTTTCAATCATTGCCCAACAATGAATTACACCTACATCTGTTAACACGTGTACACTCAGCCACAACTGTTGGGTAAAATATTACTTTAGCAGGTTACATCTAGGAGAAGAAAATGCATTACTCTTCAGCTAACTTCTTCAGCAACTTCTGCAGCAGGCATTTATCTTTTTAATCTCATTCCTGCAACACACTCTCCTTGAATTAATGCATATTTTTTCATCTTGATAACCTCCAAAATGTTTTTAATGGATTCTGCGTTCTTTGAAAAATCACCCAATTTTGCAGATTAGGTTAAATGCAGAATTGGAAACTGGCAACTGTGTGAATAGAAAAGTAGAAAATGTTATATGAAAAATGAATTCCTTGGCATATCATGCCACTTATGGGTGCTGAATATAATTTCCTGCTATGACAGTACACAATGCATCAAATTTTATAAATCTCATCTTTAAAACAAATTGGCTGTACATTAGTTCAGCAACAGAGAGGTTTTTTTGTCCATATTGAATAAGTTGGCTTCTGCAATGGTCAGGTAGCTGATATAAAACAGTCAGCTTCATTTCAATACAAATATGATCATTTACATCTACAAGGGAGAATATATTAATCAGACTATTTCATAATTTTTTTCCTTCATAACCAATCATACTCTTGCCAATGTTGCAATATTTGCCTAAAAAGTAGCTTCAGGGTATCCTCACTCGAGGGAGATTATACTGTAGCCACAGACTTGTCAAAGGCTAGGTCACTTCCTTGTTTATCCTTCACGGCAAGTTTAGTTGTCAATACCCACTATTTGAGTGGTGGTTCACCTTCCACTACCAATGAGTTAATACTTCCAGCTAATAAAGTACATTAAACACAATTCATTTCTTCTTAGTGATACTCACTTAAATCTAGACAAAATTCTTAAAAAAAAATTTTTAACTCACAAAAGATTTCTGTAGTATAGAAGATTTCCAAATTAAAAATCATTTCTAAAACACAAATGATTTCCAAAACACAGGTACAATTCCTTTAATTTAATAAGACATACCAATGAGTTGCAGACAAATGAATTATCTGTCTCAGAATCAAAGGCAGAAGAATGGAGTCGAGTTCACCCTGTCTTTCTGTCATTCTTCTTCTTGTCCTTTGATCATTTCTAACAAGCCTAACTGCTCTCTTACATTTAGACTTTTTTATTGCCAGATGGGTGACTTCACTAACATGTAATATTTTTTCAGATAACTTTTCACACAGATGGTCTAAAAGCTTCTGGGACATTCAAAAGTGAATATCCATCATAAAGTAATTAATCAATTCATGGATAGCTAACCACTTGGTGTAGATTTGCTCTTTGTTTGACAGTGTGTAAGAAACAGAAGTCATAGGTTATGCATTGTGCTCCAATTTCAATTGTTATAACAAAGTGAGCATTGCACTTAATGATGTCATTATACATGCAAATTAAGCCAGGAAAATGATTCTGTGTGAGGCTGTTTCAAATTCCCAATCATCAAAATATGGTTAAAACATATGGTAATTCAAATAGTTTTAATGTTCAACTTACACATTAAAAGACAGGCATGAATAGCTAAAATTTCAGGATAGGCCTTTTATGATACTTGGCCTGTAATTGAATCACAGGATAAACTCCAGGGCTGGTTTCTGCAGCTCACTAACATTTCAAGGCAAGGAAAAAGTTCCTTCTCTGTGTCCTTCTCACGGGTACTAGCACAAACAGGAAGACTGAGTAGAAAGGACTGGAATGTCAAAGTAGGCCAGTGAAATATAGCCTCCAATTATGCCAAACAAAGTTCAAGCATGTGCTGTTTAGAGTTCGTATGCCTCAACAACAAACCATTGATTATGAGATCTTGCATCAGAAAAATGTTGACTTTTTATTGTAGTTGTGATCCATTTGTTACTTTGTCCATTTAGCAAAGAGATTATAGTGTATTTTTCTTTGCATTACTTGACTTACAATTATAAGTCAAATAATGCCAAGAGAGCGATTATATTCCCTCTCTTACTGCTATTATCTGTTGTGGGGAAACCCCCTTCCCACCCTTGGATCTTGTGTCTGCTCCTGCACATCTGATACATCTGAAGATTGCTAGTCCAGTGGTTGAAGGATATGTATATGTGTGGGTGGGTGAATGATTGGTAGGAAGGAACAACAGATCATGCGTTTAGCTTTATCCATGATAAATTTGCTTCATAGTTTAAAAATGAAAATTTGTGATGTGTCTTATTACCTTCAAAATCAGTAGCCACATCAAATCAAAGCAGAAAATAAATTGCGTGGATTTAAATAGATACACAAAAAAAACTGTAAGATACAGATGTCCTGTCACAGCACTTTTACCTAAAGCAACAACAATCTCTCTCCCCATAGATTCTGCTTGACCTATTGAGTTCTTTCAGCAGACTGCTGTCAGTACTTAAATGATACTACCAGACAAGGACTTCACTGACATTTCTTATGAATTTCAAGAGAAACCTGAAAATTTTGAAATAACAGATTTGGAAGTGCCCACAATTTAGGAACCAAAGTGATCTGGCCTTAAGAAGGTTAATAAGACATAAAACATAGAACGTCTGGTGGTAGATATCATTTATCCTGATCTTTCATGGGATGTAGTATCACAGTTCATTCTTCAAGTCTTCCTGTCATGTCTTCTGTCATCCTTCCTTGTTTCAGGTAGTCAAAGTTGGTATTGGAAAATAGACTTGCCAACCCATATGGGATATAGCATCTTGCTGCATGATGAATTGTGAAATAAATGTACTTTCAAATTCTCCTCTAACTAATAGATCCTCCTGCTCTCTGTTCTTGAGATATCCAGGTGCTGACATTTTTCCCATGTATGATTTCCTTTGTCACATCACTGATCTCGATACTTCATCTGCTATTTTCCTAAGCTCCAGAATTCAGGTCACTGAACTGACTCCACAGCCAATGGACTCCATGACTCATGTTCTCAGTGCTCTTTCTCTATTTATTCATTTATTATTATTATTTTTGTATTTGCACAGTTTGTCTTCTTTTGTACATTGCTTGCTTGTCAGTCCTTTTCTGTGTAAGATTTTAGAACTTAAGAAATCGGAGCCGGAGAAAGCCATCCGGCTCATTGAGCCTGCTCCACCATTCAATAAGATCATGGCTGCTCTGACCATGGACTCATCTCCACACTGATTTTCACTGATTCTATTGTATTCCTTTGTTCTACTGTGAATGCCTGCAAGAAAATGAATCTTAGGATGGAATATGATGATATGTACATACTTTGATAATGAATTTACTTTGAGCTTGAAACTTTTTGCTTCCTAATGATGTTCCACTAGGTTTCATTGACTTGTTAACTTCATTTTGGTTGACATGTCTAACAGGTACTTTCAGACGTATTATTCATTGTTAGTGTCATATCTGTTGACACCAACTCAGTAACACAGCCAGCATAGTCAAATACTCCACCCATCATAGCCACTCTCTCTTCTCCCTTCTCATTGGGCAGAAGATACAAAAGCCTGAAAACACATCTCACCAAGTTCAATGAAAGCTTCTATCTCACTGTTGTAAGATTATTGAATGGTTCCATGGTAAAAGAAGATGGACTCTTGACCTCACAAATGACCAAATGGCCTTGCATGTTACTGTCTAACTGCACTGTACTTTCACTGTAACTGTAGCACTCAATTCTGCATTCTACTATTGTTTTCCCCTTGGAACAGGAAAAAAATGCACTGTTGTAATCAAATGTTTTAAATGGATGGCATGCAAAACAGAGTGTTTCACTGCACCCTGGTTCATGTGACAATAATAAACCAATTGTCTAATTTACCTGTTTATTGATGCTTTATAATAAATGGTCTTATTATTGAACCTGTAAGTATTAGCATTGGTTTTCCAATTATTTTTGTTTTACAAATAATCCAATGTAGAAAAACATTCTGACAAACCACTTTTTTTTTATGAACATCCATGAAGATTTTCCTTCATACCTTTCTAACCATGACATTACAAAGTATGTTAGGCAACCATTCACAATGACAGGGAAAAGAACAGCAGTTTGAATACAAATGGCATACGCAAGTTTGCATGGGGAAAAGTCTATTCAATTAAATAACAGCTTGTCTATATCTTATTTCCATCCACCCACTGCCCTGTCAAACTTGGATCTACAATCCTTAATATGTGTGCTTCACATAAATCTGAAAACAAAATAGCCTGAAATAAAGTGAGGATCCTGTGCTGTGAATGTTTGCTTAAAATTCCCCTGTGCTGGGAATTGTGATACCAAAATGAAAGTACGCCATATAATCCTCTTCAAAAGAATTCTTTTCTAAATGGGTGTTAAATTCTACAACACCTCTAATCTTGACTTTGAAGCATTCTTGCTGAACTGTTCTTTCCAGTCCCATTCATTTATCTGAGCTCTTGTTTGCCGGCCAATGTTGGCAGACCAGTGTAATTTGTTACAACCACTAATGCATCTCATTACTGAGCATTTCCTTTGGCGAACAGCCTTCAACATTTCTCCTATATGTGTTTTCAAGCTCTCTGCTATTTGTCTCCACTTATGCATTCTCACTCATCACTGAGCAATTTGCTGACCACCCAAAAATCTTTTGAAGTTTTTCTGCTTTCTAACATTACCACTGGTGATATAAATGCAAGAGGCAGGATCTCCCGATGGCCACCCATTTCAACTAGACTTCCCATTTCCATACTGACATGTTCAACCATGGCCTCCTCTACTGTCATGATGAGGCCAAACTCAGGTTGGAGAAGCAATACCTCGTATTCCATCTGGGTAACTTCCAACCTGATGGCAATTTCTCTAAATTATAGTAATTTCTCTCCCCTCCTTCCTCTCTCTTTTTCCATTGCCCATTCCGGTAACCCTCTCATCTCCTCTCTTCTCCTCACCTGCCCTCATCTAACTTTATTACCCCTTCTCCTTCCTTTTGTTCTATGCTCCATTGTCCTCTCCTTTCAGATTTCTTCAACTTCAACCCATTAGCTCTTCCACCTATTCTCTCCCAGCCTCTTACTTCATTCTTCATCCCATCCACCAAATTTTCTCCACATCTGGTCTTACCTATCACCCAATAGCTTGAACTTCACCCACCATTGCCCATCTCCCCCCCACCACCACCTTCTTATTCTAGCTTCTGCCCTTTTCCTTTCCAGACTAGATGAAGTGTCTTGGCCCGAAACACTGAGTGTTTATTCCCCTTCATAGATGCTGCCCAACTTACTGAGTTTCTCCAGCATTTTGTTTATGTTGCCCAAGATTTCCAGCACCTTGTGTTTACGATGTAAATGCTATTCCAGCACTATTTCACCTCTGTGAAAAAAGAATCATGCCAATAAAGTTGCTTGAACTGACAATTTTGGCTACCAACTTGTATGTGAAGATATGTGAACCTTATTTTCTCCTTGAAAGTGAAAACATTTGTTGTTTAGAATTGGCAGTGGATGGCTTCTAAAACCCTGCAGCAGCTGTTCACTCCCCTCTCACCCAATGGACTATGGATTCTACCCTGAAACCCAGTCTTTGTGACCGCAGCATGTCTGTAAACCACTGTCATATTTTGTTCCATGCAAAAAGTTTTGCATGGAACAATGTTTTTACATTCCCCACTGTGCTTTTCCCCAATTGCATTAACATTGCAGTTCTGTTTGTGAGATCAAGCTTAGTATTTGTACACATAATAAATTCGATCAAATTCAGTCATCAATTAAACCACCATCTGTCATGCAGGTGGTCTAAGGAAGTGTCAATCCTAAATAAACCATATGTTTAGCAGTGTCAATATCTTCAAAGAGATTATGCATTTGCTCTCAGTCTTTCCTGCATACTGTTCTAATGACTGTGTTTTACGTAAGATAGGATGTGCAACTGCAGGAGAGATTTGCAAAGATATTGCTAAAACTGGAAAATTGTAGCCTTAAGGAAAGATTGAACAACTTTGAGCTGTTTGAAATAAAGGCAGCTGAAGGGAGACTTGAATGACCTATAAGGGAGCATATATGTCCCTTAGCAAAGAGTTCAAAAACATTGCAGCATGTATTTAATTGCCAGAAGCTTTAGAACGGAGATGAGAATTTTTTTTTCACCTAGGTACAAATGGGGTCTGGAACTCATTATCTGTAAAGGTGTTAGAGGCAAATGCCCCCGTCACATTTAAAGTGGGCCAGGGTGTGTAATTGAGGGCTGTGAACTGCAGGGTTATGGACCAGGAGCTGGGAAATGGCAATGACCGACCAGCTCTCTTTTGATTGTTACGGGCATAATGAGTTAAATAGACTTCTTCTGCAAACTTGTAACTTCCTATGATTCCATGAGTACTTTGACCTTATATTCATAGTTCTAAATATGTAGCTATATGCAATTTATGACAGTTTCAGACAAATAAACCTGTAACTTTTGCATTCCTTCAATACATGAAGCATACTTTTCCTTCGTGCCATGAAATTTGGTAAGGACCTGTATAATTTGAAAATTACATCTGTTCACAGAACATCATTTTTTTGTTTGCCTACACAGGATCGTCTTGTGCAGGAGCATTCTCACCATCATTGATCCCATTATGTTATTTCCTCTTGAAAATATTTCCATACATTCTTTATATAAGTTCAAAGGCTCATTACCTGATTATGTTAAATGGGGCTGCCAAATCAGTTTGATTCTTCAAAGACATTTTGTCCTCTTCATCTACTCAATTTTTTTCCTGCTAAACTGATAGCATCTCACCAGAATGGAGACAAGTTCTAAATCAAAGGTGGTGAAGTATCAGTATGTAGGAAGGAGATTGAAAATCTGGCTGTGGTTCCAAAACAACAAACTCTCATTCAATGTCACCAAGCCCAAGGAGCTGATTACTGACCTCAGGAGGAAGAAACCAGAGGTCCATGAGCCAGTCCTCATCAGAGGATCAGAGATGGAGAGGGTCACTAACTTTAAGTTCTTTGGTGTTACCATTTCAGAGGACCTGTTCCCAGTGGGTCAGTGCAATTTCAAAGAAAGCATGGTGGTGTCTCTACTTCATTAGAAGTTTGTGAAGTTTTGGCATGACATTTAAAACTTTGACAAACTTCTATAGATGTGTGGCTGAGAGTATATTGACTGGTTGCACCACAGCCTGGTATGGAAACACTAATGCCCTTGAATGGAAAATCCTCCTAAAGTAATGGATCCAGTCCATCACAGGTAAAGACCTCAACACCATTGAGCATATCTACATGAAGCACTGTTACAATAAAGCAGCATCCATCATCAAGAAACCTCACCACCCATGCACCCTTCTCACTGCTGTCATCAGGAAGGTGGTACAGGAGCCTCAGGACCCACACCACCATGTTCAGGAACATTTATTATTCTTCAGCCATCAGGCTCTTGAACTAGTGGGGATAACCTCACTCAGTTTCACTTGCCCTATCACTGAGATGTTCTCACAACCTATGGAATCACTTTCAAGGGCTTTTGATCTCATGTTCTTGATATTTATTATCTGTTTATTTATTATTATTATTTAGTTTTTTCTTTGTATTTGCACAGTCTGTTACTTTTTGTACATTGGTTGTTTGTCCATCCATTTGGGTGTGGTCTTTCATTGATTCTATTGTGATCCTTGGATTTACAGATAATACCCATGAAGAAAATGAATCTCAGTATCCTATTTGGTGATGTTTATGTACTTCGATTATAAATTTACTTTGAACTTTGAAGTTCCTGTCATTTCATCATTCATTAACAGCTACATCTTATGACTGATTAAATTAATTACCATGCCTTTCTCAATACCTTTGCAGTACAGATGAGCTCTAATGTAGCAGAGCCAGTGGTGCAGCTAACAGAGCTGTGGCCTCACAGCTTCAGCAGATCAACTTCAGTGTTAACCTTTGATGTGGTCCCGGTGGAGACTGCATATTTTCGCTGTCATTGCATGGACCTCCCCCAGTGAACGGATTTCCTCCCACATCCCAAAGACATGCATGTTGGTAAGTTAATTGCCCTTAATATGTAGGTCAATATCCAAGAGAAAAGATAACCTCTCAAGGTTACCCACCACAGCATCATTTCCAGTGCTGCACACCACTGCTCTGATCAACTACACTCAGATATTGTGTGCTTGACTTTTTTTTCTCTCCTCACCTGGGATCCATTCTGTCTGTCCCTGCGGCCAATTCTTAATGCAGGCATGGATTCTTACTCTAACTCCAAGTAGTGCCAGGAATATAATGAATTTCTGAGAGAAATGGAGATCTGTCCAACACACAAATTGTGTTTATTTTTCTCTCTCTCTGAATACACAGCATATTAGTTTGCAATTCAACAATTTAAAATCAACTTCATCACTGCTGATGGCAAAACCACTTTCCCCACTATCCCTATACATTCTGTTAGATTTTAATTAACTTAATATTAATCACTTATAAATACAAACCACTCTGTAAATTTACACTTTAAATGCTTTTGTTTCTAATTTGATGCAGTATGATGAATAAATGCAAATATTCCAACCAAGATCAATAACCTAATTATAGATTTGTAAAGCATTGGAGTATTTTTGGGAAATACTCAAAGATGGAAAGGATTGAACAATGACTTTTTAGACAAGTACTGAATTTAAATTGGCTTGCATTATTCATCTGACAAAGCTTGGCAAACAAGTAAAATTGCAGTTGCTGTAATCTGAAACATAACCAGAAAATGCTGGATGAACTCAGCTGGTCAAGGAAGGGTTTCCGACTTGAAAAATTAAGGGTTTCTCTTATCACAAATGGTGTTTGCCTGGCTGAGTTATTCCAGCATTTCTGTTTTTGTTTGAGAAACTTAATTAGAAACAAAGGGGATTCTTTTATATTTTTTTAACCTGCTTGGATTCAAGGAAGTGAAATTGATTTTCATTGTTTTTTCTCTTGCCCACTATTCTAATTTTACATAAATCTCAACAAACTTAAGCTATCAGCTCCAATTTTTAAAAAATGCTCAGAATAAAATTATGTTTACCAATTGATCCTGCAGAGAAGCAATCATATAAATGTAGCATTCGATTGTTGTAAGCAAGTTTCATCTTTATAATATTTTCTTTCCAATTGTCAGCTTCAGCTTACTGAAAATCTATAAAAAGAAAATAAGTACAGCTGACTAGAATTTTGTAATGTACTTGGATATTAACAGCTTTATCAGATCAATAAAACACTATTAATTTAATATTTATCAATTGAAATCACAACAGACCTTCAGAATTAAAACAAAGTTTGTTAGAATTTCATGGCAGGTTAAACAGCTTCTAAAAAACTAAAATCAGAGTTCAAATTGCAGGTCAGTAATCTCTTATGAAAAAAAGAAAAATAGATATGAGATAAAACAAAGAAAGGAGGAAATAACTTTAAAAGGGAGCTCAAAGTTGGGATTAAAAGATTAATTGATGAAAGAATTTTTGGAGCTGGGTGAAAGAGGATGATGGTAGGGTAAGCAAAGAGACACAAGATGGACATAGGAAAAAAACATAAAAGGTAAAAAAAGAGCCATATTGCAAATGGCAGAACTCAATATTGTTTCCAAAGATCTATCCACAGAAAGGTTGAGTAAAAATCATTACTTTTTTAATGTGGGTCTCTAAATAGAATTCCTTTCAAATGTTATCCAGAGGTTAATTCACTGAGGAGGTTAACACAAAAATCCCAGTTGAGGGACCCACCCACCCACTGACACCTCCAAAGGAGAGAATGATCAAAGGGCACAAATGAGTCATGAAGTGGCCCAAAACTGCTGATAAAGAGAACAACAACTTGATGAAAATTTTGGAGCAATTAAAAGGATTAGCAGAAGAGAATTTGGAAGCAATAGGAGACATCATCTACTGCTACAGAGAAGAGCAATTTAGAGTCAGCACAAGGAAGACTGGAAAGTCATCATCACCACCAATAAAGTCAGCTGAGGAAACAGCGGAAGAATGCTCCAGATAGTGAGAGGAAGGGCTCAGACAACTTCAAGCGGCCACCAAGGACTGGCTGACAAAGTTGCAAAGAGCTGAGAATACAACGAAGCTGCGGAAAAAGAAAGGACAAACTAAAACAGTTCTGCAAAGACTCTTTTAAGTTCACTAAAGGTTTCTGCACACTGGAAAAAAAGCTGAACTTTGAAAATATCAAAGCAGGAACTGAAAGAGCACCTGGAAAAGATTCACATTGACTTGAAAAGGCAGGGGCATATAATCATTCTATTGACATCCCACTAGTTCATCCCCCCCCCCCACCTACCACCTGGATTCTGACCCTCCAAAATGAGGAGAGGTGGAGAAGGCAGTCTGATGGGTAAGAGCAGCATCTGCTCCCAGGCCTAATGGAACATCATATAGGCTTTATGAGAACGCACCGGATGTCTTGCAGTTTCTCTGGAGGCTCTGACGGTAGTGTGACAGAGGTGAATAATACCCAAAGTGTGGCGAAGAGAAAACAGTGTCCTGATTCCAAACAAAAAGGATGCAGAAAACACCAATCAGTTTTGACCAATCTGCCCTCTGAACATTGAGGGGAAAATCTTCTTCACTGTAAAAGCACAGAGACTGGCCAACTACCTGGAGAGAAACAAGTACATTAATACATCTATACGGAAAGCAGGAATTCCAGGGTTCTCCAAGTGTCTGGAACATACAAGCATAATATGGCACCAGATCCAAGCAGCACGGAAGGACAAAAGAAATCTCTATGTGATCTTCCTGGACCTCACCAGTGCATTCGGCTCAATTCTCCATACACTCCTCTGGGAAGCTTTTGACTTCTTCCAGATACCAGAGCCCATCACAATGTTGGTGAAGTTGTACTTTCAAGGTCTGCAATTGTGCTTCAGAACAGCAAATTTTACCATAACATGGCGGAGACTGGAAGCAGACATTATGGTAGGTTGCTCTGTATCACCCCTGGCCTTCACAATGGCCATGGAGGTCATTATCAGGACTTCAAGTAGGCAGTGAAAGAACAAGTCTTGGACTTTGCCTTCCCTCTATTAGGGTGTACATGAATGATATACCAACACTGACCACTACTGCAGCATGAACCAAGCGAGGAATTGGAAAGCTGTAGGAAAACATCAAGTGGGCCAGAATGAAAATCAAACCCAACAAGTAACAAAGCACCTCCATATTCAAGGGAATTCTGAAAGACATGAAGGTCTTCATTGGTGATGACCCAATTCCAACAGTGTCTGAACAACCTGTCAAAAGCCTGGCATAGAAACATGGAAAACCTGAAGCACAGTACAGGCCCTCCAGCCCACAATGCTGTGCCAAACCCGTACTTACTTTAGAAATTACCCATAGCCCTCTATTTTTCTAAGCTCCATGTACCAGTTGGTAGTTGGTACAGTGCCAGCCTCAGGGACAAAGAGCAGGTGCAGCAACTAAAGCAGCACGTCACCAATGGCATGGATAACAGCGACAAGAACATGCTCTCTGGGAAAATTATGATCTGATGCTTACAGTTTGGTCTCCTACCCCAGATGATGTGGCCACTCACTGTCTAGGAGGTCCCACCAACAACTGTGCAGAAGCTCGAGTGAACCATCATGGTGTTCATAAAGAAATGGGCCAAGACGTATCAGCAACATCAGCTTCTATGGTAAAGGAGTCCCTCAACTACCTTACACTGACCATACAGAGGAATTCAAGCGTTCTAAGAATCCAGATACCCAGTTATACACTGGGGACATGAGTTCTAATCCCACCATGGTAGATGATGAATTTGAATTCAATAAAAATACCTGACAACCATGAAACCATGTCGATTGTCATAAAATTCCATCTGGTTCACTAATATCCTTTAGGGGAAGAATCCTGTCATCCTTAACTGCTCTGGACTATATGTGACTCCAGACCCACAGCAATATGGTTGACTCTTCAATGCCCTCTGAAATGGCCTAGCAAGCTTTTCATTTGTATTCAACTGCAAAAAAAAAGGAATGAACCCAAATGGATAACTCAGCATCGACCTAGACACTGGAAACAACAATGGCAAACCAGCCCGGTTGCATCTCCAATAGAAGGAAGAGAACAGCAGGTACCTGGGAACACCACCACTTGGAAATCTCCCTCCAAGTCACACATCTTCCTGACTTGGAAGCAAATTGCCGTTCCTTCATTGTCGCTGGGTCAAAATCATGGAAATCTCTCCCTAACCCCAGGAACAGCAGTGGTTCAAGAAGGCAGCTTATCACCACCCTTTGAAGGGTAACTAAGGAAGGGCAATTAATGCTGGCTTATCTGGTGATGCCCACATCCCTTAAAGACTCTCATGACAAGACCATCAGTAATGCTGCATGGACCTTAGCAACTGGGTGGAAATGAACCCTACTGATGTGGTGCAGTTAGCAACAGCAGCTCTTAGGCATAGGGACATTGTAGGGCAAGTCCAGCAGGGCAGGAGCAGATTTGGTCCTGCAGCAAGTGGATCCACCTGATGCAAGGCCACAATTCAGCAGTGCAGGAAGGCAAGAAGGCTGGCATAGCTCGGACCCATGCGAGTGTTAATGGCTACATCTTTAGTTTGAAGGAAGTGGGAGGAGCAAAAGTTGAAATTATTAAGAGTGAGGCCAAGTTCAGCTAGATGGAGGTGAGTGTTGTTGGAGGGGAACTGGTTGGGTCTTGTGTCCAGAGAGAAACATTTCACAATTCCCCATCCCCTTTCACCCAATCTCACTTTATCTCCTTGCCTACTCATTGACTCCCT
This sequence comes from Hypanus sabinus, assembly GCF_030144855.1. NCBI lineage: Eukaryota > Metazoa > Chordata > Chondrichthyes > Myliobatiformes > Dasyatidae > Hypanus > Hypanus sabinus. Next base: position 67,520,915 of record NC_082712.1, read on the forward strand.
CTGGTGTTCTTCCCCCTTTTCTTTTTTCCATGGCCTTCCGTTCTCTCATTAGATTCCCCCTTCAACAGCCTTGTTTCTCTTTCACCAATCAAGTTCGCAGCTCTTTATTTCATTCCTCTCCCTCCCAGTTTCACCTATCATCCTTCTGTTTCTCTCCCCTCTCCCCCCACCTTTGAAATCTACTTCTCATCTTTTTTCTCCAGTCCTGCTGAAGAGTCTTGGCCCGAAATGTCAACTGTACTTTTTTCCCCATAGATGCTGCCTGGCTTACTGAGTTCCTCCAGCACTTTGTGTGTGTTCCTTGGATTTCCAGCATCTGAGATTCTGTCTTGTTTGAGAAAGAAAGCAGTGATTCGAAACCCCGGAGCCACAGATTGGAATATATTTTAAAGATTGACTTGTGTTGGGAAGATCATTAGTATAAGAGTAATTGCATCAGTTACAATTCCCAATGATTCTGCCATTTATTGAAGGGAAACAAACTTCTGAAGAATATTTGGACTAATTACTGTTGTAGCTCTACAGATTTCTGGAGGGGCACCCCTTGAACCCCATGACACCACATTAACTGTGATTGTACAGGGAATATCTTAAAATATTAATAATGTTGATATTTGCACCAAAATTAAAAGATATGCAAGTTTGTATGTTATTTCATCACTATAATTTTTCTTAATTAGGTATCTAGTTGAAGAATCAGTGGAGTATTGTTAGGCAACTGAGAATAGAATACTGGGAAATAAATGGGGGAAGTAGATTGATCCACAGCTAGCATACAATTGATAGGCTGAATGGCCTCCCTGTAATCAGACAGAAGAATGCAATGTGAAAAAATGCTATGTATTCTCAGTAAAGAGAGCTAACAGGCAATTTAAGTAGGACATAATGCCTTAATGATATTCTGGGTAGGTGTTTCCAGCAAGAATTTCAACCAACGTATCTACTTGTGCTAAATGTGAGTTAAACTGGCATTTTGACACAGCTGCCATGGAAGTGATTTTACTTCTGAAGGAGCTGGAGATATAAAATTCACCCCTTTGTTTTCTGGTAAAGTTAAAATAAACCCAGACATTTTGTATTCTAATTAGTCACTAGTAAATCCAGGAAGTACTAAGGAAAGAGTTCATTTTTCAGAGGATAAGTAATTTGGAACTTGGATTAGGTGAATGCCACAAAAAGCAGAAACATCAGTATATGCCACTCCACTAGAGCAGAATGTTTTGTTTCTGAGCTGCATATTCTAAGTACTTTTATGTAAAGGCAGCATGAGTGAATCTGCAGATGCTGGAAATAAATAAAAACACAAAATGCTGACAGAACTCAGCAAGCCAGCATTTTGTGTTTTTACTTTTATGTAAAGTCAGGTTTTGGTCATCATTACGGTAAACTGCATAATGAAATGCTTTCTCCAGCAAGTGGACCTCACAACAATGTGGCAGTCAGAAGTAGTCTGAAATAACTCTCAATAATAAATGGGGTTTGTGCTTCAATGTATAAACTTCTGCTTTGCAGATCACTTCGAATGGAATAGGTTACCTCAGCCGGAGCATCAATTTATATCAGAAAAAAATCTCTATAGAAATTGCATTAAGATTTAATAGACAAATCAACATTAAAATGACTGTAATAAATAATTAATCCAGGGCTCTAATTCAACTTCACATATCATTGCAAGGAGCTCAGATGTGCAAATATTTAGTCAGAAGCATTTCATGATCCGCATGCTTCCAGAATAATGGATTACTACTTCTGAGTGGAGATATTAACATTTAAACTCTCACAGTAAACTACCTTTCTCCCAAAATTAACACTGCCAGGGATGGTGATGAAGATATGCAGTATTGGGGAATCAGAATCAGAATTCTTTCCAAAGCATCAGAAGATCTTCCCTCAAAAACACCAGATGTACAAAGGGATGTTAGGGTCCTTAGTACATAAAGCATAAACATTTGACATGCAGACAAATATAGGAATTAGGAAAGCTAATGGAATACTGACCTTTATTGCAAGGAATATAGATATAAAAATGGCTATTGCTTGATGCAAATTTACAGGACACTGATGAGATTCCATCTGCAGTACGATATAGTTTTGATCTCTGTATTTATGGAAGGCTATGTTTGTACTGGAGGCTTTGCAGAGAAGGTTCCTCGGTTGATTCTTGGGGTAAAGGGGTTGATATATTAAAAAAAAAGGTTAAACAGGTTAACCCTATACTCATTGAAATATTGAAAAATAAGAATTTGTTTTATTGAAACATTTAAGACATTTAGGGGGATTGTCTGGAGTAATATTGAAAGGATATCTCCTCTGAAGGGAGAGTCTAGATCAAGAGTCTTATGTTCTGCACAAATACTGGAATATCTGCAGATGCTGAAAATCCAAAGTAACTCACACAAAATGCTGGAGGAACACAGCAGGTCAGGCAGCATCTATGGAACAAAGTAAACAGACAACGTTTCAAGACCTGATGAAGGGTCTTGTAGCAAAACTTGTGGAAAGGATCATTAAAGTGGTCATGAGGCCACGTTTGCATCAACCATGAACTTAGGGAATGTCAGACCAGGCCTGAGGAGCTGACTGGCCTTTTGCTCCTGTTTCTCACATCTATGTGTTCAAATGCTCTGATCCACCACAGAAGTTTCCATGGCTAGGCATCCCAATTAAAGTTCGGAAAACTACATGTCATTGAGACTACTGCTGCAGAGACAATCACAACTGTCTATACATGAAATACAAGCACAGAGGACTAGGATGTGGAAGTCACCACAGTGTCCTATAATTACATATAAGAATGTTTGAACATTCTAAGAGAAACAGGAGTAGACAATTTGCCACTTCAGTTCTGCTTAGCCTTTTAATAAGGTCACAGCTTTCCTTGTTACAATAACTCCTTTGTCACAAGAATTAAGTTGTGTAATTTCACAGAATTCTCCCATTTCGCTATGAGAACTCACAAAATACTTGATGAAGTTGTTTTCACCCACTTGGACCATAGGAGCAGAAGTAAGCCATTCAGCCCATCAAGTCTGATCCATAGAAAAGGCCAATGTTCCATTTGCTTTCCCAATTACTACCTGTATGCTCACTTTCTGTCCTCCATGTGGAAGGATATTTTGAGCTTCTCTGGAGTAGTACTCTGTAGTCCCTCCCTATCTTGTCTATTTTTAAAAAGTTCCTGCCAAAGAACAGCATTGCATTTGAAGATCTTTTGCTCATTAGCTGAACTACTGAGAAGAATGCAGAGTCCCTCTATTGGTTCCACATCCTGCTTTGAACCTATATTTAAACCACCTTTGTATTTTCTGTAAAACTTTCATCTAAATCATGAAAACAGAATGTAAACAGTTGAGCAATGGCATGTCACCTCTTAGAGCTTGTCAACTTGAAAATGATCCATTCATCCCAACTCAATTTGTTAGTTGGCTAATATAACTCCAATCCCTCAAGCTCCTCTCCAGTATGTACTAACCTTTTATACAGTGCCTTACTAATATCCTTTTAAAATACAAATACACCACATTCATTGGTTCCTATGCATCTGCATTGCTCATTAAAGCCTGAAGATCTCTAATAAAAGTGTCAAACACAATTTCCCTTTCATAAAACTGCACTGATCCACTTGATTGAATAATGATTTTCTAAATGCCCTGCAATTAGTTCCCTGATAATTTATCCCAACACCCTCCAAATGACAAACTGTGCTCTGGTTTCATCCTTTCTGCCTCTCTTTATTCTGGAACACAACTGTTATCTTTGTACTTTTGCAATCCATTGAAATTTTAACCAAATTGATAGAGTTTTCAGCCTTTAGGTTCTCAAGTAGTTTTCCTTTGGTGATAATAATTGCTTTTGGTTCTCTCTCCCCCCCCCCCCCACCATCCCCTTGACCCCATGCTCTTTTGGTCTCTAAACTTCTGCTGTTGTCTTTTACTGTCAAGACATGCACAACATTTTTATGTCTTGGTTCTTCATTCCTTGCTAGGGAGAAATGCCCACATTTAAATGAACTTTATATTACACAAATAATGAAATGAGTTCAATGTTTGGCTAATATCATATATCATTTCAAGGTTCTCCTGTGCAAAACTGGGCTAATATTTACCAGCCTGTCTAGTGATCTCTGAGGAATTATTTTGCATTTGCTGTCACAGTGTTGATGTGGTCATAAGATTAGCTTCACTGACTTACTTACTTAGTTCTTTCAAAGTCCAATAATTATGCAAATTACAGGCATCATGAAATATTCCTCTAATTGCACTTTTATCTGTGACCCAGCCGCCATTAAAACAGAGCACACTAATTGCCAGTGATAATCTTTATTTTAAAAAATCTTATTGTAACAATCCACAATGCAATGTGGATTTTATTATAATGGCTAATTTGTGAAATAATCTGAAAGAATAGTTATTTGAGCAAGCGAAGTCACTTGGCTCTGCTGTAATTAGAAACATCTGTTGTAGAGCATGCAGCTGAAAAAACTAATCTGAGAAAATGTCTTTGAAAAATAGCTCAAAGGAACCAAATTATCTCACAATATTGCTATTTGCCAGGAACTGATGAAAGAAATGGAGAAGTAAACATTCTGTGGTGAGATAGTACACAGGTAACTTAAAAGGTGTGGAGAACTGAGAACTGACTGGTGCATTTTATGTAGGTTGTGTTATGGCAGCCTTTTTGCATAAACTGTTTTATCATTATACAAGCCTTTTCTCTGACCCCACTTTGTGGGTGATGTAGGGAAAGGTTTATAGGAGAGTTATGACAAAAGGTTCTTAAAGAAAATTCTGAGGCTTCTGATGGTTGGGGTCAACCATCGATGTTGCATCCTAGCTGTCTAGGTACGTAAGCCAGAGCAGCACAATATGGAGAGCAAGTTATTGTAATGTAGTCAGCTCCCCTCCCTCATGCATCTGATAAACCCAAAGGAATGGCAGAGACCAATACAGTTTGCTACTGGTGCATCATAGGAGTTGCTAGTCAGCATTTAACAAAACATAAGACTACCTTAGGGACCCTGGATTCTTTTTCTTCCTGGTTTACTCCAGCAGCCTTCCCCATGAGTGGGTATAGCCATAAGGAATCAAAAGTTTGAGTTCAGGGTCTTCCTTTTCCTAGATGAGCTGCCAACCATGGCTGATGAGGCATATCTACCCAAAGCAACTGGTTTTAAGTCACCAGTGACATAGCTTTATTTCTCCTTCTGCCAGTAGAAATGGTTCTGCCTGGCTTAGTAACAAAGCCACACGTGAAGACCAGCAGCTGGACTTGGTTGTCAGAGGCTGTTTCAGATGCACACCACTGGGAGCATTTAATACCTAGTGGGAGCTTGTTCCCAGCTATAACAACCTTATGGGATATAAGTTGTGCGTATATATAAAAGTCTGTGTACTTCAAACCAAAGTAGACAAAAATAATACAGTAAAGGACTGAATAGCGACAGATTATTCAGAGTTCAAAAGATTGGAAAGAGCTAGGACATATATATTTAAATTACATTAAAAAGCAGGTTTGAATTATTTCTTTATTTTCCGGAGAAGTAATGATCTCCAGAAGTCTTTGTTGGTTTGAGCTCGCACGGCTGCTATCCATGTTTGTGTCAGAGGGATTTGCCGGTGGCTGGAAACTTCTTGTTCATAGAGAAGGTACACAGGTTAATTAATATGCATAAGGTCAGTGTAGTTTTCTTCACTTTGAATCACTGAGGTGTACAGAGTATGTTCATAAGTACTTTTAGCTTGACTGGAGCTGTTTGCTTAACCACTGTCATGGGACTGTATGCCTAAGGATGAATCACAGGAAAGAGCTGAAGACTATCGGTCTCACGAATGCTGAATTGCTTTGATGAAACAGCACATATATGCACAGTTTACATTGGTACATGTTTATGTCTATTTTACTCAACAATAAATTCGGTAATGATGAAAGCAGGAACAACTATGAATTATATCTGGTGAGATACTTATTTAATCAAGGTACAACAGTGTGAGTGAACAGGTACACCAGTTACTGAGTCTTGTTTCTCTGGCTCTGGTTGGTAGAAGTCATTTAATTTAAGTAAAGTGGCCATTGTGTGAGTGGGCCAGTGTTACAGTGATTAGGCTTTGGTTCAACAGGCGTTGGCAAGAACAAGGGTGCTGAAACATTTGTTATCATTTGCCTTTCATTGTGGAGCAATGGGTAAAAGAAGTTGAAGCCAAAGGATAACAAGATTAGGGAGAAGAGGCTGAGTAAGTAGTGTACTGTATGTGAGTGTGAATCTCAATGATTTCAGAGAGAAAGCACAGGTAAGATTTTTTTTTATAATCTGTAAATCTTTAGTTCTGTATAGGCAGGATGGTTAAGGCAGTGGAATACTCCTGTGAGATGTTGAATTTCATGGTACCTAATAGCCTCTCTAATTACTACATCTGCAGGAAGTGCATTCAACTTCTGCTCCTGATTGACAAGGTAAAGGAACTGGAGCTGGAGCAGGAGGTTCTAAGGACCAAATGGGATGCTGAAAACCTCATAAGTGTAACTTTTACTGAGGTGGCCACATCCAGAGTGTAAGCCTCAAATAGAAGGGAATTCAGCAGTCAATGTAGGATACCCCTGTGGTCATTCCCCCTCAACAATAAGTATACTCCTTTGCACACTGCTACTGGGAGGAGGAGAATGACCTATTGGGGTACAGCAGCAGTAGCCAGGACATTGGCGCTGTAGCCAACTCTGAGGCTCAGCAGCAATGGGTAAAGTCAGACAGAATGAAAATTACAGGATACTTGATAGTTATGGGGACAGACAGCAGATTCTGTGGCCACAAAATAGATGCCAGAATGGTGCATTGTCTCCCAGGGGCTAGGATCTAGGATGTCTCAGAGCGGCTGCAGAAACTTCTCAAGGGGGAGGGTGAGCAACCAGAATTATGATGCACATTGGTAGAATCAGGTTTATTATCACCGGCATGTGTCGTGAAAATTGTTAACTTAACAGCAACAGTTCAATGCAACACATAATATAGAAGAAAAAAAATCAATTACAGTATACATATATTGAATAGATTAAAAAAATTTTAAAAAGTTTTGTTTTTTTGCACAAAGTAAGGTAGTGTTCACGGGTTCAATGTCCATTTAGGAATCTGATTGCAGAGGGCAAGAAGCTGTCCCTGGGTGGGTCTTGAAGGCTCGGAGTGTGCCTTCAGACTTCTGTACCTCCTACCTGATGGTACAGTGAGAAAAGGGCATGCCCTGGGTGCTGAAGTTCCTTAATAATGGACGCTGCTTTTCTGAAACACCGCTTCCTAAAGATGTCCTGGATACTTTGTAGGCCAATACCCAAGATGTAGCCGACTAAATTTACAACGCTCTGCAGCTCCTTTCAGTCCTGTGCAGTAGCAACCCCACCCTCCACCACTCCAGACCAAACAGTGAAGCAGCCTGTCAGAATGCTCTCCACAGTTCATCTGTAGAAGTTCTTGAGTGTATTTGTTGGCATACCAAATCTCTTCAAACTTGTAATGAAGTATAGTCACTGTTTTGCCTTCTTTATAACTGCATCGATATGTTGGGACTAGTTTAGGTCCTCAGAGATCTTGACAGCCAGGAACTTCACACAGCTCACTCACTCCACTTCTGATGCCTCTATGAGGATTGGTATGTGTTCCTTTGTCTTACCCTTCCTGGAGTCCACAAGCAGCTCTTGCATCTTACTGACACTGAGTGCAAGGTGGTTGCTGTGACACCACTCCACTGGTTGGCATATCTCGCTCCTGTACACCCTTTTGACTCCCCCTTAGATTGTACCAACAATGGTTGTATCATCAGCAAATTTGGGCAAATTTGCGCAGACAGTATAGGGAGTTAGGAAAGAAGCTGAACAGGACCTCCAAGATAATCATCTCTGGATTACTGCAGGTGCTACTTGCTAGTAAGAGCAGGAATAGGATGATAGTGCAGATGAATGTGTGGCTGGGGAAGTGGTGCTGGGGGCAGGATTTCAAGTTCTTGGATCATTTTAACATCTTCTGGGGCAGCAATGACCTGTACAACAGGGACAACTTGAACCTGAACTAGAGGGAAACCAATATTTTGACTGGGAGGTTCATAAGTGCTGCTGGGTAGGGTTTAAGCTAGTTTTGCAGAAGGATGAGAACCAGAGTACCAGTTCAGAAAGTGGAGGGATAGAGAGGAAGGTAGAGGGCGGTGTGAGTAAAAACAGGCAGAGCAAAGTAATAGATACGATGGGACAGATAGGTTGAGGTGTGTGTATTTTAAAGTTACAAGTATTATGGATTAAGATGATGACTGTAGAGCAGGGAAAAGAAAACGGAACTATGATGTTGTGGCCATTACACAGACTTGGTTAAGAGAGGAACAAGAATAGATGCTGAATTGTCCTAGGGTTTCAATACTTTAAAAAGGTTAAAAGTGGTGGGAGTTGCATGACTAATCAGGGGCAATATCATAGCTTCACTCAGAAAGGACATAATGGAAGGTCCGTCCACTGAATCTGTATAGATAGAACTCAAAACTAGGAAGTGTATAATCACTTTATGGGGTTGTACTCCAGACCTCCAGTAGTCACTGGGATATTGAGGAACAGATATGCAGGCAGCAGATTAAGGAAAAATTCTAAAACAATAGGGTCGCTGTCAAGGGGGACTTCAACCTCCTTAATAGAGACCATAAGACATAGGAGCAGAATTAGGCCATTCAGCTCCTTGTGTCTGTTCCGGCTGATCCCAGATTTCATTCAACACTAGACAACTGCTCTCTCATAATATCCATTGATACACTGACCAACCAGGAATCTTTCAATACAAACTGGGATCTTCTTAGTGAAAGAGGCTTAGATGGGGCAGAATTTTTTTGGGTGCATCCAGAGAGCTTCTTAAATCAATATGCAGGTAGACCAACAAGAGGAGAGGCTGCACTGGGTCTGGTGTTGGTAATGAGTCAGGCCAGGTCACCATCATTGTAGTGAGGGAACAATGATCACAGTTACTAATTTTTAAGATAGCTATAGGTAAGGATAAGTGTGGACCTTGTGGGAGAGTATTAAACTGGAGCAGGACAAATGATGAGTGCATCAGCAGGATCTAGGGAGAGTTAATTGGCAATAGCTGTTTTTGGACAAGTCCACATCTGACAGATGGAGGTTGTTTAAAGGCTAATTTCACAGAGTACAGGACAGGTATGCTCCCGTCAGAAGGAAGGACAAGTATGGCAAGGTAAAGGAACCTTGGATGTCAAGGCAAGTCATGCTTGGTCAAGAACAAAAAGGAAAAGCATAGGAAGCTGTAAACAAACACAGCCCTTAAGGATTATAAAGGAGCCCAAAATGAACTCAAGAATTGATTAGGAAAGCCTGGTGGGGCTATGAAAAGTTCTTGGCAAGTAGGAATAAAGAAAATCCCAAGGCATTCCATGCCTACAGTATATCAAGAGGAAGAAAATAACTAGGGAGGGGGTAGGACCATTCAAGGAGAAAGGAGAGAACATTTGCTTTGATGCAGCAGATGTGGATGAGGTCTCTACAGCACTCTACAGCAGTATTTACCAAGGAGAAGGACATAGAGGATAGGGAGATCAGTGCCAAAGGTATTAGTTGGCATTTTGAAGTAAAAGAGGATGTAGCATTGGGTGTCTTAAAGAGCATTAAAGTGGATAAGTCCACTAGGTCTGATGGGATATACTCCAGGTTATTGAGAGTAGCAAGTGAAGAGATTGCTGGGGCCTTGACCAATATCTTTGCATCATCCCTAGCCAAGGAGAGGTCCCAGAGGACTGGCTGTTGTTCCATTATTCAAGAAGGAAACCAGGGATAGTCTTGGAGACTATAGACAGGTGAGTCTTAAATCAGTGGTGAAGTTACTGGAGTGAATTATTAGGTTTAGGATTTATGAGCTTTTGGAAACCCATGGCCTAATTAGGGATGGCTTTGTGCAGGGCAAGTAGTGTCTTACTAACTTAATTGAATTTTTTGACAAAGTGACAAGGGTGATTGATGAAGGTAGAGCTGCGCATGTTGTCTACATGGATTTTATAAAGACATTTGGCCAGGTCCCTCATGGGAGACTCGTCCAAAAGTTTGATGCATGGAATCAATGGTGAGGTAGCTATTTGGATGAAGAATTGGCTTGCACATAGAATACAGAAGTTCGTGGTTGAAGACGCTTATTCCAGAATGAGGTCTGTGATTAGTGCTTTTTCACAGGGATCTGTTCTGGGACATCTGCTGTTTGTGATGTACATAAATGACCTCAATAAAAATGTAGATGTGTGGGTTAGTAAGTTTGCAGATTATATGAAAATTGAGAGTCTTATGGAAAAGCATAGGTAACTGGCAAAGAGTACAGTGAGCCATAAGTCGGCTACAGATATGAGCAAAGAAATAGCAGGTGGAGTTTAACCCAGGCATGTGTGAAGTATTGCACCTTGATAGGTTAAATATAAAGAGACAGTACTGTTGAAAGGCAAGATCCTTAACAGTTTCAATGAGCTGAAGAATCTTGAGGTCCAATTCATGGCTCTCTGAAAGTGCCTATACAGGTTGATAGGGTGGTTAAGAAGGTATGTGGCATGCTTGTCCTTATTAGTTGAGGCTCTGAGTTCAAAAGTCTGGAAGTTGTATTGCAGTTGCATTAAAATTTTAGTTGGGTCACATCTGGAGTATTGCATACAGTTCCGGTCATCCCATTATAGGAAGGATGTCAAGGCTTTGGAGGCTGCAGAAGAGATTTACTAGGATGCTACCAGGATTAGAGGGCTTGTGCTATGGTAAGAGGTTGGACAAAGTTGGTTTGTTTTCTCTGCAGTGGTGGAGATTGAGAGGAGAACAGATAGAGGTCTATAATATTGAAAAAGCAAATGCATTTAAGGTGAGAGGGGATCATTTCAAAGGAATTTTTTTTTACACAAGGAGTAGTGGTAGAGGCTAATACAATTAGGCTAGGAACTTCTATGAGGCATTTAGTTGGGCACATGAATGTGAGGAAAATGAAAGGATATGGGCATTGTGCGAGCAAAAGGGATTATTTTAGTGGGCCATTTGATTGATAATTTATTTGGTTCAGCACAACAGAGTAGGCCGAAGGGCCTGTTCTGTGGTGCACTGTTTTATGTTCTATGTTCTACTAAGCTCTTTTATCCTAATAGTAGACAGAAGGGAAAAGAGGCTGGTTGAAATGAGATAAATCATTTTTTTTTCCTTTTTAAATCCTTCCCAATTCTGTAAAATGTCAAAGACAGAACCAGATAATTCTTAAACACAGTATACTACTTCAAACTGAAATGAACTTCTCACAGCATACCTCTGCAGTGAGCAAAATCATTGACTTCATCTACCATAAAATTATACAAATGCACCCTGCCTCAGCTCATCTGCACCTTACATCCAGATTCAACTATTCCAGTAACCTTTTACCTGTTCTGTTTTTCCACCTCTGTAATCTTAAACTCAAACAAAACTTTTCTACCTATTTCCAATCCAAACTGTATGTATTTCAAGGAACACCCTGGATACTGCAATTGGAAAGATAACAGTAATTGTTACTAAGTTAGTACTGAGTATAAGATGGTTCTACTCACAATAATCTCTCATGGTAGCATAGTGATTAGCACAACACTCTACAATGCCAGCGACCCGGGTTTAATTCCTGCCGCTGCCTATAAGGAGTTTGTATGTTTGTCCTAAGATCATGTGAGTTTCCTTCAAGTGTTCAGGTTTCTTCCCACTGTACAAAAACTTACGAGTTGGTAGGTTAATTGGTCATTGTAAATTGTCCTGTGATTAGCGTAGAATTGAACTGTGGAGTTGCTGGGCGACATGGTTCGAAGGGCTAGAAGGGCCTATTCTGCACCGTACCTCAATAAATAGAACAAAATACGTAATCTCCCAAGGAACTTCTTATATGTGATGAGGTAGAGAAGCCTGAAGTCTCACGTGACCAGGTAGAAGAATACTCCTTTCTTTCAATCATTTGGTTCTTGCACCAACTGGCACAATCCTAATCACTATAGTTTAATAACACTATCACAACATTGATCACTTTGCACTAAAATGGATTTCAATCCACTAAGTTTCTTTAGAAGTTTGATTTTTTTTTTAGTCCAGATTCCAGCACGTGCAGTCCCCTATTTATTTTCTCTGACTACCTACCCCCAATGATCCATTAACCAGACAACCTGTAGAATCTATCCCCACAACTCTGGTCTCGCTCTATCAGCATATCTCCTTTCTTCTATTCCTCCCTCTCCAACTTCATTCTAACTTGTTTTCTCTCTTGCCTAGATGTGACAAAAGGACAGGGCCCTGAAAAGTTACCACTGTTTCTCTCTCCTCAGTTGCTGCTTGACTTTGTTTTTATTTTCCACATATCAACTTCCATTCACCCACTGATGTACCACAATGAGCATTGATTTTTTGGATCCTTCCATAGTTTTGTCTCTCCCTCTTTCTGTGACATTCACCAGCCCTGAAACTTTGAAATCTCAATGATTCTTTATTTTTGGCCTCTGATTAACAACACATTTTCATCAGTCTGAAGGGGAAATTCAGCTTCTCCCATCCAAGGCATTAGACTTCACTTAAATTTTCTACCCCTCTACATCATTCTTTTCTTCAACATGCTCAATAAAGGCTATTTCGGACTTCTTGTAGAATCTGTATGTTAGCACCAGATTCTGCCTGATAACACTCCTGTGAAGTATAGAAGGATATTTGATTTCAATAATGGTGCTATTGAAATGCAAATTGTCTTACTGTGACTTATACTCATGATTGCTATCTGTGCACTTTCAATCTAGACCAGTGAATGTTCATCTATAGTATATCTGCCCGAGCAGTGAAAATTGATTCTTCATCTATAATTTCTAATAATGAATAGTCAGCATGGATTTCAAAAGGAACACCTTGCTTGACTAAATGTATTGAATTCTTTTATAACGGCGAAAGCAGACAAGGCAATACATTATCTATAATTTATCTAGATTTCCAAACATCCTTCAATAAGACAGGAATAAATAAATTCACAGCATGTTGATTTCAAGGACACAACAGAATAGGTGTCCATCAGAAAGCAGGGAGTGAGGGCAGGGCAGGGCTTGGAGAAAGTGAGAAATCAGAACCCACAATGACCTGTAATGGGATCTCTTTACACAGTTTTAGTAATGACTTAAACTGATGAAAAATGCAGAGGAAACTATTTGTCTTTGGTGGACTGCAGTAAATGCCTGCAAGAACATTATCTACTTATTTTGTAGGCACTTTTTCCAATATGGTTCAAAGTGCATTTATTTTTAGCAAAATATGTATATTCAACCTTGAAATTTGTTTCCTTACAGGCAGCTACAAAAAAAAACCCCAAAAAGAACAGATTTTTTTTTTAAAAACAGACCAACGAACACTGCAAAGAGTGCGAGAGAAGAAAATTTTGCAAGCAATAAAAGTAAGTAAGCAGCATTCAGAATGAAATTGAGTTGATTGGCCACAGGGCCACGTGTAACAATTGTAAGTGGATTGAATAAAAGTCAACCCCTTCTGTGTACACCATACAGAAAACTATCTACTCATCAAATTGATGAATTAGTTACTCAGCAAATTATCAAGAAAATGGAAGCTTTAAATTATTCATGCTTTTGGTTTTCAGAGCACTTTATTAGGTCAGTGAATGGAAACTTGGCATGTTGATTAAATTGATCTGAGATGTGTTGAGGCTGGACTCTGCGTCCATTGGAACATTTAGTGGAAACAACTGAGTAAATCTGAGTTGCACTGGTGCAATTTGAATTTAAAATTCCACTATCTTTTGTGCTGGAAAACCACGTTTTGGAGGGAGTTTCACTGAAGGTGCCTTGAACAAACTAATCAGAGAACAGAACTTGTTTATCACTAAATTATTAGATGAGGTGGGGTGGGATTTTAGAAATACTGCGAGTTTCATCTTGAACATTTGACAGCAGACAATACTGATGCTTGGCAGCACTGTGGAGACCTTTGGTTCACAATGGAAAGTGTTGCTGGAAATGCAACATAAGTGAATGTACTAGGATTGAATGAGCTCAGTGCTGGTGGGATATAGGACATGATTTCAGAGAGTCAAACAGGCCCATGTCAATGCTCTAGCATTCAGTCAGAATGTAGAAGAGATTTCTGACTCTTCATAGCATAGAGAAATAAAAAAAAATTGCAAGATCAGAATTCTCTTCCATACTCCAGTGCTGTGTGCTATGGCAGAGATCCTGGTCCACCAGAACATATAGCTCTGGGTTCACCTACCCATGGAATCATGTTGGACTGGGTATCTGGAAAACTGTCTTAAGAAGAGGCTGCAGCAATAGGAAGTGGCAGGATCCAAAACTTCTAACAATTAGCTTCCTAATGTCTGGAAAAGTGAACAGGCAAGCTCTTGAATAATTTATTGCTCTTTAATGTAGAGGCTTATGAATCATATTTCCCAATTTCAATTGTTTGACAGATAACTATGCAATTTTAATGTTTTGTTATATAGTAATTGAGACTGGGAATAAACCTCATTATAGTGATGTCCTGTCATCCCTTTACCATGACCAGAACCAGCTCCACTGCATTACCCTTTAGAAACTGACTCACAGAAGCTTGCATTTCAATTTGTCAGATTTTCCAGTTGAGGTATCTTTTCACTTGACTTGCAGAACTAGTCTCTGCTCATCATAGACTGTTCATTCTGGTTTCTAAGCTGTTTGGAATTAAGTGGTCCAGTGTGTAATTACTACAAAGAACAGTGAAAGCACATTAAATCATAAATAATTGGGTTAAATCAAAATAAAAATTTCTAAGGAAGTTGGAGGCAGTATCAGATGCACGGCAACTCTGGCAGTGTCTGCAAGACATTACTACCTACAAAGTGAAACTCAATAGTATGAATGGCAGTGATGCTTCACTACCAGATGAACTCAACCAGATGCATGTTTTGAAAGGGAGAACACAGCTACAGCTGTGAAGATGCCTGCTGCACCTGAGAACTCTGTAACCTCCATCTCAGAGGCCAATGTTAGACTGTCTTTAAAGAGAGTGAACCCTCACAAAGCAGTTGTTCCTGATGGAGTACCTGGTAAGGCTCTGAAAACCTGTACCAACCAACTAGCGAGAGTATTCAAGGACACATTCAACCTCTCACTGCTACAGGCAGAAGTTCCCACTTGCTTCCAAATGGCAACAATTATCCCAGTGCTTAAGAAGAAAAATGTTGGCTGCCTTAATGACTATCACCCAGTAGCACTCACATCGACAGTGATGAAATGCTTTGAGAGGTTGCTCATGACAAGACTGAACTCTTACCTCAGCAAGGACCTGGACCCATTGCAAATTGCCTATTGCCACAATAGGTCAATGGCAGATGCAATCTCATTGGCTCTCCATTTGGCTTTAGACCACCTAGACAACACAAACATTTGTGTCAGGATGCTGTTCAAGACTAATAGGCACTGGAGAAATTTTTTCTAAGACTAATAGGCACTGGAGAAGTTTTTTCCCTACTGCGGTCACTTTGCTGAACAGTCAACTGCCGGTTAACTGTCGGCTAACTATTACTTGAATTGCACTACTTGTATGTATAATCTATATTTTCATTTATATTTATCATCTGTTATGAGCAGAGAGACAACATCTGCCGGAAGTAAATTCCTTGTATGTGTACAGGTACTTGGCGATTAAAGTCTGATTCTGATTCTGATTGACTATAGCTCAGCATTTAATAATACCATCATTCCCACAATCCTGATTGAGAAGTTGCAGAACCTGGGCCTCTGTACCTCTCTCTGCAATTGGATCCTCAACTTCCTAACCAGAAGACCACAGTCTGTGTGGATTGCTGATAACATAGTCTCCTTACTGATGATCAACACTAGCATACCTCAGGTCTATGCTTAGCCTACTGGTCTAGTCTCTATATACACATGACTGTGTAGCTAGGAATAGCTCAAGTACTATCTATAAATTTGTTGACGATACAACCATTGTTGGTAGAATCTCAGGTGGTGACCAGAGGGTGTACAAGAGTGAGATATGCCAACTAGTGGAATGGTGCCACAGCAACAACCTGGCACTCAACGTCAGTAAGATGAAAGAACCGACTGTGGACTTCAGGAAGGGTAAGATGAAGGAACACATACCAATCCTCACAGAGGTATCAGAAGTGGAGAGAGTGAGCAGCTTCAAGTTCCTGCGTGTCAAGATCTCTCAGGATCTAACCTGGTCCCAACATATTGATGTAGTTATCAAGAAGGCAAGAAAGTTGCTATACTTCATTAGAAGTTTGAAGAGATTTGGCATGTCAACAAATACACTCAAACTTCTATAGTTGTACCATGGAGAGCAGTCTGACAGGCTTCATCACTGTCTGGTATGGAGGGGGTACCGCACAGGACGGAAAGAAGCTGCAGAGGGTTGTAAATCTAGTCAGCTCCATCTTGGGCACTAACCTACAAAGAACCCAGGATATCTTTAGGGAGTGGTGCCTCAGAAAGGCAGCATCCTCCAGCACCCAGGGCATAGCCTTTTCTCACTGCTATCATCAGGTAGGAAATACAGAGGCCCAAAGGCACACACTCAGATTCGGGAACTGCCATCTGATTCCTAAATGGACATTGAAGCTTTGGACACTAATTTACTTTTTTTTTTAAATACAGTATTTCAGATTTTACACATTTTTAAAAATCTATTCAATATGCATAATTGATTTACTTTATTTATATTTTGTTTTATTTTACTTTTTTTCTCTCTAGATTATGTATTGTATTGAACTGCTGCTGCTAAGTTAACAAACTTCACGTCACATGCCGGTGATAATAATCCTGATTCTGATTCTAAGAAGAAATTTGCACGGCTGTTAGGAGCAAGCAGGGTGAGAGGTAAGCTGGCACTATTTTTCTTGTGCTTAAGGAGAACTGAAACATAGCGTTATTTAATGTTTTTACTCCTGTTATTTCCCAGGCACTTTGCTGAACTGAATGTAATACCACAATAGGAGGGAAATATGAGGATGATATGATTTATTACTTTGTCTCATCAGTTCCAACCATCTAGGCACACAAATACTTTTCCCAGGTGAAGTTCCTTTACAGTTGTTTTACTTCCAATTTATTGTCTTACATTTGATGGTCTTGTCTTGAATTCCTGTGCCTGGGGAGAAACCAGAGACAGTTTGTGTAATTACCCTAACAGAGAACTTCTGCTCAGTCCACTGAGCTTTTAGTTGCTCTCCACTTTAATTCTGGCCTCTTGTGCATAGACTCCAACACTGTTCCGAGAAAGCCCAACATTAACAAAGAACTGAACTTCATCGTCCATTGACTGCAAATGTCAGCTCTTCAGATTCAATATTGAAGTAAAACGTTTTACACAACCTGCTTGTATCTGGGTTAGACCATAAAAAAAATTAGCTGTAACATTAACTGCTTCTTGCATCCCTAGAAGTACCACCTGATCTGCAGAATACTTCCAACATTCTCCATAAACTGAAGCTTGCAGTAATTACTACATTCTGCATCTCACAATTCCAGTGCATTTTCTCCTCTAGCTCACAATTCCAGTGCATTTTCTCTCTCGCTCATAATTCCCATGCTTTTCCTCATTCACCTTACTCTACTCTTCCAGATACATCAGAAATGATCAACTATCTCGCACTTTCCTCATTATAACTAAAAATCCTCAATGGCATACATGTCCTTTCACCCTTTCCCCTCTGTAAATCTTAAAACGCCTATTTTCTCACTTTTCCAGATTAAATGAAAATCATTAAACCAAAACGTTCATTCCTTTCCTCCATGCTGTCTGACATGTTAAGGATCTCTAGCATTGTCTGTTTTTATTTGCGATTTAGGTTTCACTATGTTCACTCTGCCTCTTCTTCAAGGAGTGATATTGCACAACATTACTCACTCAAGTATACAGCACTGGCCCTCAGAGGGAACTTGGGAACCTAAACTATACAGCTCTGTTGAGTGGTCTAAAAATAGGAGACTAAATAAGATGAGTGAAATTTCAACGATAGACACCTGAGTGCATCAGCATGACAATTGAAATTGTACAGTAGAGGTAACTGAGAATAAAAGCCAGTCCAAAGCAAACGCACACACTGACTCTCCAAATCAGTTAAATAGACACTAATCCATTTTCTTGGAATTGGCCTATATCTCTCTAAACCTTTCCTATCCATGAATCTGTCCAAATGTCTTTTAAATTTTCAACATCTCCCTTAGTTAAGCCAGATACTTCAAAACCTCCACAATCATCCCTGTAGCAAAGAAATCAGTTGTAGCCTGTCTGAATGATCACCATCCCGTTGCCCTGACCCCCATAGTGATGAAATGTTTTGAACGGCTTGTCAAGCCTCATATCACAGCCAGCCTCCCCTCATCGCTGGATCCTCTACAGTTTGCTTATCGTCCAAATCGCTCTATGGAGGACGCAATATCCACCACACTGCACACAGTTCTCTCTCACTTGGACCACAAAGACACTTATGCCAGAATCCTGTACATTGATTTCTGTTCAGCGTTCAATACCATCATCCCGCAGAGACTCGTGGAGAAACTTGCTGCTTGGCCTTAACACTGCCATGTGTCGCTGGATTCTAGATTTCTTGACAGAGAGATCACAGTCAGTCCATGTTGGCAGGAACATCTGACTCCATCACACTGAGCTCTGGATCCCCACAAGGCTGTGTGCTTAGCCCATTGCTGTTTACACTGCTAACACATGACTGTGCAGCCAGATTCAAGGGGAACCTGATCATTAAATTTGCTGATGATACCACGGTGGTGGGGCTCATCAGCAAAAATGATGAAACAATGTACAGAGAGTAGGTCAAACACCTAAAGAGCTGGTGTAGTGACAACAACTTGATGCCTCATGTCACCAAAACCAAGGAGATGATCGTCGATTTCAGACGGTCTCAGCCTGAACACACACCCCTCAGCATCAGCGGCTCCACAGTGGAGAGAGTGGAAAACATCAGGTTCCTTGGGGAGCAGATCTAGGACAATCTCACCTGGTCCAGGAACACCACTGGGATTCTGAAACGAGCCCAGCAGAGATTGCACTTTCTGAGGAAGCTTAAACAAGCATCACTCCCCACTAACATCTTAACTACATTCTACAGAGGTGTGGTTGAGAGTGTGCTGACCTTTTGTATCACAACCTGGTACTCCAGCTGCAGTGCTGCTGACAAAAAAGAGGGTGACGGAGGGTGGTTAGGAGAGCAGAGAAGGTTATTGGGGTCGCCCTACCTTCTGTCCAAGACCTATTTCAGAGTCAATGCCTCCAGAAGACACGGTACATCATTAAAGACCCCTCACACCCTCTCCATGAACTGTTCTTCTGCCATCAGGCAAACATTACAGGAGCATCAAAACTAAAACCACAAGGCTACTAAACAGATTCCTCCCACAGGCAGTCAGACTGCTCTACCTGACTCTGCTTTGGACACTTTTAACTTTTAACTCTGGACACTTATAACTTGATTTTAACCGACATGTGGCTGTTGTGTTTTACTATTTATTGTTATGTTTCTTATTTAGTGTTGTGTTTGTTATGTTATGATTGCACTGCTCCTGGAAAACTCTGTCTCATTCTGCCCTGCAGAGCTGATGTATGGATAGATGACAACAAAGTTTTTGAAACTTGAAATATTGTTACTGTACCTTCCTCAATCACTTCCTCTACATTTCGTTCCATAAACTCTCCACCCTCTGTGGGGAAAAAAAAACTTTCTCCTCCAATCCTCTTAAATTTTTTTTCGTCTCCCCTTTAACCCCTGTGCTCTAGTTTTAGATTCCTTTAATGTGAGAAAAAAAAACTGGCCATCTGTCTTGTTTCTGTCCTTCATTATTTTATAAACCATTACATTCTAAGGAAAGCAGTCTCAGCCAAATAAGTATCTTATAGTTCAAGAACCCTAGATCTGGCAACATCCTCATGAATCTTCCTGCACCCTCTCTTACTAAATCATATCCTTTCAGAATATTATTTTACTGTGCTTTTAAAGTTTTAGTAATCGTGGTTCTGCATGTTGAATTGTGAACAACAGTGAAGTTAATAGTACCAACACTAGGATATAATAAACCAGGCAACATCTCCTGGAGTCAGCTGGTTATCCTGCAGTGAGTGACTCAGATCCTGACGCCAGAAAACCTTCCTTCCATCAACAAATTACCAGTCAGGAGCATGATGCAATACACTTCACTTGCCTGGGTGAGTTCAGCTTGAACTGTTCAGCGGTTCTTCATTATCCTAAATAAAGCAGCTTCCATGTTGGCACTCCAGACCCCACTTATACGTTTATTCCATTTGTTACTGGTGCATCATTGCTGTAGTGTGAATCACCTACAAAATGCATAGAAGTGATTTGTCTATCATTACCTCCCAAAAATAGCCCTATTTTCAAAAAAAAAAAAGGCGAAGGCAACCAGTGCATGAAAATAATTGCCACTTTCAGATTTTGCTCCAAGTTTCCACCCACCATTCTGAATTGGAACTATATCACAGATTCTTCAACATCACTGTGTTATGATCCAGGAAGTTCTTGCCCAACACTAAGGACTGCAACAGTCCAGGATGGTGACTTCTGTTACCTTTTCAACAGCAAGTAAGGATGGGCAATAAATATTGGCCTTGTCAGGAATACATGATAGATAAAGAAAATGCACAAATCGAAATCCAAAAATCTAGAAGATAAGATGTCAGAAAATATTAGGACTGTGCATGCATTTCTCAGCATATGTTCAAGGACTAATCTATCAGATTTATTACAAATCATCCTTTCTTCCCCTTAAAGATTGTGTGGGGATTCAATGCCATCAAAATTTAGTTATATTTATATGTTAAATTGAAAACAACATTTTAAAAAAAAACTTTCTAATAAAATGAACAATCTTCGAAGAGTTGAAGAAAAAAATTCTCTCAACTCATTTAATCTACATTGTTTTTATGTAAAGCAATTCAGTCCATCTACTTCTGTATTCCAACAAACTATGTTATTCTATTATTTCTGTTAATCTTATCTTTTTTCCCATTTTTATACCTTGCTTTCCTTTCTGTACTCTACATCGAAGTCATAATTCCCACTTTCTGACTTGGACATTGCTTGACAGAGTGAAAATGTAATTAAAGGGCTTCAGAGTTGTCACCGATCACCTGTGGAGGATACACTGCTGGCTTCAATGCCTGCTGCTAGTGAGTTTATATTTCAATGACTAAGTATAAGTTGTGCAATGTGAAGTTTCCTTGTTCCTGACTCAGAAATCGGAGCCTTTATTATTCAGTTTCAATTACCCTTTCAGCCAATGCATTCCAGATTCACAACTAGCTGTAACTCATTCTGTATATTGGGCTGAATACATTTGAAAAGTCATCGCAAGGCAGAGACAATCATCCAAAATATAAGAGGCTAAGTGAGTGTTAGAGTTAATATTTTTTGCAACCATAAGACCTTTTCCATTTTTGGGAGTAAACAAACCCAGATTTTTTGGCTTGTTTCTATTATTACAGTTAGGTTTATATAATACCAGTATAGTATTAAAATATTTCTCTAAAAAGAGGAATAATTTAAGTCCAATAAAGTGTATTTTGTGGCTTAAATTATTTTATTCAATCCATCTATATTTGATTTAAATATGCCCTTAATCCTTACTTATCAAAAGCACATGAACTATATTGCTAACATTAAGGCGATGAATGTCATCATTTAATATTGCTAACAGCAGTTACTAAGTTGGCAAGAGTTCATTATACAGGCAGAAAGACCCAGTCATCTTTGAAGATCATTGCTTGGTTCATATAATTTGCCTGAAATGGATGGATGAGTTTTCATGTAAAGTGAAAAATATCTACATAAATACTGTAGTGATATAGAAAGTAGCTCAGTAAATCCAATATAAGTAAAGCACTGGGGTTCAACTCTGCAGGTCATGAATTGAAAAGCAGGTAATTGATGCCAAATGTTACTGAGACCATATGCCACAGATTGCAATGTTTTGATCTCCATAAGAATGGGATTCAGAGGCACATTACACGGAGAGATGGCGTTAGGAATAGACTCACTCGGTCAATTAGTCTAGAGCCAAGGAATGAGACTTTTGCACTGAATCAAGGCTGGGGTTTTGGTTGGTCAGGCAATGGGATGCAGAGTCTGATAGAAGTCACGACCCCTCTTTCTCTCTCGTATATGGTCATTCATGGTGTCAGTAAGAGCATAGGTGTTGGGTGTGGTGGGAAGACAGTAATGCACATTGAGAGCAACATGAAGACACAAGAGATGGCGTATGATGGAATGTGAAACAACGATCAATCTGCTGTGGGTCGAGTAACATCTGTGGTGGGGGCAGGAGGGGGTGTGGGAGGAAGCAGGTTGTTGGAGAGTAATAGGAGGTCCAGGATAGAATGGTTGAGACGTAATGGTTAGTAGGATAAATGATCATTGTAAGTTGTTCTGTGATTAGGGTAGGGTTAAATAGGAGGTTTGCCAGGTGGTGCATAGGCCCGAAGGTTCTATAACACATTGTATCTCTAAAGGAAATGGTTTTACATCTTTTTCCAGAGAGATATTCAGAATCAGAGATAGAGGTTTAATATCACTGGCATATATCGTGAATTTGTTATATTGTGGCAGCAGTACATTGCAATGCATAAATATTATAAACTACATGATAAAAGTAGGCCAATATAATGGGAGAGTAATTTGACTGGTAGTCCTATTATCAGCTAAATTGAGAGTGAACTATTGGTTGTACTAATCACATTTAGTTTAGGTTGAAGGAAACTAACGTATTGGAGTCCAAACGATGCTTAACTCTCTCACTTATATTCAACACCAAAACAAACTCCTCTCCTAAAAATGCAGCCGGCTAACATACACTGAAATGTAATTATTCCAAGCATCAGTGAATCAGAACACAGTACTTTGTATAAAATCAGCTTGATGACCTTTATGCAAGCTATTACCTGAGCTAGAAGACTGGGAAAATCAGAGCTCCCTCTTCATATAAGACATTAATTTTCTCTGGATTTAGAATACATTTTTGTAAGAAGTTGCATTTGAAATACAACACATGTCAGTTAATATCTGCTGGAGTTTCATCATTACCTTTTTCCTTAATTTATAAACATCTTCTCACTGCGTGGCATGCTACGATCATATGCAAATATGACAGGAGCTGCTAAAATCTATTTGGCCGTAAAACTACCAGCCTCAATGTCAAAGGTTTCAAACACTGGGGATCAAAGCAAACTCTTCACAAGATAAGTTTTGTTGAGACCATTCTGGAAGGTTACTATAGCAACAGTGTCTTCAAACCTTTTAATGCCAGAATCACCTCCCTTGAGATATATGTGAATAACAGTTGCTCATCAATTATGAGAGCCAAATGCAAATACTTTTATCGTTAAATGATCAAACTATCAAATCTGACAAATGTAACAACCAACAGAAGAGATAGAAAATCCTTTTATATGAACAAGTATTCATTAGAGGCGATGAATCATTCATGCACCTCCAAGCTGATGGCCCTTCATGAATGTTATGGTTCTCTGTACTTCAGTTCAAATGGTTTTCAGCAGTTCTTGCTACTTGTCTATGGAAAGGTCTTTTCACTGCCAAATCTAGTTAGTTGAACACTTCAGTGGGATTTATCAACATACTTAGTCAAAAATAATTGGGCATGGTGGTACTGATGCTAATGTAGATATTTGCTTCAGGCAGGATGAGTTCATAGCTCATGACTTCATGAAAAGTTCATGGCTCAGTCTCTCTCCCTCAAGGATGCAAGTAATTCAAATTAATAAGAAGGATGTTTTATAGAATAAAGCAAAAAAAACTTACAATGTCTGACATCATTCTTCAATGAGCTTTCTCTTCAGAAGGGGACTGATTCTCTGGAACTTTGTACACTAAAGTGTGTTGCAACAAAAATAGAATATTGTCACGTTCCTTAAATGGTAATGTGATGATTATTGTCAATCAATGTTTTTGCACAATACATGCATTAGGCCCCCATATAATCAGAAAAGGCTAAAACAAATAAAAAATCAAAGTAATTGTTCAGTCTCAATATACTTTGACAGAAAATATCCAGATAAGCTCCAGGAAGCTCAATCTGTAAAAGGGCTGGATGGTTTAGAGTTTGTGAAATGTGTGCAGGATAGTTTTTTGCAACAATACATAGAAGTACTGACTAGAGATGGGGTAGTGTTGGATCTCCTGTTAGGGAATGCGATAGGTCAGCTGACAGATGTATGTGTTGGGGAGCACTTCGGGTCCAGTGATCACAATAGCATTAGCTTCAATATAATTATGGAGAAGGACAGGACTGGACCTAGAGTTGAGATTTTTGATTGGAGAAAGGCTAACTTTGAGGGGATGCGAAGGGATTTAGAGAGAGTAGATTGGGTCAAGTTGTTTTATGGGAAGGATGTAATAGAGAAATGGAGGTCATTTAAGGGTGAAATTATCAGGGTACAGAATCTTTATGTTCCTGTTAGGGTGAAAGGAAAGGTTAAAGGTTTGAGAGCACCATGGTTTTCAAGGGACATTAGAAATTTGGTTCAGAAAAAGAGGGATGTCTACAATAGATATAGGCAGCATGGAGTAAAGGAATTGCTCGAGGAATATAAAGAATGTAAAAGGAATCTTAAGAAAGAGATTAGAAAAGCTAAAAGAAGATACGAGGTTGGTTTGGCAAATAAGGTGAAAGTAAATCCGAAAGGTTTCTACAGTTATATTAAAAGCAAGAGGATAGTGAGGGATAAAATTGGCCCCTTAGAGAATCAGAGTGGTCAGCTATGTGTGGAACCGAAGGAGATGGGAGAGATTTTGAATGATTTCTTCTCTTCGGTATTCACTAAGGAGAAGGATATTGAATTGTCTAAGGTGTGGGAAACAAGTAAAGAAGTTATGGAAACTATGACAATTAAAGAGGTGGAGGTACTGGCGCTTTTAAGAAATTTAAAAGTGGATAAATCTCCAGGTCCTGACAGGATATTCCCCAGGACCTTGAGGGAAGTTTGTGTAGAAATAGCAGGAGCTCTGACGGAGATCTTTAATATGTCATTAGAAACGGGGATTGTGCCAGAGGATTGGCGTATTGCTCATGTGGTTCCATTGTTTAAAAAGGGTTCTAGAAGGAAGCCTAGCAATTATAGACCTGTCAGTTTGACATCAGTGGTGAGTAAATTAATGGAAAGTATTCTTAGAGATAGTATTTATAATTATCTGGATAGACGGGATCTGATTAGAAGTAGCCAGCATGGATTTGTGCATGGAAGGTCATGTTTGACAAACCTTATTGAATTTTTTGAAGAAGTTATGAGGAAAGTTGACGAGGGTAAGGCAGTGGATATATATGGACTTCAGCAAAGCCTTTGACAAAGTTCCACATGGAAGGTTAGTTAAGAAGGTTCAGTCGTTAGGTATTAATGCTGGAGTAATAAAATGGATTCAACAGTGGCTAGATGGGAGATGCCAGAGAGTAGTGGTGGATAATTGTTTATCGGGATGGAGGCCGGTGACTAGCGGGGTGCCTCAGGGATCTGTTTTGGGCCCAATGTTGTTTGTAATATACATAAATGATCTGGATGATGGGGTGGTAAATTGGATTAGTAAGTATGCTGATGATACTAAGGTAGGAGGTGTTGTGGATAATGAGGTGGATTTTCAAAGCTTGCAGGGAGATTTATGCTGGTTAGAAGAATGGGCTGAACGTTGGCAGATGGAGTTTAATGCTGAGAAGTGTGAGGTTCTACATTTTGGCAGGAATAATCCAAATAGAACATACAGAGTAAATGGTAGGGCATTGAGGAATGCAGAGGAACAGAGAGATCTAGGAATAACTGTGCATAGTTCCCTGAAAGTGGAGTCTCATGTAGATAGGGTGGTGAAGAGGGCTTTTGGAACGCTGGCCTTTATAAATCAAAGCATTGAGTACAGAAGTTGGGATGTAATGCTAAAGTTGTACAAGGCATTGGTAAGGCCAAATTTGGAATATTGTGTGCAGTTCTGGTCACCGAATTATAGGAAAGATATCAATAAATTAGAGAGAGTGCAGAGATGATTTACTAGGATGTTACCTGGGTTTCAGCAATTAAGTTACAGAGAAAGGTTGAACAAGTTAGGTCTCTATTCATTGGAGCGTAGAAGGTTGAGGGGGGATTTGATCGAGGTATTTAAAATTTTGAGAGGGATAGATAGAGTTGACGTGAACAGGCTGTTTCCATTGAGAGTAGGGGAGATTCAAACTAGAGGACATGATTTGAGAGTTAGGGGGCAGAAGTTTAAGGGAAACACGAGGGGGTATTTCTTTACTCAAAGAGTGATAGCTGTGTGGAATGAACTTCCTGTAGAAGTAGTAGAGGCCAGTTCAGTTGTGTCATTTAAGGTAAAATTGGATAGGTGTATGGACAGGAAAGGAGTGGAGGGTTATGGGCTGAGTGCGGGTAGGTGGGACTAGGTGAGATTAAGGGTTCGGCACGGACTAGGAGGGCCAAGCTGGCCTGTTTCTGTGCTGTGATTGTTATATGGTTATATGGTTATAATGCTTTGGTGGATCAGATCCTAAATGCTTGTGGTCCTTGTATCGAAATCTGGTTTCCAAGCTCTGCAGGGTTAGTACTCGTCCATTTCTGTTGATTATAAGGTACCTTTCTCATCATGACTTCATTTGAACCGTGGTGTGGTGTGTGTTGACTCACCCACCACTGGGTTCACTGTGCATATTGTCATTCTGAAGTGGGCTTCATCCTCAGTTTGTCTCCAACACTTAATGATGATAGATTTTGGGACTTTCTGTTATTGGTTTTAATCCTGAAGTGAATCAAAAGAAAAGCTCAGGAATCAAGATATGTTTTGGCTACTTAGTTTTCTTTTAGTGAGATGCTCACATATGACACATGGCATAATGACGTAAGCCATTCACATACTTCTTACATATAACCAGGATTGAATTATGTAAATGACAATGAATGTTTAATCAAACAATATATTTACAATATTACTGAAATACTAAATACACTACACTCTTCCCTGATAAGCTTTAAATTCCAACTCAATACAGAGTACCCCTCAACTTAAATATATAACATATTGCTCTCTAGTCATTATACAACTACTACTGTATCTAAACATCCACAGCTTAACTTGTCCACGTTAACTTAATCCATATTTTAACTTGTCACATTCAGTCCTAAATATTTAATCGTTGTGGAGGATTTCTTACTTTTGTGGAATAATGACTTTTCCGACAAGGTCACACTGCTTGGCAAGTGAGACTTGTGGCTGTGAAACAATCTCAAGTTCTGAGGCTTCTTCCATGATGGTTGTAGGAGTTGACCCTGGGACAGCAGGAAGTGGTTCTCACATCTCTGGACACATTTCTCCTCTAACAATTGACCCTGCTCTCCTCAAATAATCGATGTGTTGTGTCCCCCAATGACATTAGACACAAACTTCACTGTGTAGGAGAGTGGTCCAGTTCGGTCCTTAATCTTTCCAAGTACCCAGTTTTGATCATCTTTGCAATCTTTCACCAGGGCAGCTTGTCCAGGAGCAAAACATCGAACCTCCTTACCCTCAATTTGTCTTCTATACTCCTTCGGAGATTGGATTTGAGGAGATCCAATCATGAGGGCAAGTTATGACTAAGGAGCAGCATAGCTGGTGAGTTGTTGGTCGTAGCTTGTGCTGCATTGTGATATGCAAGGAGGAAATTGATGAACTTCTGATTCAGTGTCAATGTGTTCTGCCGACATTGTTCTTTAGACTTCGGACAAAACTTTTTGTCAAGCCCTTTGTAGCTGAGTAGTATAGTGCAGATGTAATATGCCTTACTTCGTTAGTTTTTAGGAATGACTGATGCTGTTCCACAACAAAGTGTGGTCTATTGTCTCTGACTAAGTGTTCTGCAACATCATTCCTTGAGAAAAGGCTTCACAACACAAAACCAGTGTGCTAGGCCATAGTAGATATTCTTGGGACACTTCTGGCCACTTTGTAGCTGCATTTACTACAATCACAAACTTTGTGCCCATGTTTAGCCCAGCAAAATCCACGTGAATCCATTGCCAGAGCAATTCAAGCCATTCCCAGGAATGGACAGGCACTGCATTTGGCATCTTCTGGACATGTTGGCACCGTGAACCATGCATGGCAATCTGCTGATCTATCCTAGGTCACCAGACAAAGCTTCAAGCCAATGATTTCATTTTGCCCATGCCCAGATGACCAGCAACCAGCTCCTCTAACACTTTAGCTCTCAGCCTGTATTTTACAACAACACTCAATCTTCACCCTTGTCAAGAGCAAGTTCACTCTGGTGCTGGTAAAAATGGGGGGACTGGAACTTATGCTACATATTCCAGCCATTTTGGTTTGCCATGAAGACTTGAGACTCTGTTGGGTCTTTTTTGGTTTCCCTTTGTATCATCTCTGCCATAACAGGGAGATTTTCAATTTGCATTAGGGAGATGGCATCAAAGGAAGTGTCCTCCTTTATAAATTTTTCAGTTACTTCCTTTTCCAAGGGTAAACAGGACAAACCACCAGAACTTCCATGATTAGTTGTCCTCTTGAATTCAATCTTGCAATTGTGTCCTCTGAGAAACAGAGCCCATCTCTGCATTCGTCCTGCTGCTGGCAGTGGAACAAACAGCTCAAGTCTTCAGTGGATTTAAGTTTTTCTGTCTGCATTCTATTCATTAATCACAAAAATGACCAGAATGGGCTGGATTTGTATAGCCCCATATTTTCCACGAATTATAAACCATACTGCCGTCTTAATTGTCAATGGATAACTGCCTTCACTCATATGACTACTTGTGTAAAACTTATGACAGAAATTGGTGTAAAAGCTCAACAGGCAGGTCAGTATTTGTGGTAAGAGGAACAGGGGACCTTTCAGGTCTAAGACCTTTTGCAAAGGAGTGTGCTTAGTAAATACATTACACACGCGCACACACCCCTTGTCATCCTGCTGTTGTTGCACTGAGTATGTGCACTTCAATGTTTTCCCCCAGTATTTTCTAATAATGCGACCCAATAGGTTGGCTTTAAGATGCCTTTCCCACCATACATGGTGGAATATTCCATTTCTTTAGTAACGGGATGTGTAAATGTGTATACATTGATTGTATACTGTATTTAAGGTGGATACTTCTGATATTTTGTAATGTGATTTCAACCACGTTGTGGGGAGAGTCATATTGTGATTCATGTATAGTCTCAAGATAACTATGGGTAATTGACTATGACATGTCCTAGTGCCTAATAAACTGCGCTTATTGCTCCCTGTAGCAGAGAGAGAGGTTCGGCTGCCAGGAGCTCTCATTGGGCAAATAGTAGGGAGCCATTTATTGTTTTCTTGTAAAAAAAAGACATTTTATAAACATTAGCAGTTTACTTTTCACTATTTTTGGTAATTTTTCTGTTTGTTTATTGGCACTCTTAATAAACACCCTTGCGCTAAAGTGCCAAGTGACAAAAGCCATATTTTCCTTCAGTCATAACCCACATTTCAAACATGCTTCATCAGAATTTAGAAAGAGAGAATAACGTCCATCGAGGTAACACAGGGGAGGAGGAATTGGTGGAACAAAAAACATTTGTCTGACTGGATGGAAAAATGGCCGGTGAGGGACAGACAATGTCTACAACTAATCATGTCTTACCAACATTGTCTATTGGGGCATGACCAAATTGCCAGATTATATGAATGACCAAAAAAGGCAATAATAGCCAGTCCTCATACAAACAGAAAGAAAGAGCAAGTTGAAGAATACATTCTCTTGTTTCTCATTTTCTCAATTCTGATAGATGGTGTAGGATTTGAAATGTTTTTTTTTTCTTTCCACTCACTCCTCTGCCTTCCGTGTAATTTAAGCATACATGTTTCTAACTCTTCCTAATTCTGAAATATTAACACTGCTTCATTCTTCACTCATACCTGCTGATTGGCTGAGCTTATCTCTTATTATCTGTTTCGATTTCAGATTGTGGTATTTTTTTTTTTTGGTTTTCTTTATGTGCTCATGTGATTTATTTGCATAATTTGAAAGGGGATGTAGATTTCCGCAGCACTCTCTACATTCTGGGGATGTCTCAAAGTGCTTTGTCATCAATGAAGACCCTGTTGTTAATGGTGTTGTTATGAAGACAACATGACGGCTGACTTCCACACAGAAACTATGAAGCTGATGACTAGAAAATCTATTTTAGTGAAGCTACCACTTGAGACATTCTCTGTTCTACTTTGAATTAGTCTTGTTGGGAAAGGAGAGGGAGAGGGAGAGGGAGAGGGAGAGAGAGCACTTCTACCTCTTCCAACGATTCTGAATGAGGCACAGAGAGATCTGTATTTACTGACAATTACCTTTATTGTTCAAACTAACAAATACGTGAATTCATACACTAAATACCTTGTGCACACACCTGCTAAATACCCCTGACTCTCCGGAATAGTCAAAGAATAGCAAAGGTATTACCCGGGCGGAGGAATTTATGCTGGCCAGGCGCTCCTTGTTCCTCATGGTCCCGACTCAGTCTCCACGTGCTTCATGCAGGGTTTTTCCTCGCTTGTGTCTGTGATGGTTATTCTTCGAAGTTACCACCACCGGTGCACACAAAGCATCCACTTTTATATCTATTGCTTATCAATTCAAATGTCACATTCCTGTGTCATTGGCTGTAGGTCATGTGTCTGGCCTTTAACACCTGGTCATTGGCTCTGGTCCAAAGCAGCATCCATCTATTGTCCTCTCCCTATCGAGGGACAGTTGCTGACTCATGGCTCTTTGTTTTCAGTTAGCGATGAACATGAATCACCTCAGGCATTGATGCACCATCAATAACTCTCTCTGAGAAGTAAAGGCGAGATATTGGCTTTTATTGACTGGAAGAAGGAACAAGCAGTGTTTGACCACCATACTACATCCTGGAGACTGAGAGGCCGGGCTCAGGCCTCAATCGTCTTTATACTGGGGTCTGTGGGAGGAGCCATAGGAGCAGACAGCAGGGGGCGTGTCCAGACAGGTATATGTAGTTCACCACAGGCATTCACAAGTCTGCATGTTATATCCAAACAAAGAACACCTCACAAACAACTCCTTATTTGGAAATGACCTCCAGTCCAGCAAATTACCTGAAGTCTTTGTGTCTTCTTTAAAACACTAATCATGTCCAGCATGTCAAGCTCACAAAATGGAGAATCGAGTGTCTTCACAAAATGGCAGCCTCCATCCCCCAAGCACACGACAAGAACAAAGACTGCTTCCACTGTCCTCGATTAATTTGCATTCACTGATTTGAAGATTGTCATTCTTTCTGGCCAACAGTCTTATTAGCTCTTATACTTCAATTTGAGACAGAAGATTGCTCCCTTTGTATCTTCAGTTGTACATTTAATATTTCAACATTACTTGAGTAACCTTGTGTATGTGTGCATATATAATGTGTGTGTATATATTTTGTTTAAACATTCTTGTCACTCAAGTAATGAATTCCAAGTTATATGTAAAATATGTTAATTTCATACATCATTACATTACATGATACATGTGTACCTTGCTAAATGTAAAGATGAAGTTACACCCTGCATCTTCCTTTGAACTAGTCTAATATTTTAAAGTTATAAAACATAACATCTGAGAAATATTATTACAGAAGGTGGAGCACTGGCATAATAATTTGATTTGGAATAGAGACTTAGAATTTTACTTAAATATTGCAAGACTAATGAATGCTGGGTGGTTAGAGATTGGTGTCGTTTACAGGAAAGTTAACATGAATATGGAAGTAACCAAGAAGAGAAAAAAAAACTTGACTTTTTTTTAGTGGGCTGGTGTGAAAAAAATAATAAACCCTCCTCACCATAACTTTTTCAGGGCATTATTAGACATATCAGGTGTCAATGCTGCCCTCCGTATTTAAGAAGCATTATATTTGCTTGGGATATTTCAGAGAAGATTCAGTGGAACAGCTCCTGGAATGGGAATGTCTTATGAGAAATAATTGACAAATGTAGGTCTATACCCACTGGAGATGAGGGGAATGAAAGTTGATGCTGAAATGAATATGTGTATGATGAGGCTTCACAGGACTGTTGCCAGCGAACGCATCTTTCACAATGTTCTTGTTTATGACACACAAAAAATTTCATTCATCATTTGTGTTTGTTCAAGAAATTTCACTGCTATTATATATCCATAGAAAGACAGGTGAGATGAGGAGAATTTCACTGAATTCCCTGCTACTAATCCTATTGGAACACATAGTTGAAACTACAAAAATATTCATAAGTAAAAGTTTGAAAATACACAACGTGGTGTTCAGTAACTAAAAAAAGCATGCTTGTATCACAAACATTAACAGCAAAAATCGTTCCACACCTAACAGTAAATAAATCAAGCGATTACATTACATTTATGTATTGAAATTGACTTGAGCCATGTCCAAGAAAACCAAGAGTCATGGAAGTATATGTGTGTGATTAAATTCTCTGGCTGTAAGCTTCCCCGCACTGATATTTTATAGCATCTTGGTAAAGTTTATAGCCTGCCTCTGCCTGCCATAGTTTACAAATTGATCTGATAATGTCACCATTTGAAGTTTTCAGGTTCAGTCTGCCTGCTTTTGAGTTTGATGCAGAGATCTTCTGTATTTGCTGCAAGTGTTATTCGTAGATGAGACAATGAAACAAGAGATTAATTCTGCATTGTTTATAGGTATCAAAAAGAAAACAGTTTCTTGTGTATAAAAGCTCGCCCTTGAATGTCAAAGGAGCATTCAAGATGACTGGACTTGAGAAACTGACAGGTACTTCTTCAATGTAAGTCTGTCCAATTTCATCACAATACTAATTATCTTAAATGTAGTTTCATTTAATTTCATTTAAAAATTAAAAATTGAATAGATGGGGAACTTTTTGAAATACTGCAGATACTAGAAGTTTTAATTTGGAACCCCAGGGTCTGTAATGACTAGGAACTCAATCAGACCAGCCATCTGAATACATTGGCTATAAGAATGATCAGAGGCGATATGTCCTGTCATTTGCCCCCTGAAGCCCCTGGGCCTTTCTTCAATCTACAAATCATATGTCAGCAGTGTGATGGAACACTGTACTCTCCACTTTCTGGATTAATGCAGCGAACAAACACTCGAGCACAACACCACCAAAGGAAATGCAGTTTACGTGAATAGCATTCCATTATCACCCTAAGCATTTATCGCTTTCAGCACAGCTGTACAATGCCTGCAGTGTGTACTATCCACATAGTACACTGTAGTTACTGACCAAGACCCCATGGCAGCACCTCCCTCCCAAATCCACAACTTCTAGCAACAAGATGGATATTGCTTGCAGGCACTTGGGAATACCCCTCTAAGTTGTGTATTATGCTGACATAAAAATATATAGCCAGCCCTTCTTCATTATAGCCTTGCCATCAATATCCAAGGTGGTAAAGCCATTAACTTTCAGAAGATGTTAATTAACATCAAATATCAAAAGATTTTGAACTTCGAGGGGACGTCATGTGATGATGTAGGATCGAGACGTGGAAATCAGCTCTCCCGTAAAAAAACAGTAAAATAATGTTTAAGTGAATAAAAGTTAGTAAATACTTTAAAAAAATTACTTATAAACTACTCAGGATTGTCTTAAGATATGTCTCCTAAATAGAAGCAGAAGAAAACTACTACTTTGAAGACAACACAAGTTGGAAAAGAATCAAGGCAGGCCGCCATGAAAGAGCCTCGGGCATTTTACCTCCGGCGATACAGAACAGGAAACTGCGGCAACATCAACCGTTTCCAAAAAAGAAGAGCAACTGGAATTGCACATGCGTGAAGGAAGGGGCATGTGCAAACACAAGCGACCCAAACTATCCCAGCTATGATCAGAACTGAAAGTGAAAGTGAATACGAGGTGGAATCAGATTCTCTGGATAAATCAGACGAAGATAAATCAGATAAAGAGACAAACAAAGAAGAGCAACAGGAAGAGGTTGGAGGTGATATTGGAAAAATTAAAAAATTGTTGGTGCAAATAATGCATGCATTAAAAGCATTAAAAGTAATAAAAAAGATTAAAATATGAAGATTATGTTTGATAAAATGATAAAAAGACAGGACAAAATGGACAAGAAAATTAAAAACTTTGAAGAAACAATGGGAGACACCATTGATAGAGTGAATAAAATGAAAGATTAAATTTCTGCTTGGACATCAGAAAGAAAACTGTTGTTGGAAAAAGTGGATATACTTGAAAATTTTAGCAGACAAAATAATATTAAGATTGTTGGACTTAAAGGTACAGAGGGAAAGGATCCAATAAATTTTTTTCAAAAATGGATTCTGGAAATTTTGGAAATGGAAGAAGGAACCCAGTTAATTGAAATTGAAAGGGCTCACAGAGCCTTAAGAGCAAGACCTCAAGTTGATCAAAACTCACAATCAATCTTGATAAAATGCTTAAGATATCAAGATAAAGAAAAGATCCTGAAGGCGGCTGCCCAACGTGCCAGAAAGAGAAACGGGCCATTGATGATAGAAGGGAAAACAGTTCTTTTCTATCCTGATATGAGTTATTGTAGCGGTGTGCTACACGCAGCGCTAAAATAATGACACGGAGTTGGTAAACTGCAATTAAAGAAGATTTTATTCGAACTTCACAGCCTTGCTTTAAAGCCTCCCTCATCCCGTCCTCCCCGGACGCGGATGCTGTAAGGGGCACGTACTCACAAACCCCTGCAGGCTTTCCCTTTGTTGGTGAAGCAGACCTGGCCTTTGTGCCGGCGCGCTGGCTATTTGTGATCCGGTTCGAGTGCACTAGGAAGTGGGTCGCCACATAACCCCCCCACCCAGAACCAGCGATACACCCCCCAATGTCCACAGTCTGGGCCCGACCCTGTTTGGGAGGTCGGCCTTTGTGCTGCAGTGCCAGAAACTCGACCGGTTGCGCCAAGTCCACATGGGAAGGTTTGAGTCGGTCCACCGTGAAAACCTCCTCTCTCCCCCCAACGTCCAGCACGAACGTGGACCCATTGTTCCTGAGCACCATAAACGGCCCCTTGTAGGGCCGTTGCAGTGGTTGCCGATGCCCACCGATTCATACAAACACAAACTCACAGTTCTGCACGTCTTTGGGTACGCAGGTAGGGTTCTGCCCATGCTGTGAAGTGGGTATGGGGGCCAGGTTGCCGAGCCTCTCGCGTAGTTTGCCCAGGACTGCTGCGGGTTCTTCGTCGTGCCCCCTTGGGGCTGGTATGAACTCCCCGGGGACGACCAGGGGTGCGCCGTACACCAACTTGGCTGACGAGGTGTGCAGATTGTCTTTGGGTGCTGTGCGGATGCCGATTAGGACCCAGGGAAGCTCGTCCGCCCAGTTGGCTCCTCGCAGGTGGGCCATGAGAGCTGACTTCAGGTGACGGTGGAAACGCTCCACCAGTCCGTTCGACTGTGGGTGGTAGGCAGTTGTGTGGTGCAGCTGAGTCCCCAAAAGGCTGGCCATAGCTGACCACAGGCTGGAGGTGAACTGGGCGCCTCTGTCGGAGGTAATGTGGGCCGGTACACCAAAGTGGGACACCCAGGTGGCGATCAGTGCCCTGGCACAAGATTCGGAGGTGGTGTCGGTGAGTGGGACCGCCTCTGGCCATCTTGTGAACCAGTCCACGATAGTCAGGAGGTGCCCATGATATCCACATGAATGTGGTCGAAATGCCGGTGGGTGGGGTGGAACTGCTGTGGCAGAGCTTTGGTGTGCCGCTGCACCTTGGCCATCTGGCAGTGCATGCACGTTCTGGCCCA
Organism: Hypanus sabinus; assembly: GCF_030144855.1. NCBI lineage: Eukaryota > Metazoa > Chordata > Chondrichthyes > Myliobatiformes > Dasyatidae > Hypanus > Hypanus sabinus. Next base: position 67,556,724 of record NC_082712.1, read on the forward strand.
TTCACTGACCTGCTTGCGGAACCTGTGCCAAACGAACCTGCTGGAGACCATCCAGACAGTTGTCCTGATGGAGGGGTGCGCCAGGTTATGAATGGAGTTGAAAGCGCGTCACCGCCAAGGTTTCAGGACGATGGGACGGGGCTGGCCGGTGGCGACGTCACAGAGTAGGGTCCTCTCACCTGGGCCTACGGGGAGATCCTGGAGCTGCAAACCAGAGACTGCGGTTCTGTAACTCGAGATCTCCTCGTCTGCCTGCTGTGCCTCTGCCAGCACCTCAAAGTCTACCCCCTGAGAAAGGGCATGAATGTTAGGGCGAGAATGCGCGTCCGCCATGACATTGTCCTTACCCGAGACGTGACAGACATCCGTTGTGTATTCAGAGATGTAGGACAGATGGCGCTGCTGGCGGGACGACCAGGGATCGGACGCCTTCATGAACATAAAGGTAAGCGGCTTGTGGTCCGTGAATGCGGTGAAGGGCCTACCTTCTAAGAAGTACCTGAAAAGCCGGATTGCCAGGTATAGCGCCAACAGTTCCCGGTCGAAAGCACTGTATTTGAGCTCGGGTGGCCGCAGGTGTTTGCTGAAAAATGCCAGGGGTTGCCAGCGACCCGCGATGAGTTGCTCCAGTACCCCACCAACTGCAGTGTTAGATGCGTCCACTGTGAGGGCGGTAGGGACATCCATTCTGGGATGTACTAGCATTGCGGCGTTCGCCAAAGCTTCCTTCGTTTGAATGAAAGCAGCAACTTTCATTACTTGTCCCAGGTAATGTCCTTGCCCAGACCCGACAGCAGGGCAAACAGGGGGCGCATGATTCGGGCAGCTGAAGGGAGAAAGCGGTGGTAGAAATTTACCATACCTACGAATTCCTGAAGGCCTTTGATTGTGGTGGATCGGGGGAAATGGCGGACCACATCTACCTTAGCGGGCAGAGGGGTTGCCCCATCTTTAGTAATCCTGTGGCCCAGGAAGTCAATGGTGTCGAGCCCGAACTGGCATTTGGCCGGGTTGATTGTTAGACCGTACTCACTCAGTCGGGCGCAGAGTTGACGAAGGTGGGACAGATGCTCCTGACGACTGCTGCTGGCTATGAGGTTGTCGTCCAAATAGATGAATGCGAAGTCCAGGTCACGTCCTACCGTGTCCATTAACCGCTGGAACGTCTGTGCGGCATTCTTCAGGCCGAACGGCATGCGAAGGAACTCGAAAAGGCCAAACGGGGTGATGAGAGCCATTTTGGGGACGTCGTCAGGATGCATCGGGATTGGATGGTATCCTCGGACGACGTCTACCTTGGAGGAGATCTGTGCACCTGAATGTGCGGCACAGGGTAGCGGTTGTAGCCTCGTTCAGCCTGCGGTAGTCGCCGCACAGTCTCCAGCCCCCTGTCGCTTTGGGCACCATGTGCAGGGGGGAGGCCCATGGTCTGTCGGACTGCCGGAACATCCCCAATTCCTCCATCCTTTTGAACTCCTCCTTCGCCAGTTGGAGCTTGTCCGGGGGAAGCCGCCAAGCACGGGCGTGGAGGGGTGGTCCCTGGGTCGGGATGTGGTGCTGTACGCCGTGTCGGGGCATGGCCGCCGTGAACTGCTGTGCCAGAACCGATGGGAAATCTGCCAGGACTCTGGTGAAGTCGTTGTCGGACAGCGTGATGGAGCCGAGGTTGGGGCTGGCAACTGGGCTTCCCCCAGGGAGTACGTCTGAAAGGTCTCGGCGTGTACCAGTCTCTGCCTCGGCAGGTCGACCAGCAGGCTGCGAGCCCGCAAAAAAATCTGCACCCGGAAGCGGTTTGGCTACAACGGCCAGTGTGAAGTCCCACATGAACCGGCTGGAGCCAAACTGTAGCTGCACCGTACGGGTGTCGTAGGTCCTTACCGTGCTGCTGTTCACTGCCCTCAGGGGTGGACCCGGTGTCCAGTTGCGGGTGTCGTAACTCGTCGGAGGTAAGACACTGATCTCGGCACCGGTGTCAACCAAGAAACAGCGTCCCGACCTCTTGTCCCACACATACAGGAGGATATCCCGATGGCCAGCAGCCGTAGCCATCAGCGGCGGCTGGCCCTGGCGTTTCCCGGGAACTTGCAGGGCAGGCGACAACAGCGGGCTTCTGTGCCCCACCGCTGGTGGTAGAAACACCATTGTTCATTGGGCTCCCCACCCCTGCCTCTGGGGTTAGCGGGCTCTGCGGCCGGGCCTGGACTTGTTTGCTGCTGGGAGCGTGGCCTGGTGATCTGTGCGATGGATGCCCAACTCACCTTCTTGGCGTTCCACAGCAAGTCCGCCTGGGCTGCCACCTTCCGGGGGTTGCTGATATCTGTGTCGGACAGCAGCAGGCGTATGTCCTCGGGTAGCTGCTCCAGGAATGCCTGCTCAAACATGAGGCAGGGTTTGTGTCCGCCAGCCAGAGACAACATCTCATTCATTAAATTCGATGGAGGTCTGTCTCCCAAGCCATCCAGGTGCAGTAAACGGGCAGCCCGCTCGCGCCGTGAGAGTCCGAAAGTCCTTATGAGCAGGGCTTTGAATTCTGTGTACTTGCCGGCCGCTGGGGGAGACTGTACGAACTCTGCAACCTGGGCCACTACGTCCTAGTTGAGGGAGTTCACCACATAGAAGTAACGTGTGTCCTCTGAGGCTATCTGCCGAATGTGGAATTGGGCTTCTGCTTGCTGGAACCACAGGTGAGGTCGCAGCGTCCAGAAACTTGGCAGTTTCAATGAAACCGCATGAACAAATGCGGCGTCGGTCATCTCCGGTCCAAAAATTGTTTGAACCGTCGGGGTCACCAATTGTAGCTAAATTGCGCTAAAATAATGACACGGAGTTGGTAAACTGCAATTAAAGATTTTATTCGAACTTCACAGCCTTGCTTTAAAGCCTCCCTCATCGCGCCCTCCCCGGGCGCAGATGCTGTAAGGGGCACATACTTACAAACCCCCGCAGGCTTTTCCTTTGTTAGTGAAGCAGAACTGGCCTTTGTGCCGGCGTGCTGGCTATTTGTGAGCTGGTTCGAGTGTGCTAGGAAGTGGGTCGCCACATTATGACCTTTTGAAGAGAAAGAAGGAATTTAACCCAGCAAAAAAAGTTTTATGGGGAAAAGGGTAATAAATTTATATTGCGCCACCCGGCAACCCTGGTAAATTTTGGATGACGGAAAAAGAAGATCTTTTACTGATTATCGGGATGCGAAAGAATTTGCACAAGAACTCCCAAATATTTGTTAACCATAGCCAAAGATTTAAGAGTGAAACGGATTAAAGATGAAAACAGGGACAGTGAATGGAGTTGATGGATGTTTAAGAACAGAAGAATATTTAAATATATTCTTAATTATATGATACAGGGGGAGAAAAGTAAAAATTTGAGAAATATTGATCGAGAGTAGTGGTATTATTTTTTCTTCTCATATATACTTTTTTATGTTACAGGGGAGCTGGGGGAACTTCAGATCGATTGCTACGGGACTCACGTGTATAATCAGGGCAATTGCCATGACCCGTACAACGGAGGGGGGTAATGTGTTTATTCACAACATTAGTAGGGGGGTATTTTGTTATTTTTTTTGTTATAATCTATTTTTCTTTAATCTTTCTTTCTTTGCCTGGACAATTGGAGGGGAGACATATAACAACACAGAGAATTTTAAAAAGATTCCCCAAGGTACTACAAAAGTTGAAAAGTTAGGTATTACTATAGACTGGAGTAACCCTGTTAAAAATAATGACAAATTTACTGACGTTTTTTAAGTTTTAATGTTAATGGGCTTAATGGACCGGTGAAAAGAAAAAGAATTTTAACATACATTAAGAAAATGAAAATAGATATAGCTTTTAGCTGCATTCCATTTGAAAAAACTACTTATAATTTAAGAGATAATTATGAAATATTTCTGAAAATTTGGCCACTTTTATTTACAAAAGATAGGATTAAATATATAGATGCTCCGAAGATAAATTTATTGGTTATTTGTGGAAGGAAATAAATATATATACTAAAGCTATTATGAACTCCATGGAGCATGTGGGGATCTTCTGATATCCAGGCATTCATTCTTTCTTTCTTTCATTTCCTCTTTTTTTCTCTTTCTACAGGGATATGTTGGGGGGGGGGGTTAAGGGGAGGGAGGAAGGGTTGATAATTTTTTTTTCCTTCTGCAACCATTTGAAAATTCAATAAAAAAAAGATTTTGAACTTCATGACAGCCTTGGCAGAAAGCAACCCTTTTCCCCTCCCTAGAACTTGTCAAAAACCTGTGAGAGTGTTCATGGTTTGAGTTATCAAGGATACTCCAGCTGAGCTCGAGACTGTTGAGACCTCATCACTGCCCAAGGCTTCATCTGTTTTATTTCCCCTTTTCTTTTCCTTTTTATCTGCCGCCTTCTATTATTTGCCTGCCACTAACTTCAAACTCCACCCTGCTTACATCTACTTCCGACACTACATGCCTGCATTATTACGCTCCCCTCCTCAATCAATCATAGAAACATAGAAAACTAACAGCACAATACAGGCCCTTCAGTCCATAATGCAGTGCCAAAAATGTACTTACTTTAAAAGTTACCTCGGGTTTCCCATAGCCCTCTATTTTTCTAAGCTCCATGTACCTATCCAAGAGTCTCTTAAAAGACTATTGTATCCGCCTCCACCACCACCATTGCCAGCAGCCCATTCTATGCACTTACCACTCTGTAAAAATAAACTTACCCCTGACATCTCCTCTGTACCTACTTCCAAGCACTGTGCCATCTCGTGCCCTCTCGCGTTAGCCATTTCAGCCCTGGGGAAAAGCCTCTGACTATCCACACAATCAATGCCTTATCTCAGCTTCCTTTCTCTCCAGTCCCCTAATCCTCTTTATACTGGCCATCTCAGTCCTAATGCAAGGTTTCAACCCAAAACAAAGAAAATTTCTTTCCTCCCGGAGATGTTGCTTGATCTGCTAAGCTCTTCACCAGATTTTTTTTCCTCCAAATTCCATCATCTGCAGTCTCTTGGGTGCCTTCTGTTAAGACTCTACCCTCTAATTCCAGTGTGTGGAGGTCCAGAGAAATCAGGGCCAGGTGAAAATGAATATGTGGGAATACAATTAGTGATTCCAGTATCTACCTTCCAAGAGGATCACAATCTTATTTTAGTGTTTGGAGGCTTGTGTCCCTCAATGACTTGGAGAGCTCTGTTGGTTGGAGTTAGAACTTTGTCTTTGGCTGTTGATTGGATCACCCTTGCCAAACAGGTCAAAGTGTAGAAGCCAGACCAAGAATGGTCCACCAGTTTTCCAGGTTCAGGTGCTCAGCTCAGGGCTAACAACCCTGACTGGTAAAACAAAATTATTGTGCAAACAGCAATGAAGAATCCTATATATGTGTGCGATGGTATAGACAGACAGAGAAGGAGGACCTTCATTGCTACCATAAACACCAGTGGCATAATGGGCAAAACCAAACCACCATCTTCCAGTTTCTGTTTTTAAGGACTAAATATGATTTAAAAATAGACTGATGTACTTCTTATGTATCCCCAGTAATATTATTTTCTCTTCACAATAATCATCAATGTTGAGATTTTGCCAGCATATTCTCAACTTCATAAATAATTTCTTCTTTGCTTCCTCTAATACAGAACACCATGAAACTCTATTGAAGGGACCTTCATGATCTACAGCAATGTCTATTCAGTGTTGTTTTCTGACATTGAAAGACAGCAAGAGGATGAATGCATATGAATATCAAAAGATATGATCAGATGCAAGTCTGACAGTCAGATTTTGAATTAGTCTGTGGCAGATCTATATCTTAACTTCATCAACTTGTCTCAGCTCTATAATCCTTAATACCCTTGGCTAACAGTATTCTATCCATCCCAGTTCTGAAACTTTCAATTAACATCCACCTTCAATGTCTTTTTGGCAGTAGCATTTCCAGATTTCTGCAGAATTTTCCAGCCACATGACATCCAACCATTACAGCTGAACAACACAGATCTAATTTCAAAACAATATATGCCCTGGACTCACCCTTGGGGCAAAGTAGCTTCTGTCCATCCGCCCTATTAACCCTTCATCTTCAGCAACCACTGTCAAATTACACTAAAAACTTTGAGGTTAGACAACAGAACAACTCTGTGTTATTTAACTAATTTGATGCTGGTTAATTTTCATCTTTTTTAGTTACTTGAAGCCTTGTCAGGGTGACATAGGGTGTTACAAAGTCATATGTATTATTTTCAGCAGGGAATACAAGTGCATGGTTCTCTGAAACTGCTGCTGCAGGTAGACAGGGTAGTGCAGAAGGTATTTGGCATTCTTTCCTTCATCAGTCAGATCAATGAATATACAAATTGAGATTTTATTTTGCAGTTATACAAAACATTGGTGAGACTTCATTTTGAATATTGCATTCAGTTTAGTCACCCTGCTATACATACGAAAAATACCACTAAGCTGGAAAGAAGAGATTTATGAGAATGTTGTTAGACTCAAAAGATGGAGTTACAGAAACAGACTGAGCAGATTTATACTTTATTCACTGAACAATAGGTGAATGAGAGGTGATCTTAAAGAGGTATATAAAATCATGAAGGACATAAATAGGGTCAATGAACATTTCCCCTCCACTGTTTGGAATCTAAAACCAGAAGACATAGGTTTAGGTGAGAGGGGAGAGATTTAATAGGAACATGAGAGGCAAATATTTTAATAAGAGAGTGTCAGCATGTGGAATGAGCTGTCAGAGGAAATGCTTGATGCAGGTATTTTAACAGCATTCAAAATGCATTTGGACAGGTACATGAATAGGAAAGTGGAGATGGATATGAACCAAACATAGGCAAATAGGATAAGCTGAGAGGGGAATCATAGTTGGCATGGAGAAGTTGGGCTGATGAGTGCGGTTCCAAGCTGATTTACTCAGTGAATCTAGCTTGAAGCTATACAATTTTCACTTCCATACCAATTTGCATCATATTTTAGCCGTAAACACATTGAAATGCAATTGTATCTGGGGCAAGAAACCAGAAGGAAAGCCAATTTTTTTCCCATTATCCACATGACAACTCATTGTCGGAAGGTTTGATCTGAAGTTATGTTAGTGCTGACACATCAGCCTATGAATCAGAAGTAGCTGCCACTGGGTTAGCAATTGGATAGAAATATCCACTTAAAGGTGTGCTCCTTCTCTGTTATTTCAGCCATGCAAACATTTGGTTTTCAGATTTTCTTGTGAATTAAGTTTATTTCCATCACTCTGTCAGTCATACATTTCAGATAACAATTCACTGCATGAAGAAAGATTCATGCAAATCATCTGTTTTTTTTTAAAACAGTTATCATAATTTTAAGTTATCAGACCCATCCCTTTTTCAAAATCTCTTAAATCTGTGAAATCACTTCTTGGTCAATGTGCCCTTATGAGACCAATTTTTCTAATCTCACCACAGAACTTGTCAGAAAAGGATTTAACTGAGTGAGTGGTCTAACATTTATGGGATAAAGGGCCTAGACGTGGAGGTGAGGAAATTAATTTTTGGAGTGGGAGAAGCCAAGTATATAGGGTGGTGAGGAGGGCTTAAGAAGAGCTGGTGCTGGTTGAGTGTTGCATATCCAGTTTTCTTAGAGACCTTCTGAGCTCAGTTGTCAAGACCTCCCGTCTTCTCATACGCTCTCTTGCAACACGAGAGGTCACAGTTTTAAGGTGCTTGGAAGTAGGTACAGAGGAGATGTTCGAGCTAAGTTTTTTTTAACATAGGGAGTGGTGTGAGTGCATGGAATGGGCTGCCAGCAACAGTTATAGAGGTAGATACAATAGGAGACACCTGGATAGGTACATGGAGTTTAGAAAAATAGAGGGCTATGTGTAACCCTAGGTAATTTCTAAAAGTACATGTTCAGCATAGCATTGTGAGCCAAAGAACCTGTATTGTGCTGTAGGTTTTCTATGTTTTTACTATATAACATTGTAGTTGGAAAAGTCATTGGTGAGGCTACACTTGGAATGCTGTGCATAGTTTTGTCACTCTGTTATAAAAAATATTAGCTTAAACTTGAAAGAATGCAGAAAAAGATTATAAACATATTTCCAGGGCAGGAGGATCCAAGTTTTAAGCAGTGGTAGACCAGGCTAGGTCCTTATACCTTGGAAAGTAGAAGAATGATGGAAGACCTTATAGAAAATTTTAAAATTATAAGCATACATAAGACAGACAATTACAGACCTTTCACCATGGTAAGGGAGTCCAAAACCTGGGGGCACAGATTTAGGGTGAGAGGGGAAAGACTTAAGAGGGACTTGAGGCGCAACATTTTCACTCAGAAGGTGGTCAGTATGTGGATGAGCTGCAGGTACAGAAGTGTTCATTAAAGAATCACTCAGCTAGGTAGATGGAGGGGTAGGGACTGGAGGGATATGGACCAAACACAGTTAATTGAGTCTAGCTAGGTGGGCAATGTGGTTGGCATGGACTTGTTAGTCCAATGAGCCTGATTCCATGCTATGTAGCTCTATGACTCTGATTCTGAAACATAGAAGGAGGGCATCCAATCCTTTGGGTTTTGCTGGGTCTCCAAGCAATCTCATCAATATTATCCTTCACTATAATGATTTCACTATAACCTAGTCTCTCTCACATGGCATTATCTCTACCATGAATCTCCTCCCATACTCCTACCCTGGAGACAAATAGTTAATTATTACCTATTCACTCATCTTTGGAATGTAAGAGGAAGCTGGAGAATCTGGGAGAAACACATGTAGTCACCAGGACTCTATGTCTGAATGTTCACAGAGAAGAGAGTAAATGAATTTGAAGAAATTCACTGACTGTCTCTATGACATTTACCTCAGATTTTACAAATGAAGGCAAATATAGGCTACAGGAACACTTCTGTGAACCAGTGACTTATATTTCTCAATTCCAAATAACCAACACGGAGGAGAACTTCAGTTCAGTGTCTCACTCTCAGTTTTACAGTGAAATGTCCAGCTGTATTCTGTGCTCATCACTTAATCCACCTAAAAACAACTTTAGTTCAATCAGTTCCACCAGGGCAGCTGAAGACTTTAGATGGTAGTGAATGAGGTCCTTCTCATGCTCTGGAGAAGAAATAATCAGAATTTTTCAAATTGGTCTATACCACTTGTTCATCTTCACTGAGCTTGTTTAAAACCAGAGCAGAGACCTTTCCATTGAGAAGTCTACACCTATAGTCAAACCCCACTCTTTAGAAATAATAAGTAAAGGAATAAACAAAATTCTTAATTCAACCCTATGTGCACAAGGTGGACTAAAGCCACAAAATATCACAAGTCCAAGTACATGTAAAATTACGGATATTGTGCCTATTAATTTTAGAGCTTGAACAGTGGTCAATCAAAGTTCAGAGAAAGGGAACATAAAAGTCAAAGAGAGAGCTTTAAATATCAGTGTTTTGTAGTGCTCTGGGGCTCTGTTTTGTACTTTGTGTAAGACATGGGAATTCTAGGAGACCTCCAGCTTGGATAACTACAAAACTACACCAGGTACACCGAGTTGCATGACTTCAGAGAACGCGTTAAAGAACTGGAACTGCAACTCAATGACCTTTGGCTCATAAGGGAAACTGGGGAGACAATAGCTAGAAGCTGGTCACCCCTAGGTTGCAGCTTGCTGGTGAATGGATGACTGCCAGGAGAGGGAAGGAAATTGGCAGCCGGCTCAGAGTACCCCTGTAGATGTTCCCCTCAATAATACAGTTTTGGATACTGTTGAGGGGAGACAACCTAATGGGGGAGCCGCAGCAATGAGATCACTGGCACTGAGTCTGGGTCTCTGGCTCAGAAGGGAAAGGGGGCAGAGGACGAATGCAGTGGTTCTAGGAGATTCCATATTTAAAGGAGTAGATAGGAGAGTCTGTGGATATGATGGAGAAAGGCAGTTGGTATGTTGCCTCCCAGGTGCCAGGATCAGGGATGTCTCAGATTGTGTCAGTGACTTTCTAAAGTGGGAGGGTGAGCAGCCAGACGCCTTGGTACATATAGGTACCAATGACATAGGAAGGAAAGAAGAGGCGGTCCTAAAGAGAGAATGTAGAGAGCTAGGTAGAGAGCTGAAAAACAGGATCTCCAGAGTAACAATCTCTGGATTGCTGCCTGTGTCATGCACCAGTGAGGGCAAGCATAAGATAATTTGGCAGATGAATGTATGGATGAGTGATTGGTGCAGAGGGCAGGGTTTCAGATATGTGGGTCATTGGGATCCCTTCTGGAGAATGTATGACCTGTAAAAAAGGGACGGGGTACACCTGAACCCTTAGGTTTGCTAGAGCTGTTGGGGAGGGTTTAAACTAATTTGGCATGGGGATGGGAACCACAGTGATAGGGCTGAGGATAGGGATGTTGGTTTTCAAGTAGAGATAGTGTATGTTGAAATCATCAGGAAGGACACGCAGATGATAGGACAAAATTGCATTCAGGAGCATGCATTGCAGTGCAAAAAGGGACAAAATTGAAAAAAGTAACAAATACAGGATTAAAGATGTTATATTTGAATACATGCAGTATATGAAATAAGGTAGATGACCTTGCAACACAGTTAGAGATTGGCAGGTATGATATGGGTGTTACAGAGTCATGGCTGAAAGATTATTGTATTTGGGAACTTAATATTCAAGGGTACACAATCTATCAAAAAGATGGGCAGGTATTCAGAGGAGGAGGAGTGATTCTGCTGGTAAAAAATGAAATCAACTCATTAAAAAGAAGTGGTAAAGGATCGAAAGATGTGGAATCCTTATGGGCAGAGTTAAGAAATTGTACGGGTAAAAAGACACTGACTGGGAGTTTTACAGGCCTCTGAACAGTAGCCAGGAAATAGTCTACAAATTACAGTGGGTGATAGAAAAAGCATGTCAAAAAGGCAATATTATGTTAGTCATTGGAGATTTCAATATGCAGGTAGATTGGTAAAATCAAGTTGAAGTGAGACCCAATGGAAAGAATTTGTGGAATGCCTCTGAGATAGCTTTTTGGAGCATTTTCTGGTTGAACCCGCAAGGGGATTGGCAATTCTGTATTGGATGTTGTGTAATAAACAGGATATGATTATGAGTTTAAGGTAAAGGAACCCTTAGAAAACAATGATGATAATATGGTGGATCTCACCCTGCAATTTGAGAGGGAGAAGACAAAGTCACATCTATCACTACTATATATAAGGGAATTACAGGGGCAAGAGAGAGGAGCTAGCCAAAGTAGATTGAAAGGGGACAATAGCAGGAATAGTTGCACATCAGCAACAGCTGAAGTATCTGGGAGCAATTCTAAACTTACAAGATAGAGGCATCTGTTGTGATGGAAAATAACTGGTTCTTTGAGTCTCTACAGTAGAGGCCTGGACACACACAGTTTTAATAATAAGGAATTTATTTACATGGGGATGTCAGGTCAACACAAGCAATATGCAGGAAGCAGTGTGGGGACAGGGTACGGTTACACAAACAAAGAACAAGGGAAAAGCACTACGACAGCTATCCCCCCTTGACCTTGGATAGCTGCGGCTCCCTTACCAGGACAAACGATAGACATTCCCAAACATAAATCAATGCACTTACCTTCAATGAGGTGGTCTGTAAGAGCCACCTAAACCAGGCACAAGTCTCACCTTTTATAGCATGGGGCTGGGCGAGATAATCCAATTAAGGTGACCAATGATTCAGGTGTGCTTTGATTAGTTGGGAGGGATCAAATGTTGATTGTCGTGTGGTGTGTCCTCCGACCAGCCAGGTGGCAGTGCGTCTATCACGTGGTTGGTATCTCTGGATACAGCATCCCATGAAGAAGTATTCAAAAGGCAGGATGATGTAATTGTGGTTGACAAAAGAAGTCGAAGCCAACATAAAAGCAAACAAGAGGGCATATAATAGAGCAACAATTAGTGGGAAGTTAGAGGATTGGAACATTTTTAAAAAACAACAGAAATCAAATAAAGGACCATAAGGGAGGAAAAATGAAATATGTAGGTAAGCTGGCCAATAATATCAAAAATGAAACTAAAGGTTTCTTCAGATATATAAAGTGTAAATGACAGGCTAGAGTAGATACTGGACCACTATAAAATGATGCTGGAGAAATGGTAGCAGGGACAAGGAAATGGCAGACGAACTGAAGAAGTATTTTGCATCAGTCTTCACTGTGAAAGACATTAGTAGTATGCCAGAAGTTTGACAGAGTCAAGGGGAGGAAGTGAGTGGATATGTCATTACCAGGGAGTAAGTACTTAGGAAACTGAAAGGTCTGAAGGGAGATACATCACCTGGGAAAGATGAAATACACCTCAGTGTTCTGAAAGAGGTAGCTGGAGAGATTGCAGAGGCAATAGTGATGATTTTTCAAGTATCACTAGATTTTGGCTGGTTTTGGAGGACTGGAAAATTGCAAATATCATTGTACTCTTCGAGAAGGAAGGGAGGCATAAAAAGGAAATAATAGGACAGTTAGCCTGACTTCAGTGGTTAGGAAGATGTTGTTGATTGTTAACAATGTGGTTTTTGTGTACTTGGGACCCATGAAAAATTAGGCTAAAGTTAGTATGGTTTCCTTAAGGGAAATCTTGCCTGACAAATATGTTGGAATTCTTTGAAGAGAAAACAAACAGGACAAAAAAAGAAGAATCTGTGAATGTTGTGTACTTGGATTTTCAGAAGGCCTTTGACAAGGTGTCGCACATGAGACTGCTAGATAAGATAAGAGCCCAGGTATTATATAGGACAGATACTAGAATAGATAGAATATTGGAGACAAAGAGTGGAAATAAAGGGAGCATTTTCTAGTTGGCGGCCAGTAACTAGTGGTGTACCACATGGGGCAGTTTTGGGACCACCTTTCACATTGTATATTAACAATTTTGATAATGAAATTGATGGCTTGGTGGCCATGTTTGCAGATGATATGAAGATATGTGGAGGGCAGGTAGTGTTGAGGAAGCAGGGAGGTTGTAGAAGGACATAAACAGATCAGGAAAATAGACTAAGAAACGGTAAATGGGATACAGTATCAGGAAGTGTATAGTCATTCATTTTGGTAGAAGGAATAAAAACATAGACCATTTTCTAAACAGGGAGAAAATTTTAAAATCCAAAGTACATAGGGGGTTGGAAGTCCCTAGCAGAATTCCCTAAAGGTTAATTTGCAGGTTGAATCGATGGTGAAGAAGACAAATACAATGTTTCAAGGAGACTAGAATATATATAAAAAGGATGTAATCACGAGGATGTATAAGTCACTGGTGAAAGCTCACTTTGAGTATTGTGAGCAATTTTGGGCCGCTTATTTAAGGAAGGATATGTTGACATGGGGGAGGTTGTGAGGAAGTTCAAGAGAATGATTCCAGGAATGATACGTTCATCATATGAGCAACAATTGAAGTCTCTAGGACCGTAGTTGCTTGAATTTAGAATGAGGAGGGATCTCATTGAAACCTCTGGAATGTTTCAAGGCCTATAGAGTGTGGATGTGAAGAGGATGTTTCCTCTAGTGGGTGAGTCTAAGAGCAAAGGGCACAGCCACAAAATAGAGGGATGCTCACTTGGAGCAGAAATTAGGAGGAACTAATTTAACCAGAGAGAGGTGAGTTTGAGGAATTTGTTGCCACAGGCAAATATGAAGGCAAGATCATTGGGTCAATTTAAGGTGGACTTTGATAGGTTCCTGACTAGTCAGGGGAAGTCTGGAGAAGGAGATTTCTGATTTTAAACCTCTGCTGCCTTGCGGCCATACCTACCCATGGGAAAGGCTTCGGGAGAAAACCCCAAAGAAGAAATCCAGAATCGGGCTCCCTAAGGTAGTTTGATGTTGCTTACAATTTCACTCTGGCAACCTCTGTGACAACACTGGTGCCAAGCTGTATCAGCACTTGTCCTTACCTTGGACTGTATCAGTGATGTGGAGAGGTGTAACTTGCTGCATGGGCAACATCAAATCTCTTCACACAAGCTTGTGCCCCGGAGCCGACACAGTCCAGCAGAGGCTTAAACCCATGATACCCTGGGATCGATGGCTGCCTACTAGTCAGGGCTTGAAAGATTATGGAGAGAAGGCAGGAAAATGGGGTTGAGGGGGAAATTGATCAGGCATGACCAAATGCCAGAGCAGGCTTGATGGGCTAAATGGCCTGATTCTACCTCTATGTCTAATGGTCTTATAGAAATTGTTGCAGCTGGATGACCATTAGCTCATATGGGAGAATGAAGAAGTGATAGATAGGAGCTACATGCATGGTAATCACCCCCAACTTGCAAGAGGCAGGTAGCTGGCTGACTGTCAGGAGATTGAAGGGGAATAGAAAGCCAGTGCCATATACTTTTTGGCCATTTCCCTCAATAACAAGTATAGCACATTGTTGGTAGGGCAGCAACCTACCAGAAAAAAAGCCCAACTCTATGGCACTGAATCTGGCTCTATGGCTCAGAAGGGAAAGGGGAGAAGGGGGTGCAGTATTGATAGGGGATTCCATTGTTAGAGGAGCAGACAGGGGGTTCTGTAGACAAGAAAGAGACACCCAGATAGTCTGTTGCACCCCAGGTGTCTGGATCAGGGTCTCAGATCAGCTCAACAGCATTTTAAAGGAGAAGGGTGAGCAACCAGAAGTCATGGTACATCTTGGTAACATCAACATGGATAGGGAAAGGGAGGAGGTCCTGAAGAGAGAATTTCAGGAGTTGGGTATTAAGCTAAAAAGCAGGACCTCAAGGTTGATCATCTCTGGATTGCTGTCTGTGCTATGCAGCCCTGATGGTTAGAACAGAATGACCTGGTAGATGAATGTGTGGCTGAGGAATTGGTGCAGGGTCAGAATTTCAGATTGCTGCATCATTGGGTTATTTTTTGAGTAATGTATCACCTGTACAAAACTTACGGCTTACACCTGAACTCGAGCGGGACCAATATTATTTGTCACTTTTTGGTCAGTTAGAACCTGTTTGGGAGTCCTTGTGCAGGATTCCCGAAAGGTTAATTTGCATGTTGAGTCTGTGGTGAGGAAGGCAAATGCATTATTTTCTAAACAGGGTAAAAATTCAGAAATCAGAGGAGCAAAGGGATTTGGGAGTGGTTGTGCAGGATTCCCTATTGGTTATCTTGTAGGTTGAGTTTGTGGTGAGGAAGGCAACTACAATGTTAGTGTTCATTTTGAGAGGACTGGAATATAAAAGCAAAGATGTAATGCTGAGCAAAACACACAAACAAGCTGGAGGAACTCAGCAGGTCGGACGTCATGCGTGGAAACGAGCAGTCAACGTTTTGGGCCGAGACCCTTCATCAGGACTGAAGAGGGAGAGGGCATGGGCCCTATAAAGAAGGTGGGGGGAGGGTGAGAAGGCGAAGGCTGGTGGGTGTCAGGTTAAAAACCAATCAGAGGAAAGATCAAGGGGTGGGGGAGGGGAAGCGGGGAGGGGATAGGCAGGAAAGGTGGAGAAGGAATGTAAAGGGAAAGCATTATGGGTAGTAGAAGAAGGCAGAATCATGAGAGAGGTGATAGGCAGGTGGAGGAGGAGGCAGAGTGAAACTGGGATGGGGGAAGGGAGAGGGAGGGAATTACCGGAAGTTGGAGAATTCAATGTTCATACCAAGGGGCTGGAGACTACCTAGACAGTATATGAGGTGTTGCTCCTCCAACCTGAGTTTGGCCTCATCATGGCAGTAGAAGAGGCCATGTATGGACATATCCGAATGGGAATGTGAAGCAGAGTTGAAGTGGGTGGCAACCGGTGATCTATTGCATCCAGTGCTCCCGGTGCAGCCTCCTCTACATCAGCAAGACCCAACGCAGATTGGGGGACCCCTTCGTTGAGTACCTCCATTCCATCTGCCACAACAGACGGGATCTCTCGGTTGCCACCCACTTCAGGTTGAAGGAGCCACACCTCATATACCTTCTGGGTAGTCTCCAGCCCCTTGGCATGAACGTTGAATACTCCAACTTCCGGTAATCTCCTCCCTCTTCAGTCCTGACAAAGGGTCTCGGCCCGAAACGTTGACTGCTCGTTTCCAGATGCTGCCCAACCTGCTGTGTTCCTCCAGCTTATTTGTATGTGTTGCTTTGACCACAGCATCTGCAGTGTACTTTGATGTAATGCTGAGGCTTTATAAGGTATTGGTCAGACCACTCTTGGAATATGGGAGCAGGTTTGGGCCCCTTATCTGAGAAAGGATGTGCTGGCATTGGAGATGTCTCCTTTGATCTCTCTTGAACAAGGCATTTTCACCCACAAAACTGCTGCTCTCTGGATTTTGCTTTCCATTTTTCAGATTAAATCGTTTTTGACATAGCTGAGAAATGTTCAAAATTAAATATGCTTTAAATTAGAAAAAACAAGTGAAATGTCAGTGATATTCTAAATGAGACAAGTAATGATAGAGGTGATGACTGAAATAAGGTGGTGTAGACTTGTTAATTGCAACTAGTTCCAGTTTAAGAAGCTGCTACTTTCTGGTTTAAGCAACAACTTGTTGGTGGTCAATGAAACAAAAAAAAACAACTAAATACTTTGTTACACTTTTTCTGGTAAACGATCACTACAAACAGTGACCTGTGGCTTCCCTGTTGGAGTTGGGCTGAATTGCCGGTACAACCTGGCATTTTTGCAACGTGGCTAGTCTCACTGGGGCAGGACAGTTACGGCATGCCTGGGCTGGAGTTGCTGGATTGGACTTGGGTGAAATTCAATGCGGTAGAGCTGAGGCGAAGTGAGAAAAGATTTGAGCTTTGATCGATTTAAGGGGTGAGGCAAATTGGAAAGTTCAGGTACTGGCAATGTTGAGGCAGTGGAGTCCAAGACTGAGCCTGTGGTTTGGTCAATTTAAGCACCCAGCCAGATAGAAAATCTCGCTGCTCCACACAGTAGGCTCATCTCTGTACCAACTGAAGCTGTGGCCTGCAACTAGTGGTCTTCTAGATCAGTTGCAGTGATGTCTGGCTCTGCAAACTTCAGTTCTAAATGCTGTTTTGTCTTTTCCATTGTTTGCATGATTTGTTTTTCCCCCTCTCTGCACACCAGATTTTTAATGTGTTCTTTTGAGATTCTTGGTTTTGTGGCTGCCTGCAAGGAGACAAACCTCAAGGTTGCATAAAGTATACAAACTTTGATAATAAATGTACTTTCAACTCTGATCTGCCTGGAGGAGACATGAAGAAAAGGAAATGAATGGGAACAGAGTACAGGGAAAACAAATCTGGATCTGTGGTTTATATAACAAATACTCAGCAGATAGGGCAATACTTGTGGAGATGACTAACAAAATTAACATTGCAGAATGGTTTGACATGAAGCATTAACTGACTCCCATATATGCTGGTATAATCTGTTTAGCCCTTTCAACAATTTCAGCTTTATTTAACATTGCAGGTTGACACCTTTTCTTTGGAGCTGGCCAGACTTGATTCAAACTGGAAAGGTCAGCTATATGAATGTTGAATTTCAATTGTTTACAGCTTAAAAACAAGCAGTCATTCAGATAAGGTATTTGTTTCAGTAGAAAATCATTTAAGTACCTTCAGCAATTAACGATAAGTTCTATTCCCCTGATCCCTGAAGGAATACCCGTGGAGTACATTTAACAAACACACCCTGCCACACTGGCCATTATCATCCTCAGTTTCAAACTGATCACATAATGGTGATGAAATTTTAAACTCAAGAATACATAGCAAGTGCAGTCATGCACATTACTTCAAGTGGTTGTATTGACTTAGGGTTATCAAAATAAGCATAATTTAAAAACTCACTCAACCTCTTCATTATAAAAGGCAAATCCATCTCTGATGGGTTGCATTGTCTGGCTTGACCTTTCTGCAAAACTCTACACGCGATGAGACCAAAGCACCACAGGGAGGCATCCGTTTAGCAAGTGATAATTGGAAATTCTTTGCTCCTCCAAGCATAATTACAAAGAGCAGAATGAATTGCTGATAATCGGAAGATTAATAACTGGAATGTGGCAGCTATTTTCTGCTTCATTTGTGGTAATTGCATCATTAACAAAACAGGCCAGTGAATAATGCAAACAGTTAGACGAGGCAGAAACATAAAGACCCAATGGAACCAAGTCCCGTGGAATTACCAGAAAAGCCAGCCTTTGGAAACCATTTTACTTGATCATAATAATTAGAACACCTAAAGGTAGCAGAAAGGAACTTTCAATTTTCTTATACTTTTCATATCTTTAGCAAATCCCAGAATGTGTTACAGACAATTAAGCACTTTTGAAGCATCAGTGTTGTATTGTAGAGATAGTCAAGTCAATTTGCAGGAAGCAAATAGCCAGCAATAGCAAAAGCCAAAAGAGAAGGTGATCTGAATTGTGTGATCTTGGTTAATATTTGTAGTTGTGCATTAATTGATGCAGAGCTTCTATTAAGAAAATTGCTGTGATTTTCATGTCTGCAGAAGCAAAGGGCAACATTCTTTCAATTAGGTTGGACTTCGGTCATTCCAGAGAATTCAATAAAATTGCTCCAAGTTCTATCCACTGGGGCATGACACTAAAACAGTGTGGGTCCAAATAAAGTGAAAATCAAAGATACTGCAGATATTGGAAATCTCAAAGTTTCAAAGATCCAATTCAATGTCAGAGAAAAGTATACAATACACATCCTGAAATGCTTTTTCTTAGCAAACATCCACGAAAACAGAGAAGTGGCCCAAAGAATGAACAACAGATAAACACAAGAACCCCAACATTACCCCAGCTCCTCTCCCACGTGTAGGTGGCATTGAGCAACAATCCTCCCACCCCCTACCGGCAAAAAACAGCGAGCATCAGCTCTGTCACTGAGCTCTCAAGCATAATCAAAGCAATAGCAAAGACACAGACTTGTAGCTACCCCAAAGACTTTGTGTTACACCTGGCATTTGACATACCGCAGACTCTCTCTCCCAAATAAGGGAGAAAAAGGTGCCTCTATTTTCCCAGTGAACGGGGAGACATAACAAACAACTTGCTGCCTTACGATGTTAGAAGTCCATTACCTTGTTTTGAGCTCTGTGCCTGAAGATCACAAAGATCCCAGGACTTCGGGCCCATAGCAGATATTCCCGACTCCCCCAACAACACATTGGTCTCCTGCCGTGGCACTGACCATTGATCCTTCAGTCTCCAGAGTCCCGAGATCTTAGACTTCCATATTCGAGCCGGACTCTCAGGCCGAACTATAGGCGTGCCGAATAACGGCTAGTCCTGAAACCCCGAGAACGGATCCCATTCCTGCAAAGAACCAAAGTCATCATGTAACTCCAGGTCAAGGTCTTCAAAAGAACAGTGATAGGGAAAAAAAGATATTAAATATGAAAATAAAGCTGGTTCCGAAGATGAAAGCAAAGGAGACGCCGTTTATCACCATCTGAACTCTGCTCCACCTCTCCAATCTAAAACAACTACAGAAAATGCTTGAAATACCCAGCAAGTCAGGCTGCAGCATTGGTAAGAAGATGAAGTTTCTGGTCAAGGGCCTCGTGTCAGAACTGGGAAGGAAGCAAAGTAAACTGCAGGGAAGGAGGGGAAGTTGCGTAATTCTGCTACGGAGGAACCAGGTGACTATCAGGGTAAATTGTGAACTAGGTTATCAGGTCAATGAGTGACTGGGAGCAGTTAGAGGCATAAATGAAAGAACGCAGAAGCCATGAAGTGCTGAGCAGAAAGACACACCCAGCATATCCTCCACTCCAGGGGGAAAGAAGGAAATAAAAATTTGAGGGGTTTTCAGGGTGGGGTGGAACAAGTAAGCTGAGCCAGCATCATATATGTGTACAATGTCCTGTGTATGTTACTCAAAATGGCTTCTTTGGTTTGTTACGAGCAGGAATGCATTTCTCTCGCCGTTGTTTTGCTTTAGAATGGCTGATATGGTAATTGTATTCATTTGTTAATCAATGGGGAATGTTATTGTGTCTTGTGATGCTGGGAACTTGGGGGAGGGGTCTTCGTGGGTTTTTGGTGTGAGGAGGACGCCGAGGAAGGTGGACGTGTGCTGGACTGCTCGTAAGACCACCGGGGTGGTCCCAGGTGCGACGGCCGGATGGGTCGATTGGTTCGTTGATTGAGCTCCAATGAGTGCACTAAACAGACTGAACTTTGATAAGTTGGCGCCTTTTGTTTTTCTCCTTACATATATATTTATGCGCGAGGCATAAACTGGATTCTCACAGCACCTGCGTGTACGGGAGGTGTGGTTGGTGAGTGGCTGGATCTCCGTTTCCCCTAGACCAGGCATGGGCAAACTATGGCCCAGGGGCCATATGCGGCCCGTTAAGCTTTTTAATCCGGCCCGCAGAACTTGATGAAATTATATTAATAAACCTTGTTAACGTTTTCTCCCCGCAATTCTGGCGTTTTCCCAATAGATGACGCACTCTATATACATTGACCTTTGTTGAGGTGCAGCGTATTACTCCACATTTGCGCTTTACTCTGTGACCTTGTGGCGACCCATTTCCTGGCACATCCGAACCGGCTCACAATTAGCCAGCGTTCCGGCTAAGGGAGGTAGCCTGCGGGGATTTGCGAGCACAGAGCTTTGGAGCCTCTGTGCCACGGGGGGCAGGTTGAGGGAGGCTTAAAAGTGAGGCTGGTGATTTCGAATAAAGTTTTTTCCTTCGACTGCAGTTACCGACTCCGTGTCGTAATTTTAGCGCTGCGTGCAGCACACCGCTACAACCTCTCACCCCTTCTGTAAAGATGAGTGGAGCTAAGAAAAGAAAAGTGGATAGAGAATGTCGGGTGTTTAATAAGGAGTGGACAACTAAATATCTTTTTACCGAACACCAATCAATGGCTGTATGCCTGATATGCCAAGAGACTGTGGCGGTTTTTAAAGAATATAATATCCCATGATATTTTATGAAATATTTTATATCTTATGAGGTGTATTACCAAAACACTCTGTCCATCTGCTCCTGGTCCGGCCCCCCTGTCAAATTTTAGAACCCTTTGTGGCCCACAAGTCAAAAAGTTTGCCCACCCCTGCCCTAGACATATACCAGCCTTTTGGGTAAGTGTTACATTTGGATGACTGATTCAAACAGAAATCATAACATGATGTTATAGAATCAAGCCTCAAAAGCGACAATGTGCCCAGACTCAAGATAAGGTGCAATTGCTCGAGTTTGCATTGGGCTTCACTGAAACCAGTCATGAGGCCAGGGACTGATCAGTCAGAGTGCCGGCAATGGGAAGCCAAGAAATATCCTGGTGTACTGAGCAATCACCAGTCTGTGTTTGATGAAACGCACCCTGATGATTTTAGACCTCAGGGAGAGTAGCAGTGAGGTAGGGTAGTACAGAGGGAGCGGGAGCTCCAGGGTAGGGCTGTCCTGAGGTTGCATAGTCCGAAGAGGCAGATTACTGGTGTACTCAAGTTTGGAATTTTTGACATGGTCCAATTGTGGGAAAGCAGAGATCATTAATTGATGCACAATTCACTACACACTGCTCCCCTCTTGAGTCTGTTGCTTCATTAAATTTGATCACAGCTAATCAATATCTTAATAACCACTCCCCCACCACTGCCATCAGCTTCTTGGGGTGAACTGTAAAAGCATGACACCACCTCGGACTAAATTTATTTTTTCCCTCTCTCTCCACTTTCACAAATGCTGTTAAGCCTGATTTACATTAAAAAGCCCATGATATTACAAGAAAGATACTAACAGACTGGCAGAAGGCAAAGAGTGGGAATAAAGGGAGCCTTTTCTGGTTGGCTACCATTGACTCGGGCGTTCCACAGGGGTCTGAAATTGGGTGCATTGAAGGCAGAGGTCGATAGGTTATTGACTAGCCACAGCTTGGAGAGATATTAGGAGAAGGCAGGAGATTGGGACTGAGAGGGAAAATGGACCAGCCATGATGAAATGGTAGAGCAGACATGATAGGCCAAATGGTGTAATTCTGCTCCTAAATCTTATGGTCTTATGGTATTATTGCTTGTCATGTTTGCAAGGCACTGCGCTGTTGTTGCAAATAGCTTTTTTTCATGGCATTTAAACCCAAGTATTTATGCCTATTACAATAAATTTGAATTCGAACTTACTATCCCCACACTCCTAACAATTCTTCCACCTACTTGCACAGTAAGGGCAATTTATAGTGGCCAATTAACCTAATGACCTGTACATCATTGCACCATGGTAGCACATTAAGGAAATCCAGAGGGTCACAGGGAAACATGCAAATTTGAACCGAAGTCATTGGAGCAGAGAGGCAGCAGCTATACCTGCTGTAGCACTGTGCTGGCAGGAGGTTACAAATTGAATGGGAAATGGTTCAATCTCCCCCAAGGCCTCCATAAGCTTGAATGCAGCAGCTCAAGACTGAAGGGCAGTGTTGTTCTTCTGCTTGCTCCTGTTATTGAAGAATGGCTGGCTTGAGGCATCCTTGAAGATCTCTGTAAGGGATTTCAGCCAATGGCTTTAACTGAACCCAGGCCCGATGAGCACCACTTTCTTTTCTGCAGGGAGTCTCCTTAAAACATTGCAACAGAACTCCCAAGGCAATTAGCCGTCTGACATACTTAACCCAAAACTGTTTCTGTTCAGGAATGAAAAGAAAGGCAAGCTTGTGTTCTCTTCCCAGTTCAGGCCTTTGCTCTGGTTCCCAGTCTCCTCCTCTACTGATCCCATCCTGTGTGTGGGATTAGCTCAGAGTCAGCAGAAACACGTCCTCAGTGCTTTACGCTCATGAGGTGTCCTATCAGAGGTGTTGATGTAAATAAAATGTAGGTGAGGGGAAGAGAGCAGCACACAGAATTTCCACTGAAATGCTAAATCACTGGGGTGATACACAGTAAAAGATAAATTCAGAATATCTTGGTTTAAAAATAGAGTCAGAATGAGTCCCCAGATGGATTGCACATTAGTATCAAAGGTAAGAGAGAAAGAGGCAATGTCCTACAGGAACTCCAGTGTAGATGAGAAACTCGATTAAATGCTCCAAAAGATAATAGTCTCCTCCATGGAGGCTTCTTAATTAGGAAAATGGTGTCTGACACAGCACCTCTTCCCTAAGAGGGGAAAAAAAAAACAAAACAGATCAAAAAATACTGTCAAGAATCCCAAAGGTTATGCACTAAATGCCAAAATTAAGAAGCGAACATACAACATAGAAACATGATGTGGTGAACTACCTATACCTGTCTGGGCACACCCCCTGCTGACTGCTCCTGTGGCTCCTCCCACAGACCCCAGTATAAAGGCGATCAAGGCCTGAGCCCAGCCCTCAGTCTCCAGGATGTAGTATGTTGGTCACTCACTGCTTGTTCCTTCTTCCAGTCAATGGAAGCCGATATCTCGCCTTTACGTCTCAGAGTGAGTTATTGATGGTGCATCACATGATATTGATGAAAGACTGAAAACCAACAGTTCGCATCAGTTTACATAAATGCTGGATATATATCTGTAAACTAATTGAGACTGAATTTTCCTCATGTTGCTAACTGGTAATTTTTAATTAATATTGGGATTTACTTTGGCAAAGTCAAGTTAGAGATAGTCTTTGGGAAAGTAAAGTCTCTTCCCCACCCCCTCACCCCAAGAGAACAACAGGATAATGCTGCTATAGGGGTCTTTATAGCTTTACAAAGCACCAAGGGATTGCTCAGCTACTTTAGGGGGAAACTGCCTTTTGATCACACGTCTGCTCTGCTGCCACAGAGGGAAAGGCCTACTGCTGTGCCTGGAAAATGTTACCCTGGTTTTCAGAAGTTTGGATATGAACTTGGACTACAGGATTTTTTTCAGTCTTGTAGTATTTCACCCCATTATCTTTCTATTTTTTATGTGCAGGGGAGGGGGATTTGGGGGTCGATGTGCCTGCTCCATTTTTGTTCTTTTTTTGTGCAGGGAGGAGGGATTTGGGAGTTGATGATCATGCAGCTGCTCTTTTCTTTCTTGGTTTCATGACTATCTGGAGAAGAAAAATTTTAGAGTTGTATATTTTGATAATAAATGAACATTTGAACCTTTATCTGCAGCCAAAGGTCCCAGAGGCGCATGCTCATGAATAAAGACAGGAAGTAGACTAGAGTCAACTAAGAGTTAGCTCACCTCTGATGCTGCTACTAAGAACTAAACTCTCTGCATAGAGAAAGTTATTGTTATAGACACAGATAATGGCTGTGACTCAGAGAATAGTCTTGGCCCCAGAATTTTGCAGTTTGACGTCATGAAACTGTAGGTTTAGAATTACTGTACAGCACTCTAATGAAGTGTTTGAAGGACACTGTAATTTTGCTGTCCTGTCTTTTGAGTGACGTCTAATACCAAAGATCAGTCACTCGCAAAGATAAATGTAAAATATTTTAAATAATTAATTGAAGGACAGAACTGCTTTCCTGGAGCTTTACAAAGCACTGAAACTGTACAAGAAATATGCCGTACAGTTTTGGTCACAACAGTTACATTACACACATGACTGCGCTGGCTTCCAGGGTTTAAACGCTCCAACTCTGCAGAATCTGGAAAGCTGGCGTGGCTCCTTTAAAGGCTCGGGCCCGCACTGCTAATTGGTGGCCATGCTTTGGTGCCAGGATTTAAATATTTAAAGAGCACCTGAAGTCAGATCCAGGGCTCAGTTGTTGCCTCTGCTTTGGATTTGTGTCTAGCATCTGGCTCAGAACCCTGCCCCATATTGTGTCTCGATTCCAGTCTCGGATATTCCAGTACTTGGGTCCTTTACATCTTTAACTGGTTCTTTTGTCACAACTATCATAGCAAGGATATGGTTGCACAAGTGAGAGCACAGAGAAAATTCTTTCGGGTGTTTCCTGAATTACAGGATTTCAGTTGTGGGGGAAGATTGGCTAGGCTGGACTCATTTTCCTAGAGCAAAAAAGCCAAGGAGCGACCTAGTGGCGGTAAGTAAAATTATTAGAGGAATGGGTAGCATATACAGTCAGAGTCCTTCTCCTATGAAAGAAGTTTCAAAAGCAGCAGGGCAAGTATTGAAGGTGAAAGTGGGCTTTGAGGAAAAAGTTTTGTACACAGACAGTATTTGATATCTGTAACTCAGTGCCATGGGAGGTGGTGGAGTCAAATACATCGACTATGCTTAATGTACAAGGCACAGTCGAGTGCAGATACAGCAAGTGGGCAAATTGATGGGCAAAAAGGTGAAGGGGCTGTTTCTGTACTACACAGCTCAATGAATCCGTAACACAGCCTTGAAAGGCACCGATTCCTTCCTAATATGCATTGTGAAGAACACAGAACCTCAGGTCATCGTTGTTTATTTTTTACAGGCATCATTGCATCTACCCCACTGTCAGTTGCATGCCTAACTATTGTTCTGTTCTCTACCTCAAGATAGAGCCTCCAGCCAAAACTGAGCTGCTGCCTCATACGTGTATAGTAGCACAAGTGCTTTGTGCAGTGTGATGGAGGGTGTTACTGCTCTTTGGACAGAATTATGAAGAATAATTTCAAAATGAGTTGTGATATTTGATCTTGGGCATCATTTTCAAACCTTTATTAAGAACAACTACTTTAATCTCTATTGCAGAGCTACACTCTCTCCTATTGCCTTCCATCTGCCTTCATTCCTCTGATGCACAAACTCTTATCACATCTTTTTTACTCCCAGACTCTGACCTACTCTTTTTCATGACTTAATACACTAGCTTGAGATGACAAAATGTGAGGTTGTCCACTTTGGAAGGAATGATAGAAGAGCAGATTATTATTTAAATGGTGGAAGATTGCAGCATGCTTTTGAGCAGAGGGACTTGGGAGTGCTTGTGCATGGATCGCAAAAAGTTGGCTTGAAGGTACAAGAGGTTATTAAGAAGGCAAACAGAATGTTGGCCTTCATTGCTAGAGGGGTTGGATTCAAGAGCAGGGAGGTTATGCTACAACTATACAGGGTACCGGTGAGGCCGCACCTGGATGGAGTACTGTGTGCAGTTCTGGTCTCCGTACTTGAGGAAGAATATACTGGCTTTGGAGGTAGTGCAGAGAAGTTTCACCAGGTTGATTCCAAAGATGAAGAGGTTAACCTATGAGGAGAGATTGAGTCATCTGGGACTATACTCTCTGAAATTCAGAAGAATGAGAGGGGATCATATAGAAACATACAAAATTTTGAAAGGGATAGATAAGATAGAAGTAGGAAGGTTGTTTCCATTGGTAGGTGAGACTGGAACTAGGGGACATTGCCTCAAGATTCAGGGGAGAAGAATTAGGACGGAGATGAGGAGAAACTGTTTTTCCCAGAGAGTGGTGAATCTGGATTTCTCTGCAGGCATCTTCACTAAATATATTTAAGAAACAGATAGAGTTTTACATAGTTGGGGAATTAAGGGTTTTGGAGAAAAGGCAGGTAGATGGAGCTGTGCTTACAGACAGATCAGCCATGATCTTATTGAATGGCAGGGCACGCTCGATGGGCCAGATGGCCTACTCCTGCTCCTATTTCTTATGTTCTTATGTAAAAACCAACTCATTCGCCATCATATATAAGGCTTTATAAGGCACTGCTCAGACAATACCTGGGGTATATAAGCAGTTTTGAGACTCTTCGCTGAAAAAAAAGATTTACTGGCATTGGAGAAGGTCCAGAGGAGGTTCAGGAGAATGATCCCAGGAATGAAAGAGTTAACATTTTAATGGCTCTGACACTGTACTCCCTACCTTTTAGCTAGAGGGAGGTGAATCTGTGGAATTCAGTTCCAGAGGCAGCTGTGGAGGCCAAGTCATAGGATATATATGAAGTGGAGGTTTGTGGTAAACTATGTGTATACCTGCCTGGACACGCCCCTCTGCTGACTGCTCCTGTGGCTCCTCCCACAGACCCCTGTATAAAGGCGATTGGAGGCACTGCTCCTCCCTCAGTCTCCAAGATGTTGTGGTCACCTTTGCAGCTAATAAAAGCCTATTTTTTGCCTCCTGTCTCTGAGAGTTATTGATGGTGCATCAAGGTTGATAGGTTCTTGACTAATTAGGACATCAAAGGTTATGGGGTGAAGGAAGGAGAATGAGGTTGAGAGGGTTAATAAATCAGCCACGATTGAAAGGCAGAGCAGACTGGATAATGTGAATGGCCTAGTTCTGCTCCTTTGACTTATGGTCTTATCACTACTCACTATATTTTGTCTCACATTGATTTTAAAATTCACACAATTATTTTCAAATCCCTCTATGGTCTCATTCAAACCTACAACTGGAGTGTCCTTCATTCCTCTAACTCTCTGAGATATCTGTACTCCTAGCCTCTGGCACATCCCTGTATTTAATTACTCCATCATCTTCCTCCGTCACTGATACACAAATTCTACATTTCCTTTCCTGAATCTCTTTGCCTCTCTCTCCTTTCTAGGCTCACTCCTTTTGATAAGTATTTAGATTTATAGAGGTAGGTTGCCTGTGTAGAATACAGACAGGAAGAACATGTGTGAGGCCGGCGTTCTGTGCTCCGTGTCAGATGTGGGAAGTCCGAGAGACTCTCAGCCTCCCGGATGGCCACATCTGTGCTGGGTGGGTCAAGCTGCAGCTCCTTGGGAACTGCATTAGGGAACTGGAGATGCAGCTCGATGACCTTCATCTGGTCAGGGGAAGTGAGGAGGTGATAGAGAGGAGCTATAGGCAAGTAGGCATACCAGGGCCTCAGGAGATAGGTAACTGGGTAACAGTCAGGAGAGGGAAGGGCAGCAGTCAGATGCTAACGAGTACCGGTGTGGCTGTACCCTTTGACAATAAGTACTCCTGCTTGAGTATTGTTGGGGGTGATGGCCTACATGGGGGAAGCAACAGGTGCCAGGGTCTGGGATATTTCTGATCGCATCCACAATATCGTAAAGTGGGAAGGAGAACAGCCAGAGGAAGTGATACATATTGGTACCAACAACATAGGCAGGAAAAAGGGAGGAGGTCCTGAAAGCAGACCACAGGGAGTTAGAAAAGCAGGACCACAAAGGTGGTCATCTCGGGATTACTGCCTTTGCCACATGACACAGAGTATAGGAATAGAGTGAGCTGGGGGGTAAATGCATGGCTAACGGATTGGAGTAAGGGGCAGGGATTCACAATTCTGGATCATTGGGACCTCTTTTGGGGCAGGAGTGACCTGTACAAAAAGGACAGGTTGCACTTGAATCTCAGGGGGACCAATACCCTGGTGGGGAGGCTTGCTAAGGCTACTGGGGAGAGTTTAAATTAGGATTGCTGGGTGGTGAGAGCCAAACAGAAGAGATAGAGGAAGAGATGGTTGGCTCACAAATAGAGAAATCTTGTAGACAGTGCGAGAGGGAGGATAGGCAAGTGATAGAGAAGGGACACGCTCAGACCGATAGTTTGATGTAGTCTATTTTAATGCAAGGAGTATTATGAACAAACCGGAATGGCTTAGAGCATGGATCAGTACTCAGAGCTATGGCGGTGTGGCCAATACAAAGACCTGGATGGCTCAGGGGCAGAAATGGTTACTTCGAGTGCCAGGCCTTAGATATTTCAGAAAGGACAGAGCGGGAGACAAAAGAGGTGAGGGCGTGACACTGTTGATCAGAGATAGTGACACGGCTGCAGAAAAGGAGGAAGACATGGTGGGATTGTCTACCGAGTTTCTTTGAGTCGAAGTTCAGAACAGGAAGGGGTCATTAACTCTACTGGGTGTTTTTTATAGGCCATCCAATAGTAACAGGGACATCAAGGAGCAGATGGGGAGACAGATTCTGGAAAAATGTAATAATAACAGGTTGGTTGAGGTGAGAGTTAGTCAGTTCCCTGGAATTAAACTTAGCTATTACATGTGTGCACTTTCCTGGCGCAAATAAGAAATTGTTAAATGCTGAAGACAATTCTGTAATTAAATCCAAGTCCAAGCATACCACAAAGCAACACCTTGCTACTTTCAAAAAACATTTTCTCACTGTCCAACTCTCCAATCAGATGCAATGAGCAGTTTACAGTTCCAAAACTTGCACTATTGGTATAAAGAAAGCTCAGTTCAATCTTTATGCAAGCAACAGTCTGCTCCTGATACTTGGTCTTGAATTTAGCAATAGTATCAGACGTGTTCTTTCTGCACTTTGAGTATTCACGGTTTGGGGATTCCTAGTAGTTAATAGGGATGTTACATTACTTCAAATAAGCACATCTTTGAAACTTTTCTTTGGTCAGTCTGGAAATCTCTTCCTTTGAAATAATTCAGAACAGAATCTCCGCTTCAGAAATCTAATGTCAAGTATGTCAAATGGAACTGATTGAATGTAACCATGACATCAATGCTGTGAATAATAGTCTGGGAGTTAATGTTGATACTGTTTTTTTTTAATCCTGTCCTGTCTGTGAATATAGGGGATTTTATAGGCATGGTGTGGATGTGACTTTTCTTTTCTAACGTCTTGAAATGACTACATTTTTCTTGATAATTTTGCATGGTGAAGTTCAAGTTCACTGTGTCTCTATATGGACAGAATCTACAGTCTAGGTCTTAGAGACATACGAGAAGACAAGGATCACAGCTGCTTGATAGACCTTGAGTTTTATCTTAGATCCAAGATCTTGACCTTCAAATATCCATTTCTTCACTTGACCAGAGAATGCGTTGGTACAATGAATGGAGTGTCAATGGCATCAGTGATGTCTGCCTTTGCTGACAGGTGATCCCCAGATATGGAAAATGTTTCATGATTTCTAGAAACAATTGGAGTACTGTATAGTATGTTGTTCTGATCACTGTGTGAAGGCTTTGGAGAGGGTACAGAAGTTGCCTGAATTAGGGTATTACCTGTAAAGAGATGTTGGATTGTTTTCTCTTGTGTGTTAGAGGCTGAGGGTCAATCTTCTAAAAGAAGATAAAAATAATATGAAGCATAGATGGTACACAATCATCTCTCCCTGGTGTCCCAGATTAGAAATGTCAAATATTAGCATAGAGAGTGATAGGTGCCTGGAACGTAGTGACAGGGGAAGTGACAGAAACAAATATAACAGTAATGATTAATAAGTATTTAGGCAGATAGATGAACTGGTAGGAGATGGAGAGATACAGACCATGCACCTGAAGAACTGTAGTTTAGACACCATAGTCAGCAGAAACATATGGACCAAAAGTCATGTTCCTGTGCTGTACTGTTCAATGTAAGAACCTCACCATAAACACTTTATTGTTAGAGGGAAGTGTGGTGCATCAGTGACAGGTCAGTAAGATAACCATTGTCTTGTGAGTATTGAGTGTATGGCCCGGTTCTTATTATGAAAGATTGATATTGACTTGGAGTTCACTTCCGAATATGTGAAACTGCGAGTGCTCTCTGCTTACTGCAGTTTGACTGCTGAAATTTAGATTACATTGATTCTGAAGTACAATGGCAAAAGGCTGACCAGTTTCTAGTTCGTTTTGAAGATAAACTCAATTCCCAAGTGTAATTTATTAGAGAGGAGTTGCAACATTGCGACAATAAACATCAAAGAAGTGGTTAGGGTAATGATGCAACTTGGTTTAATTATGGTTTTCATTAAAATGGAGCTTTTCTAGACCATTTGGTTAATGTCACGGATTGCATGCCATTGTAGAGTGAGCATAAGTTGGCGATGGATTCCTATGGACAGCTAAATATGAAGAAAATGTTCTGCAGTCCATCTCTTCTGATGGAGTCAAAGTGTGATGAGAGTCCTTGACAAGGATGGTTAGGACCCAAATACTGGAGTATCCAAGGAAAGGATCGAGACACGGTAGAAGACTAAAATGAGAACCAAACACTAAACAACACGCTAGATGATAACCCAGTTGAGCTTACAATCAAACACTAAATCTCCATTCAGGTGCTCCTTAAATGTTGAAATCCAGTTGCCAAAGCATGGCAGCCCATTAGTGGGATGGTCCCGAATCCATAAAGGGGCTGTGCCAGCTGTTCATAATCCAGAGAGTCAGAGCATTGAAATTCTGGAACCTGGCACAGTTGAGTGCGTACGGTACCACAAAGGTTTTGGTGAGATTCAAATTTGCCATGCCTGTAGATAATTAGAATCCACACTGAGATTTAGGAAGATCTCTTTGAGCCCAGGAAGAAGCAGCTGAAGAGGACCTTGCAGATGAGTTTCCTAATGGTCATCAGCAGGGTGACCCCTTTAACATTACTACAGAGAGCTTCCTGTCTCCATTTTTGAATATTTTCTGGATTAAAGGATATTTCTGAAATCCCCTGTAATAGTGTCCTTTTCCCAGATGTCAACAATGAGAATATAATTTTCACATTTTTATTCAGAACTAACAATGTTATTTAGACAATCTGAGAAACTGATTTTGTAGATGCTGGAAACATAGACTATTTAATACTAATAATTACTTTATTGATCCCAAGTGGAAAATTAGTTCACTACAACAGAAACATTTAAAAACACACTTAGCAATAATAATAATAAATATAATATTAACTAATAAAGTACAGAATAATACACACAATAATGTATCAATGTGCAACAATGTGTAATAATAATGTATGAAATAATAAAACAGAGGCTATTATACTATAATGTGTGTTCTCCTGTCACACAGAGATGAACTTTTGTATATGCTTATTGCATTTGGCAGGAAAGATTTTCTGTGACGATCCTTGTGACAGCGGAGCTGAATGAGCCTGCTTGAAAGGGGGCTCTGTTGCTTATTCAGCAGGTTGTGGAGAAGATGTGCCTGATTGTCCATAATGGATAACAGTTTGTTTAGTGACCCCCTCTCCACCACTAACTCAAAAGAGTCAGGGTTGTAGCCAAGGATGGATCCAGTCTCTTTGAGTTTATTTAATCTTTTTGCAACACCAGCACCGATGCAGCTCCCACAATATAAAGCCGCAAAGAAGGCTGCCCTTCCTACAATAGACTGGTAAAAGATCTCCATCATCCTGCTCCACACACTTAAGGATCTCAGCTTCCTTAGAAAATAGAGTCTGCTCATCCCTTTCTTGTAAACAGCCTTGGTGTTAGTTTTCTCATCAAGTCTGTTGTCGAGGTGAACACCTAAGTATCTATACTCCTCCACCACTGCAACTTCTTCTCCCAGAATGTATACAGAACTCATCCAAGTCTTCTTCCTCTGAAGATCAATTACCATCACCCTGGTTTTGGCCACGATCAGGAGCAAGTGATTCCTCCCACACCACTCCACAAACTTGTCCACTAGTCCTTTGTACGATGACTCCTGCTCATCTTCTGATACACCCAACCATCGCAGAGTCATCAGAGAACTTCAAGTGAGAAGACTCAGATTTGTACTGAAAGTCTGAGGTGCACAGTGTGAACAAAAATGGAGACAGGCCATTCCCTGTGGTGCTCCAGTGTCACTCACCACAATCTGAGACAGAGACCTACCCAGCCGTACAAATTACGGTCTATCTTTCAGGTAGTCAGTAATTCAGGAGATAGTGGATTTGTCCATGCCTATCCTTTGCAGATTCTCACCCTAAAGAAGTGGCTGGATTATATTGAAGGCACTAGAGGAATTAAAAAATGTGATTCTCACAATGCTGCCAGCATCATTGAGGTGAGAGTGAGCTCTCTGCAACAGTTAGACAGGTAGACTGCATCATCCACTCCCACGTGAGGCTGGTCGGCAAACTGTAGACGGTCCAATGAAGATCTTACCTGCAGTCCAAGCTAAGTCAGGACCACCCTCTCCAGCACCTTCTTCACATGAAACATGAGTGCAACTGGTCTGTAGTCATTAAGTTCAGATGGAGTCCCCTCCATAGATGCTGCCTGACCTGCTGCGTTCCTCCAGCATTTTGTGGGTGTTATTTTGATTGATCAGTCTGATTGATATAAGAAATGCGTGGATGCTTTGCCTGTTCTGCCAGCCTCAGATAAATCATACCCCTTATTGTTAAAATAAATGCTCACACCATTGGCAACTTTTGCAAAAACAATTCAAACAAGATAAATGTTTCAGAACAAATCAAACTAAGGAGCTCTTTTTTTGCTACTCCATTCTAGCTGCTACCTTTTCTTCTAGTTTCATGCCAAATAATGAAGTAAACTCAGTGACCCAAATTATTAAACTTGGCAAGAATTGCTGAGGGAATGATAGGCAGCATCTTCAATTGCTCTGTTTTTTCATGGCAAACATAAATTTAGCTAAATAGATCACCTAGCTCCAAATAAGAAATTAGTAGAGTACACTAAGAACACCTTGTGCAATCAAATCAATCCAAAACTGTCAGAAAAGCACCTTGCTAATTCCATGTGGATTCATTAGGGAATGCCATCTGTCTTGTATATATCAGAAAAGGGATTCTTTGCTCTCTTTGAGTTAGCAGGTTTCATTTGTTTACAGAACACTGCATAATCAATGCCAAGGATGTTGTTTATCTGGCGATACAATATTTATGTCATAGAAGGAGGCCATTCAGCCCATTATATACAGTATATGCTAGTTATCAAAAATACAACTTCAATGATCTTATTCCTCATTCTGCACTCCTCTTTCAAGTATTTTATCATTTAACTGCTCTAGGAGTAACTTAAAGTGGGCAATTAATCTCTAAACACTTCTTCGGTGTAGAAACATAGAGACATAGAAAACCCTTCAGCTCACAATGCTGTTCCGAACATGTACTTACTTTTGAAATTACCTAGGGTTACCCATAGCCCTCTATTTTTCTAAGCTCCATGTGTGTTGGAGGAAACTGGATCACCTGGAGGAAGTCAATGCAATCATAGAGAAAACCTGCAAACTCCACACAGACAGCAATGAAGATCAGAATCAAAAACAGCACCAGCTGCTGAGCTACATTCTGCCTTTGGATAAGTACATTCCATGTGAAATGACAAGCAGCCTGAGATCATCATGTCAAACCAGTGGAGATAGGGAGAATTATGTTGAGGTACAGAGACGAAAAAATGCTGGAGGAATTCAGCAGGCCAGGTAGCATCTATGGAAAGGAGTAAACTGTCAACATTTCAGGCTGAGACTCTTAATCTGGATTGTTGATCTCCAGAAAGTAGCTCTCGAGCAAAGTGAAAGTTCCGGACAAGACCAGAATCAACAAGGAATACTCGGCAGCTGTGGCAGCGCTTAAATGTCATAACCTGAAACAAATTTAAATCTTATGACATAGGGGACAACAGAGCTTCTCTTCCAAATGAGATCAACACCTTCTATGCTCACTTTGACCACCAGAACACGGAGGAACTATCACACGTGTCTCCTAATGATCCTTTGGTCTCAGTATCTGAAGATGATGTGTGGACTGCCTCCAAGATCGTGAATCCAAGGAAAGCAGCCAATCCAGACGGAGTACTGGGTAGAGGACTGACTCGTGTATACAGTGTCTCACTCGGGCAGCGTGTGGTACCCTTTGCTTCAAGTAGGCTTCAGTCATTCTGGAAGAGCATGGTAACCTGTCTAAGTGACTGTTGCCTAGTGACACTTACATCCACTGAGATAAAAGTGTTTTGGGAGGCTGGTGTTGAAGCATGTCATCTCCTGTCTGAATGGTGACTTGGATCCACTCCATTTCGCCTAATGAAGCAACAGAGACACAATCTCGTTGGTTCCTCACACAACGCTGGAACATCTGGACAGCAAAGGTGCACACATTAGTGTGCTCTTTATCAACTAGAGCTCGGCACTTAACACCGTCACCTCCTCAAAACGGATCAGTCATTTCAGAGATCAGGACCTCAATACCCCCTTGTGCAATTGGATCTTGGATTTCCTCACTTGTAGACCCCAATCAGTTTGGATTGGCAAAACCAGCTTCTTCGCAATCACCATCAGTACAGGAGCACCACAGGGATGTGTGCTTACACCCCTGCTCTACTCGCTTTACACCTCTGACTGTGTTTCTAAGTACAGCTCCAACACCATATATGTTTGCTGATGACACCACTGTTGTGGGCTGTAACAAAGGGATAATGAATCAGCATACAGGAGGGTGATTGAAAACTTGGCTGAGTGGTGTAATAAAGAACACCTTTCACTGAAGGTCAATAGGTCCAAGGAACTGATTGTAGACTCAGGAGAAGGAAACCAGAGGTCCGTGAGCCAGTAATCATCGGAGGATCAGAGGTGGAGAGGGTCAGTAACTTTAAATTCCTGGGTGTCATGTTCTCAAAAGACCTGTCCTGCACCCATCATATAAATATTATTGTGAAGAAAGCACAGCAGTGCCTCAACTTCCTCAGGAGTCAGCTGAGGTTCGGCATATCATCAAAAACCTTGGCAAACTTTTATAGATGTGTGGTGGGAAGTATGCTGACTGGCTGCATTATGGCCTAGTGTGGGAACACCAATGCTTTTGAGCAGAAAATCCTGCCAAGGGTAATGGATTCAGCCCAGTACATCATGGGTAAAACCCTCCCAACCATTGATCTCATCTATATGAAACGTTACTGTAGAAAAGCAGCACCCATCATCAAAGTTCCTCACCACCCAGGCCATGCTATTTTCTCACTGCTGCCATCAGGTAGAAGGTACAATTTCCTCAGGACTCGCACCAACAGGTTCATGAGCAGTTTCTACCCCTCAGCCATCAGCCTCTTGAACAAAAGGGGATATCTACACTCAACTCATCTGTTATATTGTAATTTCATGTTCGTTATTTATTGCTATTTATTTGTATCTGCATTTATACAGTTTGTTTAATATATCATTCCTAATATTTACAGTTTACAATTATTGTTCTATAGATTTGGTAAGAATGCCCCCAGATAAAATATCTCAGGCATGTATATGGTGACATGTATGTAACCTGACAATACATTTTACTTTGAATCTTTGACTGTTTCCACTTTTCCACAGATGCTGCCTGTCCTGCTGAATTCATCCAGAATTTTGTGTGTGGTGAAGTACAGGTATGATAAAAACCTTGCATCTGCATCACAGAACAAATAGTATGATATCTTGGAGAAAGAAATTTTGTGATTCTTGTGATGTCATTTAGATGTTAAAATAGGAAAAACATTTTTCCAAGAAAAGTTAAAATGAAGATTACAAATAGAACTGGAAGGGGTTGGGATACAGGCAACTTTGTAAAATTACTATAATCGGTCTCAGAGTGTAGAGATTGCTAGCAGCTGATGTAATCACTACAGTTGTTGCTCTCTGTTCATCGGAATGATTATAGCTTGCATCCTTCATTAACGATGCACTTGGTTGTCTACACACTTTAGCTTGGCACCCAATGCTACAGCTACCAACATCTCATATAGCTAACTAATGATGGAGACACAAGAGAGGCTAAAGGTGACTGATGATCTTGATGAAGGGTCTCCCCAAAAAATTGACTAGGTGTTTTTCTCTATAGCTGTTGACTGATCTGCTGAGTTCCTCAACCATTTTTTGTGTGTTGATGTAACTAATCTAAGCTACTTAAAGCCAATCTGCACCACTCAAGGGGGGGGGGGTGCAATGAAATATTACTTACCCACAGGGAATCAAGAGCTCCTTCAGATGAATATTTTTGAAAGAAATGACAGCCAATAGCTATGGCAGTTAATTAGAATACCCAAATCCTCAAGATCTGGCTGCATTGGTCCTGATAATTCATTGATCTATCACATATTGTTAAGGTAAGTACTTTCACCCTCATTGTTACATGCCACCACATGCATGGTGGGATTTAAAGTTTCTCTCCATTACTCACCTATCAACTGTATATACACATCAATCAGGATTCATATCTGATATTCACAAATTGACAGTAAACCTCAGGTAGCATCTCACAAGTTGCAAGTGGTGTCAGCTGCCGAACCATGTCACATCTCCAGATTATGTGCACAACTCTGACCAACGCATTCCTTTTCTCGTAGAGGGTGATGCATAGCTGGGAGCAGTTTAAAGTAACCAGAGAGGGCAAACTGTGGCTGAACCTTAGTTCCACAGAGCAGAGAACCTTGCTCATCACTGAAGAGAGTGTTTCAGATTCCGTGACAGCAGCAGATCGTATCAATAGCAGATTATCTTATTTCTCACACTCTCTTATTCTGCACTTCCTTCTGTTTGAGGAGCTGTGGATGTTGTGAGAATAGCACACTACCCTCCATCATTCACAGCCGCTCTCCATGCTCATTTCCTCATCCAGCCTCCCGACTTTCACTTCTTAGAAAGCCAGGAATTTTAATCCAGCCAAACGGAAGTGAAAAGGTAATTAAAAAGCAGAATTGAAAATTTAATGCTCACAAGCATAGAAGTGGAATCCCTCTTATTTTCCTCCCCACAAGCAGAAACCCCATGAAGCAGTTCTGAACCTGGATCAGATCTAACCTTGAGCAGGTTCACTAGATATATATCCCTATGTATATGCTGAGGAATCTAAAGGTCCCCGTTTCACTGTGGTGATGTCCAGTAAGGAATTGCAGTCAAGATGAGACCAGCAATCATCTGAATAGTCATGGAGGATTTCTGTGCCTATGCTCACTTGTGTGGGAGTCCCATACTTTGGCAAAGCTAAGGAGGAAAACAGTGGCAGCTCAGGTTCAAACCAGTGAAGTTCTAAAGGACACATCAGGCTATGATCTGGTGATTCAGTGCAAAATATGTGTGCTGCAATTATTTGTGCGAGAGCAAAGACTACATCTCAAAAATACTTTTATTGGCTCTCACATTTTTACGGATATCCAGTTGTGAAATAAGACCATAAGACATAGGAGCAGAATTAGGCCATTGGCCTATCAAATTTGCTCAGGCATTTCATCATGGCTGATCTATTTAGTCCCAATTTCTTTTCTTCCCCCTATATCCCTTCATGCCCAAACCTATCAAGAATCTAACAACTACTGCCTTAAATATACAGTAAAGTTTGGGCTCCACAGCTGTCTGTAGCAATGAATTCCACAGATTCACCACCTCTGGATAAAGAAATTCCTTCTCATCTCTGTTCTAAAAGGATGCTCCTCTATTCTGAATCTGCGTCCGCTGGTCTTAGACTCCCTCATCAGAGGAAGCATCCTCTCCACATCCACTCTATCAAGGATTTTCACCATTTGATAAGTTTCAATTAGACCAACGGTTGTTCTTCTAAGTTCCAGTGAATACAGGCCCAGAGCCATCAAATGCTCCTCATATGACAAGTCGTTCAATCCTAGAAAAATTGTCATGAGCATCCTTTGAATTCTCTCCAGTTTCAGTATATCTTTTCTAAGATACTGGGCCTGAAACTGCTCACAATTCTCCAAATGAAATCTGTGCTTTATAAAGTTTTAACATTATATCTTTGCTTTTATATTCTAGTTCTTTTAAACTGAATGGTAACATCGCTTTTGCCTTCCTCACCACAGACTCAACCTACAACTAAACCTTTAGGGAATCCTGCACAAGGACTCATAAATCCCTTTGCACCTTTGTCTTTTTTTGGAATTTCCTCTCTACTTAAAAAATAGCCCAGCATTTCCTTTCTTCTACTACAATGCATGACCATACACTTCCCAACACTGTATTTCATCTGCCATTTCTTTGCCTGTTCTCCTAATCTGTCTAAGTCCTTCTGTAGCCTCTCCACTTTTAAAGACTACCTGCCCCTCCACCTGTCAGCATATCATCTGCCAACTTTGCAACAAGGAAATCAATTCCATCATCCAAATCATTGGGATATAATGTAAAAAGAAGTGGTCCCAATGTAGACCACCGTGGGAACACCACTTGACACTGGCAGACAACCAGAAAAGGCTTCCTTTATTTCTATTCTTTGCTTCCAGCCAATCAGCCAGTGCCTTATCCATGCTACAATATTTCCTGTTATACTACGGGCTCATAACTTGTTAACCATTCTCATGTGGTACTTAGTCAAAGGCTTCTCAAAGTCCAAGTACACAACATCAACCGATTCTCCTGTGTCTATTCTGCTTGTTATTTTGTCAAAAAATTCCAACAGATTTGTCAGGCAAGATTTTTCATTGAGGAAACCATGCTGACTACAGCCTCTTTTATCATGTGCCTCTAAGTACTGAGATCTCATCCTTAATAATAGATTTTAACATCTTGCCAACCACTGAGGTCAGACTAACTGGACTATAATTTCCTTTCTTCTGCCTCTCTCTCTTCTTGAAGAGTGGAGGAACATTTGCAATTTTCCTGTCTTCCAGAATCATTCCAGAATCTAGCGATTCTTGGAAGATCATTATTAATGCCTCCACAATCTCTGCAGCCACCTCTTTCAGAACCCTAGGGTGTACACTATCTAGTGCAGGGAACTTACCTTAATTTCAGTTTTCCAAGAACCCTCTCCCTAGTAATGGCAACTTAACACATCTCTGCTTGCTGACACTCTCAAGATTTTGACATACTGCTAGTGTCTTCCACAGTGAAGACTGATGCAAAATACTCAGTTTGTCCGCCATTTCCTTATCTCCCATTACTACCTCTCCAGCATCACTTTTCAGTGGTCCAATATCCACTCTTGCCTCTCTTGTGCACTTTATGTATCTGAAGAAATTTTGGAGTCCTCTTCAATATTATTGGCAAGCTATTCCATCTTTACTTTCATCTTGACTTTTTTAGTTGCCTTCTGTTGGTTTTTAAAAGCTCCCCTATCCTTATCCCACTAAGTTTTGTTCTATTATATGCCCTCTCTTTGGTTTTTATGTTGGCATTGACTTCTCTTGTTAGCAATGATTGTGGCACCTTGCCTTTAGGATAATTCTTCTTCTTTGGGATGTATGTATCCCATATCTTCCAAATTACTTCCAGGAAATCCAGCCATTGCTGCTCTGCTGTCCTCCCTGCCAGTGTTCTTTTCCAGTCAACTCTGTCCACCTCCTCTCTCACACCTCTGTAATCCCCTTTACTCTACTGTAATACTGATACATCTGACTTTAGCTTCTCCTTCTCAAATTTCAGGGTAAATTCAATCATGTTATCATCACTTTTCCATAAGGGTTCCTTTATGTTAAGCTTTCTAATCAATTCAGGTTCATTGCACAACATCCAATCCAGAATAGTTGATCTCCTAGCGGCCTCAACCGTGAGTCACTCAAAAAAGCCATCTCCTAGGCATTCTAGAAATTCCCCCTCGTGGGATCCAGAACCAACCTGATTTTCCCAAGCTACATGCATTTTGTAATTTCCCAAGACAATTGAAACATTCCCCTTTTGGCATGCATTTTCTATCTCTCATTGTAATTTGTAGACCACTTCTTTACTACTGTTTGGGTGTTGGGTGGGGGGGGGGTGTGGTTTATACAACTCCCATCATGGTCTTTTTAGCCTTACAGCTCCTTAGCTTTATCCACAATTATTCAACAGCTTCAGACCCAATGCCTCTTTCTAATAATTTGATTTCAGTTTTTTAACCATCAGGACAATGCCAACCCCTCTGCCTACCTCCATGTCCTTTTGAGATAATGTGTATCCTTGGACATTAAGCTCCCAGCTTTAATCTTCTGTCAGCCATGTTTCATTGATACCTACAATACCAGACCTACATGCCAGTCCTGTACTACTGTGCTATAATTCATCTACCTTATTCCATATATTGTGTACATTCAAGTAGATCACCTCAGTCCTGCATTCACCCTTTTCTAGTTTGTCCACCTTTCATATTGCAACTCTTCCCATTGGCTGCAATTTTGCCATATCGTCAGCCTCTCCTTGCTATGAGACTCATTACACATTGCCTCTATTTGTAAACCAACTACCTTATCCTCGGCACTATCACTCCAGTTCCCACCCTCCTGCAAAATTAGCTTAAACCCTCCTGAAAAACTCTAGCCAGTCTGCTGGCAAGGATATTAGACTCTCCTTGGGTTCAGGTTTTATCCATTCCTTTTGTACAGGTCATACCCCGCCCCCCCACCCCCCAAAAGAGATCCCAATGATCGATCAATCTGAACCCCTGCACCATTTCTCAGTAATATTTAGCAATAATTACAAAAGGAGTTTGTACTTCTATAATATCTTCAACATGCATGAAATATTTTGGTGCTTATTAGAAATACTAATAAATATAATTCAGTAATGGTTATTGCAAAGATATATTAAAATAATTAAACAGAAGTTTGGTAAAAGAGATAGACTGTTAGGTGTGGCTTAGGAACCTAAATGGTTTAGATGGAGAATTCTGCTTCTTAAAGCCTTGATAACTGAACTCGAACGGAATGCCCTGCATCGTAATAAACAACACCATATTATCTCCCAGCTTCTTATTTGTTACTTTCTTTTATATTATTCCCAAATCGGTTTGTCAAAAAGATATATTAGTCTATTTCTGAAATAAAGCATTGAGTATAAACTGATTTTCTTGTTACAGCTGTCAATCCATCCATTGGATCATAACCAGAAACTTCAGTAAGCTCAAGATAATAAAGATATTTTGTTGTTAAGCAGAATCATGATTGAGCTGCTAGTTTTCTCTCCATTTTTTTTCAAGATTTTTGAATTTCTTTTCAAACCAGAATCACATATATACATTTTGCCTATATCAAAGCTACATGTTAGAGATGAGATCTTAGTGCATTTCTGTCATGGATTTCCCCAGGAAACCAATTCTTGTTTATTCCAAAGTTACTTTATTTCTCCACAACTTCTTTGAGGACAGACTTTATTGACTATTGTTATTGACTCTCAGAACTGCAGAAATGACCATCGTGGGGGTTGGGCACTGTCAGGGCCTGATAATGGAAGACAAAACTTTGGTTGGCTCCATTACTCCACACTGATTAAAGCCTTAAACAAAGTAAAAATCATCAAGGACAACAGCTGAAAATAAGCAGGTGTTCAGTGCCATTTTCCTACATTTAACCAGTCGCCCTCTTTTCTCACTACTACCGTCAGGCTGAGTCCCACGCTGCCAGGTTCCGGAATAGTAGTTGTCCTGCAGCCACAAATTCCTGGTCTGGCTTCACTTGCCTCAGCACTGAGTAGGCTCCACATCTGTGGACTCTCTTTCAGGGACACTGCGGTTCATGTTCCATGTGTATTTCTTTACTTTTTCGTTACTATTTGTGCAATTTGTCCACTTTTTCAAATTGGACATGTTGTGGTCTTGTGTGTGTTTTTTAGTAAATTCTATTTGTGTTTCTTTGTTTTGTGGGTGCTGGCAAGAAGATGAATCTCAAGGTTGTATTTCCTATACAGTGATAATATAGTTGTACTTTGAACTTTAACAGTATGACTAATGGATTCCCCGACATAATTTTACTAGCCATCAAAGTTGCACTTTAATTATTCATGAATTATTTCATTGCTGTTATTTATTCCCCTAATTGCATATTCGTGTTCTCAAAAATGAAGATTTGTATGCTTCCTTCTCATGATAATTGAAACCATGCTGTAGTCAGCATAATTCAAAGATGGAAAAGGGAAGGATCCTTGCCATCAGACAAAGATTTGGTGAAGGCCAATAGCAGTTTCTGATCTCTCTGTCTACAAATTAAGGATTCAGCTTCTAATTTGTGTATTTTTATTTCCACCTTTTCATGTGACTTTTGTTATTGGTGGTTATTTGCATCTATTAATACTGTCAGGGTGTTTTGAAATGCAGTGGATATCAAACTGCAGTTAACTTCAAGGAGCGATGCCTCAAAAAGATGGCATCCATCATTAAGGGCTCCCTTCACCCTTGTCATACCTTGATCTCATTCCTACCATCGGGAATGAGGTAAAAAGTCTAAAAGTGCATTCTCAGTGATTCAGGATCAGCTGCTTCTGCTCTGCCATCCAATTTCTGAATGGACATAGAACCCATGAACACTACCTCATTACTTTTTTATTTCTATTTTTGCACTACTTATTTAATTTAACAAT
This sequence comes from Hypanus sabinus, assembly GCF_030144855.1. Classification (NCBI taxonomy): domain Eukaryota; kingdom Metazoa; phylum Chordata; class Chondrichthyes; order Myliobatiformes; family Dasyatidae; genus Hypanus; species Hypanus sabinus. The sequence continues at coordinate 67,599,410 of NC_082712.1, forward strand.
TTATACATCTATAATTGTTAAATTAAATAAGTAGTGCAAAATATAAGTATATATAGTCTCACTGTAATTCACAGTTTCTGCTATTATTATGTATTGCAATGTACTGCTGCTGAAAAGACAATAAATGTCACGGCATATGCCAATGATATTAAATCTGATTCTGAATCTGATTCTGTATGTGACTTTGAGAAATGTCTTTGAGAGAGTTTTGCTCTGATTTAACTGGTGCTAGATTGTGCTTGTGGATATTTAACCACAAGTTAAATAATCAAGAGAGATTTCATATACATATAATTTGGACTTAATTTTCTTGATCATATTTGATTGGGGAAAAAAGAGTTGAAGAAGCTTCACTTAACACATGTGCTTGTCTACAGTAGCTTGTAGCTTTGTAGCTTTACCCATTTATTTTCCCATGCTGGCCTTTCTAATTAATTCCATAATATTGTTACACTTTTGGGTACCCAATGGTCCCTTTTCTTATTACATCATTTAACTCTTCTCATTATAAGGAAAAGATAATTGTTTTTAAGGTAGAATGCTGATTTTAATGTCAGTTAGTTATCTCATATGCCATCATGTACATTGAAGTCGCAACAAGAGAGTGTGCAATTATTGATCTCCTATTAGGGAATGAGACAGGACAGGTGACAGAAGTTTGTGTAGGGGAAGACTTGTATCTAGTGATCAATATACCACTAGTTTCAAGGTAGTTATGGAAAAGGATAGCTCTGGTTTTTGAGTTGAGATTCAGAATCAGAATCAGAATGCTTTATTATCGCCAAGTATGAGGACACATACAGGGAATTTGATGCCGGTTTCCCTGAGCTCTCTCTGTACCGAATTAAAAGCAAACAAAAACAATAGTACAAATAATCATTAACTATATACATTGAGGTCCACCTCATTGAATGTACAGGTGGACTTGATTTATAATAGACCAAAATTCAAGTGTTCATAAGACTGATGGCTATGGAAATAAACTGTTCTTGTACCTATTTGTCCTGGCATACAGTAATTTAAAGCGCCTACCAGAAGGAAGGAGTTGGAACAGGTGATGTCTAGGGTGTGATGGGTCTACAATAATGCTGCTTGCTCACTTCCAGACTCTAGATGCAAAAAATCAGAGAAATACCAATTTTGATGGCATCAGAAAGCATCTGGCAAGTGTGGATTGGGGCAGGCTGTTTTTTTTTCATAAAGGTGCACTTGGTAAGTAGAAGGCCTTCAAAAGTGAAATTTTGAGAGTACAAAGTCTCTTTGTGAATATCAGAATAAAAGGCAAGGATTGAAAGTTTAGGAAACCTTGGTTTTTGAAAGATGTTGAGGCCCTGGTTAAGAAAAAAAGGAGGTACATAGCATTATAGGCAGGTCAGAAAAAATGAGGTACTTTAGGAATATAAGAAATACAAGAAGACATTTTAGAAAGAAGTTGAGAGAGCTAAAAGAAGGCATGACATTGCTATAGTAGACAAGGTGAAGGAGAATCCTAAGGAATTCTAGGGGATTCTATAGATATGTTAAGAGCAAATAGATTGCAAGGGACAAAATTGGTCCTCTGGAAGATCTCAATGGTAATCTATTGTGGAGACAGAAGAGATGGGGGAGATCTTAAATGAATTTTTTTGCATCTTTATTTGCTCAGGAGATGGGAAGTGAGACTATAGAAGTGAGGTAAAGCAGCAGAGAGGTCACAATCACTATACAGATTACAGAGAGGAGGGGTTGCTGACTTGATGTAAATCAGGGTGGACAAATCCCCAGAGTCAGACAACATGTTCCCTCGGACCCTATGGGAGGCATGCAGAAATTGCAGGGGCCTAGCAGAGATATTTAAAATCATCCTTATGACTGGTGAGGTACTGAAAGTTTGGAAGATAGCTAATGTTCTGCTGTTTAAAAAACGTTCTAAGAATAAATCAAGAAATTATAGGCCAGTGAGCCTGACACCAGTAGTGGGAAATTTATTGGAATGTATTCTAAGGGACTGGATATATGAATATTTGGATAGATGTGGACTGATTCGAGAGAGTCAGCTTAGCTTTGTGCATTGTAGGTCATGTCTAACCAATCTTATGGAGTTTTTCGAGGAAGTTACCAGGAATGTTGATGAAGACAAGTCAAGTCAAGTTTATTGTCATTACAACCATAAACTGCTGGTACACTACACAGTAAAAACAGTCCTCCAGGACCTGGTGCTACATGAAACAACACAAAACTACACTAAACTACATGAAACAGCTCAGGGCTATACTAGAGTATGTAAAACAGCATAAAAATTGTACTAGATTACAGACCTGCACAGGACTACAAAAAGTGCACAAAACAGTGCAGGGCACTACAATAATTAATAAACAAGACAATAGGCACATTGGAGGACAAATTACAATATAATAATACATGATGCAGATGTCAGTCTAGACTCTGAGTATTGAGGAGCCTGTGGCTTTGGGGGAAAATACTGAAAGTGGATGTTGCTTACATGGACTTCGGTAAGGCATTTGACAAGGTCCTGCATGGGAATTTGGTTAAGAAGGTTTAGCCACTTGGCATTGAACATGAGGTAATAAATTTAATTAGATATTGGCTTTGCGGGAGAAGCCAGGAAGTTGTGGTAGATGGTCTACCAGTAGTGCTGGTAGATAGCCTCTTTGACTGGAGGCCTGTGACTAGTGCAGTGTGGCAGGGATTGGAGTTGGGTCTGTTGTTGTTTGTCAATTATATTAATGATCTGGATGAAAATGTCATTAACTTTGTCAGCAAATTTGCAGATGACGACAAGACAGAGGGCATAATGGACAGTGAGGAAGACTATCAAATGTTGCAGTGAGATATGGACCACCTGGAAAAATTGGAGATGGAATTTAATGCAGACATGTTGGAAGTGTTGCACTTTAGGAGGACCAAACTGGGTAGGTCTTACACAGTGAGCTGTAGGGCACTGACAAGAGCAGTAGAACAAAACAATCTGGAACTGCAGGTCCATAATTCATTGAAAGTTCTGTCCCAGGTAGATAAGGTCATAACAAAAGCTTTTGGCACTTTGGCTTTCTTAGATGAAAGTGTTGATTACAGCAGTTATGATGTTATGTTAAAGTTGTATAAGATGTTGGAGGGGTCTAATTTGGAGTACTGTGTGCAGTTTTGGTCACCTACCTACACAAGCGATGTAAATAAGATTGAAAGAGTACAGAGAAAATTTACATGGATGTTGCTGGGAACAGAGGACCTGAGTTATGTGAAAAGATTAAATAGACTAGAACTTTATTCTCTAGAATGTAGAAGACTGAGAGGAAATTTGATAGAGGTATACTAAATTATGAGGGGTATAAATAGTGTAAATGCATGCAGGCTTTTTCCACTAAGGTTTTGCGGGACTACCACTAAATGCCATGGGTTAAGGGTGAAAAGTGAAATATTTAAGGGGAACATGAGTGAAAATATCTTCATGCAGAGGGTGGTGGAAGTGTAGAACATGCTGCCAGTTCAAGTGGTGGATGCGATTTCTATTTCAAAGTTTGAGAGAAGTTTGGACAGGTACATTGATGGTAGAGTTATGGAGGGCTATGGTCCGGTTGCAGGTCGATGGGACTAGGTAGTTTAAATTGAGTAGATGGGCTGAAGGGACTGTTTCTGAGCTGAAGTATTGTATAACTCTCTCAATGCTCCAAATACTGTATGTACAGGTATAAGCTGCACAGTATACAATCTGTCCCTAGGTTATGAATGCCCAAGTTACAAACACACACATATACAAGCAAACACCCATGATATTATTAAATTCAAAGATCTAAGATATGCACATATGTCCAAAAGAACTGATGAAATTGTTTTCTTTCTCTCTCCACTTTTCACAACTATTCTTTCTTACTTTACTTTGATACCATTCATTGCAATACTGTGAAGGATTGTTACAACATTAAGTGATTTTTGTCTATTTCTAATTTCTAGACAAAGCCAACCTGACATGGTCTGTAGAGAATTTCTGGTAAATGATAAAAATGGTACTAAAGGAGGATTTTGAATATTAAGTCTCTGAATTTGGCTGAGAAATGGCGATGCTATTAGAGATTATCTGAAGTGTCTGTGCACCCTGCATGGTGTTTCAATCATTGTAGTAGGACTGGACAGGACTGAAACACTGAACAAAGCATAACTTAAAACTATTATGGACATAATTACTTCTAATTTATTGCACCTGTAACTTCTGCTTTTTGAGACACTGTCCTTCTGAATGCTGGGACGGTTTGTGGTCCACAAAGAAATGCTGTATGCCTCTAAAGTCTAGATACGTTAGATGACTTCTGCTTGGACATGGATCTAACCTCTATCAGTTCATGAGCTGAAGGGGGACCTTTGATAGCATCAACAATTTCCTTAGATCTTTCCCCTATTATTAGCAATAAAATCTACTTTTGCCATCAATAAAAGGAAAACAGACTTTATTAATTTTCATTTGATTTCTGCTTTTAGTTATTATGGCAAAATGTATATGTTTGTTTAATTAAAGCCACAGATCTGAAAGCAATTCTCTAGGTCACAGTTATGGGCCCTGTTGAACACCTTTTTACTGCATCTTATAATAAGCAACAATTAACTCAGGGTGAATCAATCATAAGCACATTTATTTTACTTGCTGCATGGGAAGACCATCACTGCACAAGACCCAGTGAGAGCCTTGGTAAAAACAGACAGCATAGTTACTCCCTTATACACTACTTTTATCTACCCACACCAGTTCAAGGACAGGGTGCGTTCTGTAGTCTACTTAATATATGTACTTGTCACTCCTCCAGCAACTGAATCCATTGGTCTTTCCACAGTTTGTCATATACTCAAGGCCCAACAATATAATGTTGCATGGACACTATCAGCAAAACACTCCAGAACAATACAGGTTCCACTTTGTTACAGCCAAAATGCCATTATGTTACTACAAGTAAAGTACATTTCCACATTCCCTCCTTTTTGTCCTTTCACTAAATTTCACTAAATATAGAAATTGCAATATGCAGATATTTGTATATAAGGCAATGACAGTTTCAAAGCCCAACCCAAAATTTCACTTTCATCCATCCACTTCAATGAGTACCTATTCTTTTCCTTAATATCCTCTCCTTCGCCCTGTTATTTCTCACAAATATCAGAAAAGATTAACAGCCATTATTATATTACCAATAGTTAAACCATAATGCAGAGTAGTTGTCCACCATCTTCCCAGCATCTCAATTAGCCATCACCCACCTCCTGGAGTGTAATATCTGTGACACTGATCCCCTATTTTCTTAATCTCTTTGGTAGCTTCTCAGGTGTGATTTGCCAATTTAGTTATATTTTCAGGTTTATCAGGTATGTAGGTACAGAAGCACATTTGCTCCCATTTTTTGATAGAATAAAATCCAAATATACTGTTCTGTAATGCTGCCAGTTTTGCCAACAACTTAGTTAACACTTGTTGGATTTGATCAAAAGTATATGCATTTTCATTCACTATTTTCTCCAAAACCGATGCCATATTAATCAGTTCCTGGGACAACCTCACAGTGTCATGTCCCGGAAAGGCAGTAATCCATACTCTCTCAGCTTCGGTTATGGACCTCTGGTGGCACCAGACCAGAAGATGGTGAGATAGTGATGACAAGAGTCACATGTGAGGCACTATGTGGGCAAGATATCAGCTGCCCTTCCAGGACCACAGCTTTCACCACTTCCCTGAGGGGAACATCCTTGGAGGTCAGAGGTAGGCCTGCTAACAGCATACCAATTAAGTGCTGCTCAGCAGATGGGGAGGACTGGGATTTGTCAGTTCTGAACATGTACCTTTACTGTTCCCCAGATAATGGCCTTTCCAGTTGTGATGTGTTACCTGATGCCAGCATTTTGGTGTCAGGAACAACAAATTGAATCCCTCTCTCAGTCATTGAGGAGGCACCAGTGTACAGAATCAAATTTTTGGCAGAGTAATATCCAATATATTCTTGAATTAAGACTGCTATCATGTGTTTCTCATTGACATACTGGGTGAATTGTCCAGCTGTATAAAATATTCTTATTGCAGGTGCTGTGCACAATACCAATATCAATTTTAAAGTTTTAACTGCTTTCATTTGTTCTTCTTTAATAGTCACAAGTTTGTCTGAGCACTTCTTGTCCTTCAGCAGATTGTTGAGCAATTGGGGAAATAGTCAATTGATCTGTCACTAGCTTGTCAATACATTAATTAGCAATAGCCTCCTCTGACACACAGCTGTCAATCACTGTTATTCTCACATGAGTCACTTGGGGCCACCGTAGAGTCCATGTCATATTAGTCCTATAGTTCATCAGAGTTCAGATGGTGTTACTGTTCCTGGTGTCCTGTAATTCTCCTGAGTTCGGATGGTGTCATTGTGCAGGGAGACTCTTCGATGTGAGATGTAATTCCTTGAGTGGAGCTTCAGATGTAGATATTTCCTAGGATGGAGCACCAGCAGTAATGTCACTAGAAGTCACAGCAGCACTTTACCGCTTTAGTTTGTTATGAAACTTCATATAATGCATATTGATTGAACTACAGTGTTCTTTCGCTCAATTGGTTAATACAAAGATTTGTTCTTTAGATTTTTCATTGTCTCCAACATATATTTTTGTAGTTTATTGCATGTGTGACACTTCTTTTGAATAGTAAATTACTTTACTTGCCTCATTAACTTTCAATGGCTCACACATTTTACTGAGCTTGTTTTTAATTGTTCCATCATCCTTTCTGCTAAGCCTGCTGACTGAAGGTGGTAGCTACAATGGAAATGTTGGTCAATCTGTAAGGCCTTATATACTTTTGTTACCTTCCCTGTAAACTGGGTATTGTTGTCAGTAGATAGTTTCCGAGGAAACTTGAATCTTGAGATGATTTTCTTCAATAGCTACTGTAACCATATCATTCTTTCTACAAGGAAATGCTTAAACCTAGCATTAAAAAACATTAAAAATGATCAATACATGCTTATATCCTTGACACAAAGGTAATTCTAAAGCCCAAAGGTTGCCTCTGGCCCATGGTTGAAGAGGTTGTCTAAACATTTTCAATTCAGTAATGGTCTTTATGATAGTCTAAAAGATAGTTTAGTTTTGTGGAGTCTTACAAGAAAACATTCAAAAATGGCTCCTAACTGAAGCACTACTTACATTTAAAAGACATCGTGAAATTGCTATTTCAAAGGAAACTGCAGACAGAGACACAATTGAGTTGTATTTTGGACTGAAAGTGAGTGTGAGGAAGATTGCAATGTCTAAATAGAAACTGGCCTGGCCAAACAAATTGTGTCATTGTTCTGACAAAGGGTCGCAAACACCAAACAGATGCAGATTTAAAAGTTAAAACTTGAAGAAAATGCATCAAAGTAGGACACACACAAAGAGCACATCAGACAGACAAAAAAAAATGGACTGCATAGGGAAGAGAAAAAGCTAAAGTCAAGTTGCTGTTTCAAAAAGTCCACTAAACTACATGCGGTTGATGAAAAATCTGATCGTGTTGAGAATGATGCAGAACTGTGTGGTCTTGAAATTTTAAATGTGAGATCTAACAATAGACAAGCTACATGGCTTAAGCCAGAAGTGAATGGCAAATTAATTACAAATGGAATTGCAGTTGGGTTTGGTTGTTTCAGTCACTCCATAAAATGAGTTTGAATGGCTCTTCAAATATACTAATCTGATGCCTGCAGATATCCAATTAAGAATTTATACTGGAGAAAAGATATTCCCTGTGGGAATGCTATCCACAACAGTGAAATACAGCAACCAATAAGCTACATTGGGTTTGTATTTGGAAAAAACAGAAGAATCTGCATTGTGGTGTGATTGGCTGAGTCAATTACAACTTGATTTCAGATCCATCCACAAATTGCCTGCCACGTGCCCTGCAACGAAGCCTGTTGGAAGTGAATTTAGAAAGGTGATGTGACAACTGTTTCCATGCTGCACGCCATGAACTGTTTTCCAAAAGAGCACAAACAGGTGTTGTTTCCAACCTCTGCACCTCTGGTTGGAAAGCATATTCGACCAAAGAAGGACCATGATGCTTAGAAGAAGCGTGAAAGTTTCAAAGGCACTGGTACAACTACAACAGTTTTTGGAGGTCACATATGTAAGGAAGTCTCTGATATGATAATCAGACAGTTACTTGAGAAATGAGGCTTGGACCTCAGCTGGAGGAGGGTTCAGGGAGTTTCAGGAAAGTTGCAATCACTCTGTTTTTGTGAGTATAAAGAACTAGTATCTACTTTGTGTGCATTAAGGTTATTGCATGAAGTTCAAGTGAGAGACAAAAAGTTGCTTGTAAAAGTAGATGTAAAGATCAAAGTATTTCCTTTGATCTTTTTGAATGGAAAGCCAAAAGGAAAGGAATCAGTGGAGGTATGAAAACCGAAGATTTGTCTGATGATGTTGTGGATGAGGAACGTTCAGATGGTTAAGGGAGCAATAGAAAGATTAGTAAGAGAATACTCCAGTGAACTAAATGGACCTTCACAAGATCAAGATGGACAAACTAGATGAATAAAAATGAGGGGAGAGATGGAGAGAAAAATATGAACAAGAAAGAGAATGGTGTGAAAGAGAGGAGGAATGTGTGAAAGTAAAAGAAAGGGATTGAAGAAATTCCAGAGAGAGAAGAGGAGAAGGAAGGTGTCCAGGATTGTCAGAACCACTTCATCTAGTCACTGAGTCTCTTACAACCATCTAAGACAGGGGTCGGCAACCCGCGGCTCCGGAACCGCATGCTGCTCTTTCATCTCTGTGCTGCGGCTCCCTATGGCTTTGGAAAATAAATGATGAGTATTTAATTAAAATGTATTTTATGTTAGTTTGTTAGTTTTTGAAATGTAATTCTAAATTTGAAGATTATGGTGATCTTGTGCAATCTAAATAAAATGTGTTTTTTGTCGCTATTAATATACGTCACCACAGCCAATGCCTGACACCCGCCAGTGCGCGATTTCTTTAATTTTTCGATCCAAGGTAGGCTAACTATGGAGAATTCTAAAAAAAGAAAAGTGACTGAAGAAAACAGAACGTTTAATGATACATGGGCAGATTCATTTGCTTTCACTGCTGACAAGACTGGTTTACCGGTATGCTTAAAATGCAATGAGAAACTAGCAAACAACAAAAAGTCAAAAGTCGCAAGACATTTCCAGAATAAACACGAAGCCTTTGCTCAAAAATATCTGGATGGAGATGAGAGAAAAAAAGCCGTTTCGGAACTGATGCGGATGGTCGATCTGAGCAAAAATCATTTCAAGAAGTGGATGATGTCTGGAAAATCAACGACATATGCTAGTTTTGTTACCGCTCAGGAAATAGTCAGGCACGGGAAGCAGTTTACAGATGGTGAATATATAAAAGAATCTTTCATTAAGATTTCAGAACATCTATTCATGGACTTTAAAAACAAGAGTGAAATTGTGCAGAAAATCAGGGATATGCCCCTCTCTGCAAAGACTGTCAAAGGCAGAACCATAAAAATGAAAGAAGACATCACAAGACAGCAAATTAAAGACATCAATTCAGCTGTGGCCTACTCGATTGCCTGTGACGAGTCTAAAGACAAAGGTGATATTGGACAAATAGCACTGTTCTGCCGGTATGTAAACTCTGCCTGGCCACAGGAAGAAATGATAGAGTTGATACCTCTAAAAGTCCAAACATGGGGGGAGGACATCTGTGAGGCTGTCTTGAATTGTTTAAGAGTTGAAATAATAAAGACCACCCACCTGGTGTCAGTAGCTACTGATGGGGCTTCAAGTATGACAGGAGCGCACAAGGGATTTGTGGCTTTACTGCAGAAGTCGCTGGACAGAAAGCTGCTGACATTTCACTGCATCTTGCACCAAGAGGCACTGTGCGCTCAAACATTTCCTCTGGAATGCACAGAAGTAATGGATGTTGTCATTCAGATGGTCAATAAAATAATAGCAAAAAGTTTAAATCACCGTCAATTCCGTTTGTTACTGGACGAGCTGGAAAGCGCATATTCTGATCTGCTGCACAACAAAGTCCGGTGGCTGTCCAAAGGGGAGCTGCTGAAATGCTTTATTGCGTGTCTGGAAGAAGTGAAAACTTTCCTGGGCAGCAAAGAGCTCACCTTTCCTGAGCTGGAACAGCCAGAGTGCCTGTAAAAGCTACACTTCATGGTAGACATGACAGCGCACCTGAACACTCTGAACAAGGCTCTTCAGGGGAAAGGACGCACAGCCCTACACATGTTGGAGGATGTTTTGGCATTTGAGTGCAAGTTGACACTGCTTGCCAGAGATTTACAGAAAGGCACATTGTCTCACTTCCCCAATTTGAGAGAGTTCAAACAAGCTCACGACATGATAAATTCAGAGTATTTACATTCTGCAATCATCGCAATGCAAACATCGTTTGGGAAATGCTTCTGTGAGTTCAGACAGGTAAAAAACACATTATCCTTCCCGATCACTCCTCTAAGCATCGATCCATCACTACTGAATACGACTGCATTGGCAGGTGTGAGTCAACCTGATCTTGAGATGGAACTGGCCGACATAGCCGACAAAGACATATGGGTGTCCAAGTTTAGACGCTTGACAGCAGACCTTGAAGATGTTTCCCGTCAGAAGGCCGTTCTTGCTCAGAATCACAAATGGAGTGATATTGAAAACTTCCTCAAACCGGACAAACTTGAGTTCGAAACATGGAATGCTACCCCCAACATTTATGTAAACATTAAAAGGTATGCGCTTGGAGTCCTGTCGATCTTTGGATCCACATATGTATGTGAGCAGGTGCTCACCAACATGAATTTTATTAAAAAGAAACATCGCGCACGCCTCACAGATGACAGCTTGCGATCCTGTGTAAAGATGAAGGTGACGTCATACAGCCCTAATGTGCAGACGCTGTGCGCTGAGGTCCAGGAGCAGAAATCCCATTAACCAAGTATGATAAATATTTTAATTGCCTATTATTTTACGTATATTCACATGTTTTCATTGTTCAGTGAAATAGTCCTTTTATTTTTCAGGTTGACAGCTGGCTGACGTTATTTTTGGTTTGCTGCTGGCAGACAATTTAAGTTCGGCGTTTTTCATAAATACAAGAAGGACTCAAATAGACATTGAGTATTTTACTTAAAAGTAACCTTCAACCCAACGTCTTTTTTTTGGAGTTCAAAATGTTTTTGTTGCATGCAGAAATGTAATTTCGTTTTCTCTGCAGGAGTTCATCGATTTCATAAATGCAACACATTATAGTTTGTTTATACATAGCATAAAGGCAAAAAAAACATTGTATGCAGTGTTAGTTCATTTTAAATGTCAGACAGGTTGTGTAGCTCCCAGTGTTTTCTTTTCTGTGGGAGACTGGTCCAATTGGCTCTTTCAGTGGTAAAGGTTGCCGACCCCTGATCTAAGAGAATTCCCCATAAACTGAGATGGTTTCCACAGCCTCAAGTCTCACCTGCCAAGCAGAATGACCTCTCGTGTTAGGAAAGATGGTGTCCCACAAGAGTAAGAAAGCCTTTGCAACCATTAAATCTTCAGGCCTGAATGGTGCAATTTAACATTTACTACACTGTGGATGCCTGTATATGGTATTTGTCTTAAATAGTTTACTGAGTATGCAGTTGAAATGCATTCTATTAAGTTAGAGTTTATAGTTAAGCAGAAAGGAGGGCTGTGAATTTAATATTTCTGTAAAATTTGAGTAATCTATCTAAAATTGGTAGATTAAGCATTCTCGTTCATTTAAATAATTAGTCATGAGTTAAACACAAAAATTGTATATATCATCACACTGCCATGTGATACCTGAATGCCTCACTTAAAGTAATCATGAAGTTAGACATACATTCCTGGACTCCCATGTCTTGCTTTGAATTAGTTTAATGTTTTGAAGTTACAAAATATAACAGAATCATAGACAGGGAAACTGATCTACTCAATAGACAGTAGCATAGATTGCAGTGTATAGAACAGGTGCAGGGCAGAACCCAGTATTTGCTGTGCACCTGGAAAGGCCACACAAAGTACTGAACTGAACTTACTTTTTGGTGTTCACCCCTCCACCAGAGTTTCCACAGGAGCAGGTGGTCGCCAGAATCCCACTTGGTTCACTCCTACACCTAAATATGTGCTCTCAATGGGACTTCCAAATTCTGTCAAGCACCTTTTTCTATGTCTTATAATAAACAACAATTAACTCAGAGTAGATCAATCATATGCACATTTATTTTATTTGCTGCAAAGGAAGACCATTACTGCAGAAGAGCCAATGATAGCTTCAAAAAAAAAAATAGACAGCATGGTCACTCCATTACAGGTGTTAGATACCCTCACCAGTGTAAGGATAGGGTGCATTATGTTAGTCTGCTTAATTAATGTTATTGGTATTTTACCAGGTACAAAATCCACTTGTCTTTCCGCAGTTCATCATATACCATAGGTCCATCAGCATTATGTTGCTCAAACACAATTAGTAAAGCATTTCTGTACAATACAGGTTTTATTTTGTTACAGAGAAAATGTCATTTAGTTACACCAATAAAATTACATTTCCACTGCTCACTCTAAGTTCTTGTGTTTGTGTGTGTACTTGTGCTATGGGGGGAATGATTGCCTATGAGAGTGAGTATAGTAGTTGTCCTGGCTGAGTGGGAATTTGCTGATGTGTGATGAACAATGCTTGTTCTTTGTTAGAATCTGGTAATGCCTTACCATTGCCACACATTTCAGACAACTATGAGTTTAAGGATATCAGGTCCACCAAGATCAGAGAGGCAAGATTAAAAGATAAGTATAGAAATCTAGCAGAAAATGAGAAAAGGAAAATGTGAAAACATTCTTCAAACAATCTGAGTCAAAAGAAAGATTATCAGCAGCTGAACGGTTAAATGACATGTAAAATTAATATTAATAAAAATGAGGGGATAAAGCTACAGAAAAATTATTGAAATATAAACTGAGGAAATAATAACGATAGAATAGAAACTTGAGTGTAGGAAAGAGAAGAATACTGAATTAGAGATTGCAAGAAATGTAATTGAAATTTAAATTTAAAGGGAGGAACATCAAGAATAATAGAGAAAATTTCAATATCATATTAAAAGTAAGACATTACAGATAGAATTGGAGATGAAGAACTAAGAAAAACTTGGAATAAATGCTAATGAAAAATAAAGTCAAAAGAAAGGGTAAAAATGACAGATGTAAGTGTAAAGATAAGTATGATAAGCAACCAGGAGGAAGAAAAATGTTAAGGAGAATGAAAGATATGAGAAGAATACCATGACAAAATATTTTATGAAGTAGAAACATTACAACAAAATTGAAAGCATGAAAAAGGAGAAAAGAAGATGGTGAAATGAAGGGAAAGTAAAGTTATGTAAAAGGTTAATTAGAAGCTTGACAAGAAAAGGAAAATAAACAGCCAGTAAAAAAAATCAAATAGAATTAAGATAATAGAATTGAAACCAGTAAATTATGATTTGTAATAGTTAGGCAGAAAATTAGTAAAAAGAGAAGTTCAAATGGAATTTAAATAAGGAAGAAAATGAAATTGAGATAAATATAAAGTTTATACAACAATCACATTTCAAAGTTTTAAGACAGATCAAAATTTGATTACACGCTTGTTTAAATGTTTCTGCAGGCTTAACATTGTTTGTAATTTGCCAGTTTGAATGAAAAGATGACTTGGGATGTTCCAAGCAATCTGTCTCTCTTCTCCCCTGCAGAACAGTCAGTGGCAACAACATCTCTAGCAACTTCACATTGAGTACTGATGTCCCTCCTCCCCCCCAGCCCACCCCAGGGCTGCTTGCTCAGCCTGCTTCTGTTCACACTGATGGTGCATGCCTACACTGCTAGATCCGGTTCAAAAGGAATTAAGTTCACTGATGACACAGCAGCAGCTAGCCACATCAACAATGACAATGAGGCGGCATGCAGAGAGGAGGTAGAGTGGCTGTAGAATGCTGTGAGCACAACAACTTGAATCTCAATGTGGACAAGACCAAAGTGATAATTGTGGACTTGAAGAAAGTGCAGGATGACCACCTCTTAATGCATATAAATGGCTCCTCCATGAAGAGAGCTAGGAGCACCAAGTACCTGGGAGTGCACATATTGGACGATCTCACCTAGTCCCTCAACACCACCTCTTTAATCAAGAAAGCATTGCAACAGTTCCACTTCCCAAGGAGATTGAGGCACATGAGGCAGCACATCCCATTCTAACCAACAGTGACAGGAACACCATCAAGAGTGTCCTGATTAGCTGCATAACCATTGTACAGGAATTGCAAAGCATCTGACTAAAGGTCCCTACAAAGGACTGTGAGGACTGCTGAAAGGATCACTGGGTCTCTTCTCCATCAATCAGAGATATTTATCAGGAGCACTGTGCAAGCAGTGCCATTGTATTCTCAATTATCCATCCCATCTGTCCAGCAATTCCTTTGATCCTGCCCCCACCCACCCACCCCCCACCATCAGGAACGTAGCACTAGGGCAATGACAGTTATGATGGAAACAGCTTCTTCCACAGACCATGAGACTACTAAATTGCTGTTACCACCCAGGTCTCATCATGTGTCAAGCACCAGCCGATTATACTGTTTATTCTTTAACTTGTGACATAAATACACCTTTTCATTTGTTAATTTATTAGGAGTAATATTGCTTTCTGTATTGTGTGTGAATTATATGTACTGCGTTGAAAACCAGAGGAATGTTATTTTGTTTGGCAACGTACATGAATATGGTTGAATGACAATCAACTTGACCTTGAGAATGGTGAATCTTGTGGAATTTGTTGCCCAAGGCAGCTGGGTAGGCCATGCCATCGGATATATCTAAGGCAGAGGTTGACAGATTCTTGATTAGTCAGAGCATGATGGGAAGTTAGGAGATTGGGGCTGAGAAGGAAAATGGATCAGCCATGATGAAACGATGGAGCAGACCCAATGGGCCAAATGGTCTAATTCTGTTGCTATACTTAATGGTATTGAAAAAGACTCCATAGCTGAAGATGCACACCCATGTTGATCCAGTTCTTGAAGTTACACTTACCATCTCTGTCTACTCCTCTGTTGATGGTGCTGTTCACAACTCTGAAGCTATAGCAATGGACTTGAATGACTTCCTATGCTGTCATTGTGTGATCATGCACATGGTGCCTGGTATTGATTATACAGCATCCTTTCTGCTTGACTACAATGGTTCTCAAGCTGTCTACCATCCTGCGATTATCCAACAGTTCTCTTTTGGAACTGGGCCATTTTTGTTTCTTTAGACAAACAAGCCAGCAAATCTGGTGATGAAAAGGAGATGTCAGGAATTTAGAAATAGCACTTCAAGGTGAAGTGTGTGTTTGCAAAGTCAAATAAATACCAAATGAGACCAGGATTCAGTGAAATGATGGTGAGACTCAAACAAATAAGGAGTACAACTTCAAAATAAGAAATTAGAATGAAACAATGGAAATAGAAGTAAAATAGAAAATGAAAGTGAAAATGCTGTGGGAGGCAGTACAAAGATATGAGGATACAACAAGCTGAAAACCAAACTGAATACATGGAAACAAAGTATAAGTTATGAAATAGGAAAGTAAAAGTTAAAAGACATCATAGAGAGGAAAAGGCAGGAAAACATAAACAAGAAAAATTATAAATTGGAAGTTCCAACAGATGAAGTAAGTTGCACAGAATAAGAATGTTAGAAAACAATGTACTAAAAATTCCTAATTTTGAGGATGTGGGTATCACAGATTGGTCAAAATTAATTGGTTTTCTTTTTAAATGAACATATCTATGTTAATACAGGGTGTGACTTGGAAAGGAACATAAAATATGATTCTGTGCAGTGCATCTGAACCCTTTCTAATAGGTAGTAAATATTTGGAATAGTTAAAGTAGACTTGGTGTGTTTCTGCTTTGCATCTTGTAGTATGTGTGCTAGTGTTAGAAGCAGTGATTACTGAAGCAAATGCAATGACAATTTAATAGTTAGTGATCAGTAAAATTTGAGATCAAGAGAACTTTAGAATACAAAGGAATTAAGGAATGTGTAGAATTAAGTGGAGTGTGAATTTTTAGCAGTGATCTTACCAAACTGCATTTCATATGTGGTTATTTGTCCATTAGCAGTAAAATTCACTGAACAGAACTGAAGATATTTTTGTTCTTAAGTTGGATGGTCTTTATAGTTATACAGTCCCATTCACTGATTGGAGAATACAAGGCTCCTTGTGAACACATTTACATCATGGAGCAATTTATGATTCTGGTACATTTGATTCTCAGGATACTTTTATTTGTTTACTTGATATCTGTATGCATAAAGTAAATAAGATTTTTTTGTGTGTGCCATACTCTGCCAGAGCCTCTGTGACCACTTTTTTGTCGAGTGGTTTGTCTTGGGGGAATGATTCTGTGAGTGGTCCCCCACGTTCTTCCCACAGCGCAGTTGTTTTTTTTTTACGAGGCCGAGTTGCGAGCTCGACACTCAACCCGGCACGGATGGAAAGCGTGTCCGGGAGAGGCCCGACTGGGTTCGAACTCGGGAACCTTCACTCTAAAGTCCGGCACTGATGCCACCGCGCCACCAGCCGGACTCCAGAGTGAAGGTTCCTGAGTTTGAAGATTACAAAAGGTAAAAAAAGTGTGAAAGAATGATAGGGCTTGGTTTCAATAAATTAGAATCTGCATAATCTATCTTTGGGAGATGTCCAGGAAAGTATTCAAACTGATATTGATCCAAAGGAGAAAATTTTACACTAATCTGCTACTTAAAAATTGTGAGTGGGAAACCAAAAATTGCTTTGCTTTTACAAATAAGTTTGAGTAATAAAGAGTAACTGCCTGGAAAATGTGATTAAGTTTGTTGAGGGTGAAATGCTATTGTATTATAGTGATGAATGCATTTTCTAACAACATGTTTATGTTGATAGAGAGCATTTTGCCTGTTTTCATTTACTCTGCCATTTTTAAATTGACTGGACAACATTTCATTTCTTCGAGAGATCCAAGTGTGGTGTTGTTGCTCTCAATTTGGTTGGTCAGATATATATTCACTTGGAACTGACAGCAATACCCTGTGGTTGCTTCATAAGTAATTGTCTCATTTGCATACAGGTTAGTTCTTGGTGGGATCTCCATCACTTGTTGAACTAGCCCTGGTCATTGTGTTCGAGAATCATTCCCCATTGTTTGAAGCTGCTTCTGATTTTGTAATAAAATGTAAAATTTTTCTCTGGTATATGCAAGTAGAGCCGAGATCGTATTTTCCTTTTATATAACCTTAATGAAAGTTTTGAATTTTCATAACTCTCAATTATACTATACATTTCTTTGATAGTTCACTTGCATGCCCTTCTTCTTTTGAAGTGGTAATAAAGCAGTGCACATAGAACCCCTCAGGGTGTGGTTTTTATGAAATTCCAGCTGTCGTTGATAGCCAATCATTTATTACAGATGAATTGAATTGAAGAAAAAAAGCTGACTCTATTTTTGACAGAATGAGAGGGATAGATAGCTTGACAGTAACGTGAGTTACTACTAAAGCTGGTTGCCTTGTATGCAAAGAGCAGTTAATAGGATTGGAAGACCCCCATATCCAAATTTGTCCAAAACTCAAGAACTGAGTTTGTATCAAGGGCATTTTAAGTTGAAGTTTTAAACATGGGCCTGTTGGTAGCAAATGTTTCTGTTGACAAACAGGGAGTCTGCTCTGGACACTCAAGCTGAAATTTTCAGGCTGAAATGCCAATGAAGTACAGACTCGAGAATTGTAGTGATAAGGCATCATGTCTTGGATGAGATATTCTAATAAGCTGCTTGGTCTCTCAGTTGGGCGTAAAGTACCCTACAGCATTATTCAGAGGAACAGCATGAAAATGATTCCAGGCACATAGTTATCCTTCAATCACCATGACAATAGCAGACTTTCTCATCATCATCTCATTGCTATCCATGAGAGCTTGTGGTGCACAAATTGGCCATCATATTTTCTACATAACAATGAGCACAATTCACAAGTATTTAATTGACTGGAATCAGCAGGTTTGAATGCCAGCTTTGCCAATTAGATCATATTGATAAATGTACTTGGTAGTAGTTCACTGTCAACTTCTGGAGGACAATTAGGGACAGACAAGACGTGTTGACTTTACCAATAAAGGCCAGATCCCAAGAGGTAAGTATAAAAAGTGAATAAGCAAGATGTGCCAATTTAGACAGATGTGGATTTTTTCACTATAGGCTTGTCTGTTCTGTCCACAGACTATAGAAGAACTACAGATGTCTGCATTGATGAGCATTTGAATCAATTTGCTTACCCACTTCTCCTTTATCTATTGTGGAAAAACAAGGAGACTCAAGGCTCCAAAATAAAGCAATGCACAAAAAAGGTAACATAAGCAAGTAAGTGAATTGAATGTTTATATTTGTATATTAACAACCAACATCAAGGGATAGACATTAGATTACAACTCTACTAAACCTGGATTAGGCCATACATTGCGAAGTTATAAATATTATTTTTTAGTATTACATTATACTGATATCAAGTTTTAAGTTAGTCTCAACTCATTTCAGTAGTTCAGCCCACTGCCCATTTGGTGCACCATGTCAGTAATAGCTTCTGGAACTGTGCAGACCCTGGTGGGAAACAAACTCTATATATATATAGATTGTAGTTTTAAATGCTGCAGTTAGCAATATCAGTAACAAGTGTAGGCTGATTGAGTGTGAGTTGCCCAGTTAGGACATGTTCAGATTTTGTTGTGTGAGCAGAACTTTCAGAAGCAATTTTCTCCTTTATTATTACTTGTCAGTAGTGTCATTGCAAGTGAACAGTTTAGCTTGTTCTGGAGCACAGATCTTCAATAGTTTTATAGACAGAATGTTATCCAGTTCCACATCCTTTGCTGTATTCGGTATTCCAGCCGTATAATATATGGATTGAATTGAATCGTTGTATTGGGATGAATTTTTTTAAGCAATTTGAAGTTCAGTCATCTCCTGTGTACAGTATGTCCAACTTAAACTGGGAGAAAATATTTTCACTTGTTTGGCTTTGTCATCATTAAAAAATAATTGTGGTGCTTCTGGTTACTTAAAACAGTTCACCATCTGATTGTGGCAAAACAGTAGAGTTCTTATTTAATTAATTGTTTATAGGATCACTTTGATCTGAACTATAAATGTTTACAATGTTCAGCACTGCAATTTCATCAGATTGCCATAGTAAAATTCTGATAATCTGCTTGTCAAACTTTCAGAAATCCCAGTGGTCCTGCACCTGCTGAAAGACCTTAAGCAGCATGAGCAGAATTAGATCATTTGGCCAAAGAGTCTGCTCCGCCATTTCATCATGGCTGATCCAATTTTCCTTTCAGCCCAATTTTCGGCCTTCTCCCCATATCCCTCCATGCACTGACCAATCAAGAATCTATCAACCGCTGCCTTAAATATACATAAAAACTTGGCTTCCTCTGTTGTCTGTGGCAAATAATTGTACAGATTCATCACTCTCTGGCTAAATAAATTCCTTCTTATTTGTTCTAAAAGGACACCGTTCTACTCTGAGGCTATGTCCCGCATCATAGGACACATCCTCTCCACATCCACTCTATCAAGGCCTATCACCATTTGATAGGTTTCAATTCGGTCCAGAGCCATCAAACACTCTTCAATGTCAACCCTGGAATCATTTTCATGAACCTCTTTTGAACTCTCTCCAGCTTCAGCACACCCTTTCTAAGAAAGGGGGCCCAAACCTGCTCATAGTACTCCAAGTGAGGCCTCACCAGTGCTTCATATAGTTCCAACATTACTTGATCGGTTTTTAATTCTAGTCCTATTGAGATGAATGCTAACATTGCATTTGCCTTCCTCATCACAGACTTAACCTGCAAATTAACTTTTAGTGAATTCTGCACAAGGACTCCCAAGCCCCTTTGCATCTCAGTTTTACGAATTTTTGCTCTATTTAGAAAATAGTCTACCCTTTCATTTCTTCTCCCATAGTGCATGACTACACACTTCAGGACACTGTATTCCATCTGCCATTTTTTGCCCATTCTCCTAATCTGTCTAAATCCATCAGGAGCTTCTCTAATTCCTCAAAAAATAGCCCAAGAAATAGTGGATGCATTAGTAATCATTTTTTCAAAACTCCTTAGATTCTGGATTAATTCCTGAGGATTGGAGGGTGGCTAATGTAACCCCACTTTTTAAAAAAGGAGGGAGAGAGAAACCTGGGAATTATAGACCGGTTAGTCTGACATCGGTGGTGGGGAAAATGCTAGAGACAGTTATCAAAGATGTGATAAAAGCACATTTGGAAAGAGGTGAAATCATCGGACAAAGTCAACATGGATTTGTGAAAAGAAAATCATGTCTGATGAATCTCATAGAATTTTTTGAAGATGTAACTAGTAGAGTGGATAGGGAAGAGCCAGTGGATGTGATATATTTAGATTTTCAAAAGGCTTTTGACAAGGTCACACACAGGAGATTAGTGTGCAAACTTAAAGCACACGGTATTGGGGGTATGGTATTGATGTTAGAGAATTGGTTGGCAGACAGGAAGCAAAGAGTGAGAGTAAGTGGGACCTTTTCAGAATGGCAGGCAAGGCTCAGTGCTGGGACCCCAGTTGTTTACAATATATTAATGATTTAGACGAGGGAATTAAATGCAGCATCTCCAAGTTTGCAGATGACACGAGGCTGGGTGGCAGTGTTAGCTGTGAGGAGGATGCTAAGGGGATGCAGGGTGACTTGGATAGGTTAGGTGAGTGGGCAAATTCATGGCAGATGCAATTTAATGTGGATAAATGTGAGGTTATCCACTTTGGTTGCAAGAACAGGAAAACAGATTATTATCTGAACGGTGGCCGATTAGGAAAAAGGGAGATGCAACAAGACCTGGGTGTCATTGTACACCAGCCATTGAAGGTGGGCATGCAGGTACAGCAGGTGGTGAAAAAGGCAAATGGTATGTTGGCATTCATAGCAAAAGGATTTGAGTACAGGAGCAGGGAGGTTCTACTGCAGTTGGACAAGGCCTTGGTGAGACTGCACCTAGAATATTGTGTGCAGTTTTGGTCCCCTAATCTGAGGAAAGACATTCTTGCCATAGAGGGAGTACAGAGAAAGTTCACCAGATTGATTCCTGGAATGGCAGTGCTTTCATATGAAGAAAGACTGGATTGACTAGGCTTATACTCATTGGAATTTAGAAGATTGAGGTGGGATCTTATTGAAACATATAAAATTCTAAAGGGATTGGACAGCCTAGATACAGGAAGATTGTTTCTGATGTTGGGGAAGTCCAGAACGAGGGGTCACAGTTTAAGGATAAAGGGGAAGCCTTTTAGGACTGAGATGAGGAAAAACTTCTTCACACAGAGAGTGGTGAATCTGTGGAATTCTCTGCCACAGGAAACAGTTGAGGCCGGTTCATTGGCTATATTTAAGAGGAAGTTAGATATGACCCTTGTGGCTAAAGAGATCAGGGGGTATGGAGAGAAAGCAGGTACAGGGTTCTGAGTTGGATGATCAGCCATAATCATATTGAATGGTGGTGCAGGCTCAAAGGGCCGAATGGCCTAATCCTGCACCTATTTTCTATGTTTGTAAAACTAACTGCACCTCCACCTATCTTCATATTGTCTGTAAACTTTGCAACAAAGAATTCAATTTAAATGCATATCATTGACGTACAATGTAAAGAGAATTGGTACCAACATAGATCCCTGTGGAACATCACTAGTCACTGGCAGCCAGTCAGAAAAGATTCTCTTTATTCCCACTCTTTGCCTCCTGCCAATCGGTCACTGCTTTATCCATGCTAGAATCTTTCCTATAATACTATGTGATAGTAGCTTATGAAGCAGCCTCATGTGTTGCTTCTTGTCAAGGGGCTTCTGAAAGTCAAATGCACAACATCAACCAATTCTTCTTTCTCTATCCTGCTTGTTATTTCTTCAATTAATTCCAAAAATTTTTTCAAGCAAGATTTTCTCTTGAGGAATCCATGCTGACTACATCCTATTTTATCAAGTGCCTACAAATACCCGAAAACTGCATCCTTAACAATCGACTTCAACATCTTCCCAACCACTGAGGAGAGACTAACTGGCCTATAGTTTCTTTTCTTCTGCCTCTCTCTTTTCATGAAGAGTGGAGTGACATTTAAAATTTTCCTGTCTTCTGGATGGATTCATTCCAGAATCTTCTGATTCTTGAAAGATCTTTACTAAAGTGTCCATGATCTCTTCATCCACTTCCTTCAGAACTCTAGGGAGCACACCATCTGGCACAGGTAACTTATCTACCTTCAAACCTTTCAGTTTCCCAGGAACTTTCACTCTAGTTATTGATAACATCATACACTACATGACCCCTGATATATGGAACAGCCATTATACTGCTAGTGTCTTCCACAGTGAAGACTGATGCAATAGTTAGTTCACTATTTTTTGTCCTCCATGTCTACCTCTCCAGCATTGGTTTCCAGTGGACCATTGTCTACTCTCGCCTTTCTTTATCCTTTCTAAAGAGAGAATGTTTACATTACCTACTCGCTAAGGTCCCTCTTCCTGTCCTTCTCTACCACTCGCCAGGGCCCCGTTTCAAAACTAATTTTAAACTTAAGCATTCTGTGGCCCACCTTCTCTTGAACTTTATCAGAGTTACTGAAATGTTACTTTTGTACAAGATTCCCAAACTGGGGTCCATGGACCTCTTGCTCAATGGTATTGGTTAATGGCATAAAAAGACTGGGAACTCCTGCGCTAGAAGATATTTTAAATAAGTCAATTATAAGTATATTGGAAATGACATTGTTTAGTCCAGTACCACTGAAGAACACAGGTTTTACTGTGCCTAGACTTTAGGTAAACTTGGGCCAACTTTTTGCAATTCCTATTAAACCTTACTCACGAGCTTCATTTGATCATAATCTAGAGTGAGGGATATGCCAGGGCAATGAGATTATAGATTGTGTGGAAAACAACTTTTATTTCTCCTGTTAGCACCATTTCTGAATCAGTGTTCAAATGTTAACCCCTTTGTAATCTGTCCACTGTTATAACACACCGATAATATCTTGGAAATACTTGGAAAATATCATCACTATAAACAAGGGAATCTTTATATCATAGGGACTGTGTTATGATCCTTCTATCATGCCTGTCATTGATGATATGATTCTTAGATGGTTACATATAAAATCAACTTGACTCCTCATTGTACTAGTACTCTTAGTAATGGTTATAAATGTGCAAAGATCAGTAAGTGTACTAACAATCTGCTGAAAGAACAGAGTGGCTGAGGACAAAAGATGGGAAGAAAAAGATTGCTGATGTTTTGAGCCAAAATGCTGCATCAGTAAGTTTACTGCTAGGCTAATATGCTGGAACAGATTAATCCCTAGCAACACACACAGAATACATCTGATGTCCTTGCCAGTCACATTGCACTCTTTAGTGAAGGAGGAAATGACGGTGAACAGTAGTGTGCAAATCAACCAGACTAAGTAGTGTGGATAACTTTACATTTCCAATGAAACTTTGCTGCGACCACCATCCTAACGGCAAGGCTAAAGGGAAATTTTCAAATATTCTAATGCCATAAGTTAGGTGGGAGAGTAAAAGTAATATAAGTTATGATAGTAATGATTAGAGATTGTGTTTCTTTAGGTATTAGAACGTAAATATCAATTAATGATCCAGATTTTTTTTTGAGGAATGAGTGGGTAAAGGTAGTGTACATTGGCATCTTTCTACAGGTTGAGAACATTGTCATGCATCTGAAGTGGCAGAATCTAAGCCTTTCTGTCTAGGACTATGGTTTACAAATCTTTTCAGTCTTTACCCCATGTTCTCATAACAAAATTCTCCCAATCATAGTAAAGCAGCAATTTTCAATATTCTTCAGTAATTCATTGGTCTGTTGGGGATGGTTGCAGATACAATGCCAAAGGCGAAGGGTCTAGGAACTAAAATTTCTTCTTTGCAGGTGAAGAAATTCAAGTTTTCTATTTCAAGCATTCAAAATGGATTTAAGGATTCAAAGTACATTTATTATCGAAGTATGCATGCCTTATACAACCCAGAGATTAATTTTCCCAGAGACAGCCACAAAACAAAGAAAACCAAAGAAAAACATCAAGTGCTACTCCCCCCCCCCCCAGGTACAAACAGTAAAAAAGATGAGCAAACGGACATAGAAAATAAAAGACAAAATTGAAAGAGTCCAGGCATATTCAGTTCAGTTCAGTTCAATCTGGCACAGTGTTGATTATTATCAGCAGGACACCCTGATCAAAAACACCCAAAATACCAAGGAAAAAAGGAAGCAACTGGAAATCAGAAACACATCATGTCATAAACTACAGAGTCCAATCCACAAACTACATCAATTAAACCTTGCCCAAGACCCATGTCTCTGGTACCATCCTCCAACAGCATTGGGGATAGAGCCCAATTTTGATAATTTCCTTCACACTGCTAAGGAATCCCTTACCTTCTCTCCTGATGATGGATTTCATCAAATCATACTGTTTGATCTGGTCTCCTGTACTGCCATATATTTATGTTATCTTTATTCTATATTGCACTTCAATTTTGCATGGGACCATTTTTTGCAATTTTTTCTTCTTTTCCAAAGGGCAAGGCTTGCTGATCTCAAGGTCCACCTTATCTGATGAGCTAATCTTAATCTGTCATTGTAACTGATAGTCCTGATTTAGAGATGTTCATCTAGTTACGCATACTTTCTTGCAGAATTTAATGCCCATATCTCGTTAGCATGCTTTTTTTTGAAAATTCTTTCTTTAAGACAGCAATGGGAACTGACATCCATACAGACATGCAGTAGTGTCTTGGTTTAATATAGTTATCTTCAAAGTACAGCAACCACCATCTTTTGTTGTTTGAATATCTCTTTTTGAATATCTCTGTTTTTAACACAGATTTTTGTTTCACTTTGGGGGGCAGTGATGCGCTGGACAATCAATGCAAATTCCCACTGTACTTTTGTAACTCATACTTTTTTTTGTGTCCAGGGCTGTATTGAGAATAGAAGGTTATATAACCATATAACAATCACAGCACGGAAACAGGCCATCTTGGCCCTCCTAGTCCATGCCGAACCCTTATTCTCACCTAGTCCCACCTACCCGCACTCAGCCCATAACCCTCCACTCCTTTCCTGTCCATATTCCTATCCATTTTTACCTTAAATGACACAACTGAACTGGCCTCTACTACTTCTACAGGAAGCTCATTCCACACAGCTATCACTCTTTGAGTAAAGAAATACCCCCTCGTGTTTCCCTTAAACTTCTGCCCCCTAACTCTCAAATCATGTCCTCTAGTTTGAATCTCCCCTACTCTCAATGGAAACAGCCTGTTCACGTCAACTCTATCTATCCCTCTCAAAATTTTAAATACCTCAATCAAATCCCCCAAGGATTCTACACTCCAATGAATAGAGACCTAACTTGTTCAACCTTTCTCTGTAACTTAATTGCTGAAACCCAGGTAACATCCTAGTAAATCATCTCTGCACTCTCTCTAATTTATTGATATCTTTCCTATAATTCGGTGACCAAAACTGCACACAATATTCCAAATTTGGCCTTACCAATGCCTTGTACAACTTTAGCATTACATCCCAACTTCTGTACTCAATGCTTTGATTTATAAAGGCCAGCGTTCCAAAAGCCCTCTTCACCACCCTATCTACATGAGACTCCACCTTCAGGGAACTATGCACAGTTATTCCTAGATCTCTCTGTTCCTCTGCATTCCTCAATGCCCTACCATTTACTCTGTATGTTCTATTTGGATTATTCCTGCCAAAATGTAGAACCTCACACTTCTCAGCATTAAACTCCATCTGCCAACGTTCAGCCCATTCTTCTAACCGGCATAAATCTCCCTGCAAGCTTTGAAAATCCACCTCATTATCCACAACACCTCCTACCTTAGTATCATCGGCATACTTACTAATCCAATTTACCACCCCATCATCCAGATCATTTATGTATATTACAAACAACATTGGGCCCAAAACAGATCCCTGAGGCACCCCGCTAGTCACCGGCCTCCATCCCGATAAACAATTATCCACCACTACTCTCTGGCATCTCCCATCTAGCCACTGTTGAATCCATTTTATTACTCCAGCATTAATACCTAACGACTGAACCTTCTTAACTAACCTTCCATGTGGAACTTTGTCAAAGGCTTTGCTGAAGTCCATATAGACTACATCCACTGCCTTATCCTCGTCAACATTCCTCGTAACTTCTTCAAAAAATTCAATAAGGTTTGTCAAACATGACCTTCCACGCACAAATCCATGCTGGCTACTTCTAATCAGATCCCGTCTATCCAGATAATTATAAATACTATCTCTAAGAATACTTTCCATTAATTTACCCACCACTGATGTTAAACTGACAGGTCTATAATTGCTAGGCTTCCTTCTAGAACCCTTTTTAAACAAGGGAACCACATGAGCAATACGCCAATCCTCCGGCACAATCCCAGTTTCTAATGACATATTAAAGATCTCCGTCAGAGCTCCTGCTATTTCTACACAAACTTCCCTCAAGGTCCTGGGGAATATCCTGTCAGGACCTGGAGATTTATCCACTTTTAAATTTCTTAAAAGCGCCAGTACCTCCACCTCTTTAATTGTCATAGGTTCCATAACTTCCTTACTTGTTTCCCACACCTTAGGCAATTCAATATCCTTCTCCTTAGTGAATACCGAAGAGAAGAAATCATTCAAAATCTCTCCCATCTCCTTCGGTTCCACACATAGCTGACCACTCTGATTCTCTAAGGGGCCAATTTTATCCCTCACTATCCTCTTGCTTTTAATATAACTGTAGAAACCTTTCGGATTTACTTTCACCTTATTTGCCAAACCAACCTCGTATCTTCTTTTAGCTTTTCTAATCTCTTTCTTAAGATTTCTTTTACATTCTTTATATTCCTCGAGCAATTCCTTTACTCCATGCTGCCTATATCTATTGTAGACATCCCTCTTTTTCTGAACCAAATTTCTAATATCCCTTGAAAACCATGGTGCTCTCAAACCTTTAACCTTTCCTTTCACCCTAACAGGAACATAAAGATTCTGTACCCTGATAATTTCACCCTTAAATGACCTCCATTTCTCTATTACATCCTTCCCATAAAACAACTTGACCCAATCCACTCTCTCTAAATCCCTTCACATCCCCTCAAAGTTAGCCTTTCTCCAATCAAAAATCTCAACTCTAGGTCCAGTCCTGTCCTTCTCCATAATTATATTGAAGCTAATGCTATTGTGATCACTGGACCCGAAGTGCTCCCCAACACATACATCTGTCAGCTGACCTATCGCATTCCCTAACAGGAGATCCAACACTGCCCCATCTCTAGTCGGTACTTCTATGTATTGTTGCAAAAAACTATCCTGCACACTTTTCACAAACTCTAAACCATCCAGCCTGTTTACAGAATGAGCTTCCCAGTCTACGTGTGGAAAATTAAAATCCCCCACAATCACCACCTTGTGTTTACTACAAATATCTGCTATCTCCTTACACATTTGCTCTTCCAACTCACGCGCCCCATTAGGTGGCCTATAATACACTCCTATCAGTGTTACTGCACCTTTCCCATTCTTCAATTCCACCCAAATGGCCTCCCTAAAGGAGCTCTCTAATCTATCCTTCCAAAGCACCGCCATAAGATTTTCTCGGACAAGCAATGCAACACCTCCTCCTCTGGCCCCTCCTACTCTATCACACCTGAAGCAACTAAATCCAGGAATATTTGGTTGCCAATCACACCCTTCCTACAACCATGTTTCACTAATAGCTACAACATCATAATTCCAGGTATCAATCCACGCTTTAAGCTCATCCACCTTTCTTACAATGCTCCTAGCATTAAAATAGATACATTTAAGATACTCTCCATCTCCTCCTCTCTTTCCATCCCTAACAATGCATTCAAATTTATTATCCTTTTCTTTCTTCTCCCCTACATCTTTGGGCTGAGCGCATCCCTTCTCCATCACCTGCCTTTCCTCCCTCACACACTGTCTATTTACTTGCTCCACTGGTGAACTAACCTCCTCTCCCATAGTCTCCTCAAATAGTCTCCCGCCCCCCCATCTTACTAGTTTAAAGTCCGCCCTGTAGCCCTAGCAAACCTCCCCGCTAGGATATTGGTCCCCCCACGATTCAAGTGTAACCCGTCCTTCTTGAACAGGTCACTCCTGCCCCAGAAGAGGTCCCAATGATCCAGAAACTTGAATCCCTGCCCCCTGCTCCAATCCCACAGCCACGCATTCATCCTCCACCTAATTCCATTCCTACTCTCACTGTCGCGTGGCACAGGCTGTAATCCCGAGATTACCACCTTTGCGGTCCTTCTTCTCAACTGCCTTCCTAACTCCCTATACTCTCATTTCAGGACCTCTTCCCCTTTCCTTCCTATGTCATTGGTACCTACATGTACCACGACCTCTGGCTCTTCACCCTCCCACTTCAGGATATCTTGGACGCGATCAGAAACGTCCCGAACCCTGGCACCAGGGAGGCAAATTACCATCTGGGACTCCCAGTCACCTCCACAGAAACACCTGTCTGAGCCCCTGACTATTGAGTCCCCTATTACTATGGACCTCTTTCTTCTAACCCTACCCTTCTGAGCTACAGGTCCGTCCTCTGTGCCGGAGGCTCAGCCAACGTCACTCCCACCAGGTAGGCTGTCCCCCCCAACAGTACTCAAACATGAGTACTTATTGTCAAGGGGTACAGCCACTGGGGTACTCTCTAGTACCTGCCTCTTCCCCTTCCTGACTGTAACCCACCTATCTGCCTCCCGTGGTCCCGGAGTGACCACCTGCCTGTAAGTCCTCTCTATCACCTCCTCACTCTCCCTGACCAGGCAAAGGTCATCGAGCTGCAGCTCCAGTTCCCTAACTCAGTCCCTCAGGAGCTGCAGTTCGGCGCACCTGGCGCAGATGTGGACGTCCGGGAAGCTCAGAGACTCCAGGATCTCCCACATCCGACACCGAGAACAACAAGCTGCCCTCACACTCATACCTCCCAAATAACTGAAAATACAAGAACTAAAAGATAAGCCTACTGTGCCCTCTTCCGCCTAAGCCCTCTGAGCCGAAGCCCTACACTCTGCGTCGGGCTCACTCCGCTACCCGCAAACGAAGCTGCCCGCTTCTTAAGGCGGCGTTCTTTATATATCTTCCCTCCTTCCTGGGCCTCCTTCACGCGCCTGCGCAGTCCCGCCTCTCAGAACTCCGATCTGAGAAGCAATTGGACAATTTGAAAATGGCCGCCGCTGCACTTCCTCTCAAGTCTCGCTGTCCTCTTCCAAAAGAGAACTACCTCACTGAGGTTCTGAGTGATATATCAGTGAGCAGGTTATTATTTCATGAAAGCTGCTGAGAGCTCTCTCCATGACTCCTTATATCACCGACCTACTGCTGATTTGTATGTAGACCGCAAAGTAGTATTTGACCAATTTTTTTGGGTGGGACTGAGTCAAGAAATCTTGTAATGTTGATGGACTTGGGTCTGTGGTGTATAGTTTTGAGAACATACAGCCATGTTGTCAAGGTCTTCAACTTTTGATATATCCGGAATATTCCAAATATTTCATGATACATGGAGTGAACCAAATTGAACAAAGGGTGAAATTGATCAGGATAGAAAGCTGAAATTGATCATCCAATTAGCAACTCAGGCTGAAAATAATATTAATTTGTTTCTGCTACTCATACAAGGGACCCCAAAAGATAAATGAGAGACAGTCATGAAGCACATCACTTGAAAATAAAGCACACAACAATTAAATGGAGGAAGGATTCCTAAATGGCATTGTGCTGTGACCTCTGTTGAGCTACAGCTCAGATTTAGTTGTTCATTAATTGTCAGATGTGGGTGTCAGATCTAGCAGAGAGTGGAGAGCGTCTGCTAGGTCAGCAATTTGTTGTCAGGTTCTAGAGTCAGAGGTCCATGCGAGCAGGAGTAATGCATTCTGATGAAATCCTGGTTTGCAAAACAGTGACACTGGAGTTTGAGGCCCTAACATCAGGGAGCCCAATGTCTGAGGCCTAATATTCAGTGATCAGCGTGACCTGTGATTGATGCCAAGGACTGATGACTGACGGTCGAATCAGAAAAACGGAAGCCAAGACCCATTGGCCTGAGCTGCGTCTACTTTGGAGGGTGAAGCCTAATGTCTGCAAGTCCAATGGACACTGGAGGTTGAACTGAAGGCCTGACCCGGGGTTAAAGGATTGTAAATATCTGTAGGAGGGAGGGAAGAATGGGTTTTGATTTTACCTTTGTTATTTTATTACTTGTGTTCTGGGTTGTTCAGCCAGGCATTGTGAACATGCCATGTTGGCGCCAGGATGTATGGTGGCATATTTGCAGGCTGCCCACATTGCACCCTTGGGTCCATTGTTTATTAATGCAAATGACACCTTTCACAGTATGCTCCAATGCACACTCGACAAATAAACTTGAGACTTGATATATTTAATTAAGAAGAGTACAAAAATTGAAATTGTTGGTGTGGAGAGCTAGCAAATAAAAAAAAAGAGCTCGGAGCTGCAATAGAAAAGATGTTCGAGGTGAAAATAAAGAACAATGGAAGTGAAATAGATCTTGAATAACATTGGATACAAGGGGAAGAAAGTAGTTAGGTCAAGTTTTTGAAAAGCCAAAAATGGAATGGAGAAAATGATGAGAGAGAGAACCTGAGGCCTAAATAGTTAATTGAGGCTGTGACTAAGAAAATACTGAGGTGACCAGCAATTGACATTGAAGTGTAGGAGAGGAAACGGTCAAAGATGAAAGAAGTTGGAATCAAAATATAGCTTCATAACTTGCTTAAACATTAGGAGTACTGATTGATTTCATACAAACAAAGCATTGCGGCAGAAGATGCATCAATCATCCTCTTGGTCAGAAATTTACCAATTCTAATGTACACAAGGAAACAATGGAGGAAAACATCAACATCTCTCAAAATACATATTTTGGCCAGATGGGGAACACAGTGGTAACCCGTATCAAGGAGCACAGGAAGTGTAATTTTTAGGTTACCCAGAGAAACCAGCAAGAACAGAACATTGCGTTCACAATGGCCATGGAATTGAGTCTGAAGGCACAAATCTACTATGCCAAGCCAGTGGCTTTTGGGACCGTCTGGTGAAGGAAGCCATTGAAATAAAACTAGAGGCAAAGAATCTTAACAAAGGTGAAGGTCTTGCTCTAAGTAAAAACTGGAACTCAATTGCAAACAAGGTGACAAAACAGAAACCTGATTGGTTGAGAACTAACCAATCCGGAGAGATGGACAACGGAGGTCTAAATACCACCAGACTAGACATGTCCAGGCATCAACCCTGATGAAATTGGCAGAGATTGGCATCAAAATATCAGTTAAAATCAATGCCAGCATCCAGCTGGAAGCCCAAGAAGAGTTTATTCAACATCTCCCACAGTTCAAGACTGACCCAATGGCCACAATGACTCACAGACTAGTCAATACTTCCACCTCAGTCAGATGAACATATGTTGAAAAGCAAAACAGATTTTCCACCTAGGAGTCAGCTACTTGCTGCTATTCTCTAATTGATTTCCGGCTGTGACTATGATTTAATCAACATCTGGTGTTCTTTTTTTACCATCTATTAAAGTTACTTATGTGTACAGGACATGCTGTGCTTGGTTCTGATGGACCTTGCCTTGAGCGCAGTGCTTCTGTCAAATCCACTTGTTCTATGATTTACCAAATGATTATGCATTTACCTTAGACTGGGGGTGATTGACGTAAAAGAAGAAATATAAGTGTGATGACTGAAAAAGAAATTAGAAATAAATACGAGAAAAATAATGTAATCAGGGGAAGCAGAAACAGAGAAATGAATGAAATATTAAAGTGAATAAAATGAGACATTGACAATTTAGAAATAAAATATTAACCAGTTGAGGAAAGGAACAGAAAGAAATAATCAGAAGCAGAAACAGGTTTATTACGATGACCCATGTTATGAAACTTATTGTTTTGAGGTAGCAATACAGTACAAGACATACAGTATAAATTACTACAAGCTACAAAATAAATAGTGCAAAAATAAAGCAATAATATGGTGGTGTTCATGGGTCTTTCTGAAATCTGATAGAGGAGAAGATAATGTTATTACAACTTTGAGTGTGGATCTTCAAGCTTCTGTTCCTCCTTTCTGATTGTAGCAATGCAAAGAGGGTGGGCCTGTCATGGTGAGGGTTTTTATTGATGGATGCTGCCTTCTTGTGGTGTCCTTGAAGATGTCCTTAACAGTGGGAAGGACTGTGCCCTTGATAGAACTGGCTGAGTCTACACATCTCTGCAGCATCTTGTGATCCTGTGCATTGTATTCTCCATACCAGGCTGTGATTCAACCAGTCAGAATGCTCTCTACAGGATGTCTGTAGAAATTTGCACGGAGTGGAGAAATAGAGAAACCTGGTTTCCAAAGTTTTTCTGCAGCTGGAAAGTCAAATTGCAGCTGAAAATAAACAGAGTGGCAAACTCTCAGACAGTGAAAGATAAAAGAAGATTAGAAATAGAAAAAAATATTAGGAAATGGTTATCACAGGAGAGCCCAACCTTAAATGCATGGATGGAAATTATAATGGGCATTTACAAAATGGAGACGATAACAGCATCTGTTAATCATAAGCTGGAACAATTTGATTCAAACTGTGAAAAGTGGCTTAACTACATAACACCTCATAGGCCTGATTTCATTCTCACAAATCAATGAATATGTTGTAAAAAATAAGATCACTCCCTACTTGTACATAGTTTGCTCCTTTCGCTTGTTCTTTCTTTTCTCTCTTTTCTATAAGTGTATACCTCAGATAAATATTATGTGGAGATTGTGGCAAGTATGAATATATGATGTATATGTACAATATCTGAAATATATCTTATGGAAATGTTTGTTTGATGATGAACTTCAATAAAAAATAAATTACAAAAAATAAGAAAAAAATGAGGTGGAATGTGAAAATATAGAATTTTTGTGACCTAAATTAAGCACCAAAATCTATCAATGTATTGGTAGTCCAATATCAGCAGAAAGTTCCTGAATGTGATGCAAGACTGGACCTTTGCGAATGGATTAATTAGATGGAAACTAGGGACATAGATATAAATTCTCCATGTGATGAATATACACTTTGCAATGTCTTATTGCTAACCAGTTTTCTAGCACTGCAGCATAGCCCTTCCAAGTGTCCAATAGTGGTTTAGACTAAGATAAAATTCTAATACTTATGTCTTGCTTGGCTTCTTGTCATAAACCTGAAGTTCTTGTTGGTTTATGATTTAACCAAAATAAATAATGGGGTCCACATCGACCTATCTAATAAAACATTGCATTCATCTGGCCTGAAAAGTGTCAAATACAGATGATGTCAACTAGCAGCAAGACAGTACTAATGAGTGGTTCCCAAACTTTTTTGTGTTACTGCCCCTTTAGCTCCCAGACCACATTCCCAGACCACACTCCCCATCTCATTTCCAGCCATTACACACAAAAGCTATAAAGAATTTTTATTTGTAATGCACAGTGAAAGAAAATAGGAACTGCAAGTTTAAAGATGAGACAAATAATTGCAAAAATAAATTGTATCTATTTAAAGCCTCAAATAAAATTGTTTCTTTATTTAATTACAGTAAAACTACTTCTATCAACAGTTTTAAAGTGTAGTAGTCCAATTACTTCATTGCTTTTTCACCTTCAATGAGGTGGATAGACTTGGCGCTGTGATATCAGCTTCTCAACATCAGGCTGAATGTCACTCAGAAGGAGTCTTAGATCCCACATTCAGTAATTTGCGGTCTGCTTCATTGCTTTGAAAACAGGCGTGTGATTGCATTGAAATCATGTTCCTCTAAATATCAATAGGCAATAGACAATAGGTACAGAAGTAGACCATTCGGCCCTTCGAGCCTGCACCGCCATTTTGAGATCATGGCTGATCATCTACTATCAATACCCAGTTCCTGCCTTGTCCCCATATTCCTTGATTCCCCTATCCATAAGATACCTATCTAGCTCCTTCTTGAAAGCATCCAGAGAATTGGCCTCCACTACCTTCCGAGGCAGTGCATTCCAGACCCCCACAACTCTTGGGGAGAAGAAGTTTTTCCTTATCATGTCGGAAAGGCAACAGAGAACATCTTGACCTTTTTCCACGGGGCAGGATAGCTTTCAGAAATTTTGTTCTGCAACCAAAACTCTTGATATGATTTTTTGAACCTCAGCTTCAGTTCAAAGTCATTTTGTGGTGAGTTCAGTTCTTCCTCCATTTCTCAGGTTAATTCCTCATTACAGGTATTTAGGAATTCATTTATTACCCAATCTGTATTTTGATTGAGAGAAGATCTCAAAGTCACTCTGACATTTCTTTATGCAGCTGAACCAGCTGGGCACAGTATCCTTGCAGATCATAATCTGGCATTACTTCTTTCAGTTCCAACTCAGAAAAGCTCAGAAATTGGAAGAGGTGATGAGGGCCAATTTTGCGCTTAAATAAAGTTAACTTGGACAGAAATGTCAATACGCCTGATTAGACTTTATGATAAGATTTACATCATTTCCTTGTGATTGAAGATTGATTTCATTAAACTTTGTGAATAATTTTGACAAATAAGCAATGTCATGCCAATGTTCTTGAGTTGATTACTGAATGAAGAATTTGAGTCTGCAAAGATTTTTATCACAGATTCAAAAGGTGTATAAATACATCTCAAGTAGTTTCCTGTTGCAAGCCATCTGATTTCTGTGTGTGACAGCAAGCATTCAAACTGTTCATCTTTCTCAATACAAAGCTCTCAAAATAATTGTGAATTGAGAGCATGGGACTTCATTTTATTTACAACTGTAATAACTATATTTAATGATCTGTGTTGCTGAATGCTTAGGTTTTTGCAACAGGATGTTGTCTGTGAATTACACAGTGAATAGTAACCATGTTACGTACAGCCTTTTCAAGAAAGCTACAAGCCCATAGTGCCCATTTGTGGCACAAGCAACAATGCTGGTGAGCAGAATGTCCTTCTTTTTAAAAAAATGCTCAACAACCTAAAATACTAATTCCCCATCATATCTGTTTGTAGTCCCCTTGCAAATAACAACTCTTGAACCATGATCTCATATTTTATAAAGTGAACATAACCTTGAAGCAAAGATTCGTTGTCTGAAAAAGTTGACTCATGTATGTTGTCCTATGTATGTTGTGACTTGCACATTTTCAGACATTTCATCTATTCATCTTTGAACAGTATGTTGCTGAGTGGAATTGCTTTAATTATTTTGTCTGGTGACATCTGTAAAATTGTACTCAGAACCTCCATTACTGCTGACAGAATCAGTTCCAATTGTCTGGGGCTTTCCAGATTTAACAATGAGCAAAGAGCACAATGAACTTTACATCACTGATTTGCTGCGAAGTGCATGTTTAGAAGTGTTTTCCATATCTGAAAGTTTTAACAAAGTGACTGAAAATAAGTCAAGTTCTGGTTTGCTTTATTTCTTTGCTTTAGCTTTAGCCTGGAAAGTTTCATTGCCTCATTTGAAAATCTTTATCACACAACAGACACATTGGCTGCTGGTATAAATCCATATTTCAGATGCTCCACACTGTACTGTGTACACCTTATACCAATTTTCATTATGAATTAATGACTACAGTCAATCCCCTATTGTTTAAGTTCAATCCTAAGCATTGTAATCAAAAGAGGAAAGTTATGATGTCAACATAGCTCAGGCAAAATCTGTCTCTCTGCATGAAGGTGTTGGACCATAGGCTAGAGAAATATGGGCCAGCCCATTCAAATAGACAGATTCTGAAATTTACATCATTGAATGCCATTACATTAATTCAAAGCTATTGTGTCACTGTGTGACTAGAATATGGGAATTAAACTAGTTAACGTTGTAAACACTAGGAAATCTGCAGATGCTGGAAATTCAAGCAACATACACACAAAATGCTGGTGGAATGCAGCAGGCCAGGCAGCATCTATAGGAAAATGCACGGTCAACATTTCGGGCTGAGACCCTTCGTCTTGGCCCGAAACATCAACTGTGCTTCTTCCTATAGATGCTGCCTGGTCTGTTGCATTCCACCATTCTATGTAGTTAACACTGTACTATGGTACTAAATGGCAATAATGCATAGGCTGGATCTCAAAATAACATGAATTCTTCAGTCCAGATTTCTCATGATATACCAGATACAGAAGTGTCACATGGCTTTTTTCTCAACTAAAATGCACTTTGAGTAAAGTCTGAGAGAATGGAGGGTTAGCAAGTGATGAGTTGATTACATGATGTTTGTAATCAATTATGAGGCACTGAGGATCAAATGCTTATATTAAGCCTGTAAGTCAAGCCTGTAATCCCTCAGCTGTCCCCCTTACTACCAAGCTCATCTCCTACCACCCTCTATCTCTTTATAAACTCCACCTCCAGTATGGAGCCACTGGTATAAATGTTAGAAAGCAATCAAGGTTGTTAGAAATATCAAGGTGGAATGACAGAAAGTCAGAGTGAAAGAGAGAAGATGTACAATTAGTTTCTCAGCCTTTCATTTCTGCAATAGATGACTCATTTGTTTGCGACCCATTGGTGTGCTTTTTTGGTTTGTAAGGATTGTTCCTATGTTTGGAAATCCCTTGTGGTTTAGAAATCTTTCGTAATCTGGTATTATTTTATAAGTTAGAATTCTTCCATAAGTCTATGACAAGAATAAATTAAATAGGTGTTTAAAAATTTGTGTTTATACCAGTTTGTAAGCTGGAAGTATTGCCTACTTGATAGGGAAGGGGGTCCAACCCACCCTAATATTATTGAGACCTCACCATGGAGACTAAACGGTGAAGTAAACTATTCCATGAAGTGTAAGTTGATACAGAATAATCTCCTTACATATACTTACATATATCAGATAGGCCATGAATTTTTCTCTTAAATTTAGAGCTTGTGGAGAGTGGACTGAGTATTACCACTTTCAAAGATATCTTCTTTGCCTTCCTACCATGTGGGCCTCAGATAGATTCCCATTCAGAGAGACACAATCCATTCATTGCTACATTTCACAATACCTCAGTCATCCTTAACTTTGTCTTCAATGCAAATGTGTAGGGCACAACCACACCGAAGCCTATGTTGTGCTTCAGTGCCGAATTGATGCACCATCAATAACTCTTGGAGACGTGAGTCGAGATAGGCTTTTATTAGCTGGAAGAAAGCACCATCAGCAGCAAGAGCCCACCACACAACCTCCTGGAGTCTGAGGGAGGAGCAGTACCTCCAATTGCCTTTATACAGGGGTTTGTGGGAGGAGCCACAGGAGCAGTCAGCAGGGGGAGCGTGTCCAGCCAGGTATATGTAGTTCACCACACAAATGTACTTTCTTACTAAGAAATATTCTCTTAGTTGAATGAAGCTTATGAAGTTGAATGAGAAATTGCACTCTCTTAGCTGTCTTAAGACCAGACAGCCACTAAAACATAGGCTCACCAAGAGACAAAGCAAGAGAGATTTGCTAAAGCATTAGCATTTCCAGCCTGTCTGTAACTGCGAGTAAGCTGGCAAACCTCAGGAATAACCACCCTTGCTAAAATGAGCTAGTGTTAACCATTGTTCTTTTTCCTCCATCCACACCTGATTGCTTTTTTATTAGTGAGAAACTGAATTTTGCAACTGCTTGGTAAAAGACAGCCAAAGCCTGAGGAATTGTGAGCATTTACTGGTAATTGTCTGGCAAGAACACCTGACAGCACAAGTCATCAATCTGCTTGCAATTATGTTCTACCAAAGGGCCAACAAATCAGAACCTCATCAGCCAGGAAAAGCAACAAGGGCAATAGGTAATTGCATGCACTGACTGCCACACCCACAATTTACGTGACATGTTGAGTGAGCCTGAGCACACTCTGTGCTATATAAATATATGATGCTATGAGCTAACAAAGGATTATTATTTGGAAAGATACAGTGCCCCTGCTGAAAGCAATGCAGAGCTGACACATCTAATGAACCAGAGTAGGACAGCAGTTAACTGTGACAAATATCTGAGGTTAGAACACATTCAGCCTCATATATACCACTCCTTGTTACAGAAGAACAGAGAGGAGACAGGCAAAGAATTTGCTTGCAGGAAGAGAGAGACTCCCTGCCATCTATTTTGTGATAATTTTGGCTGAGTTCCCCTGGCTGTTTAGAAACCTAGCATTTGAAGGGAGGTTTGAGAGCACTAGCACTGCTTTACGCCTGACCTGTTCACATAAGAAAATGACCCAATCCAAAATCTTTCTGCTTGCCCCAGCCACATTTGGACCTCACTCAGCTAGAGCATAGAAATTACAGCACTGGAACAGGTGTATCATGTCTCTGCTAACCATGATACTCCCTCCCTGTCCTTGAGTATTTCTAAATGTCTCTTAAACACTGCTAACACACATGCTTCTATCAGTTACCCTGGTAGTATATTTCAGGCACCTGCAACTTGCATTCAAAATAAACTTGCTACACAAATCTCCTGAAACCTCCCTCTTATTGTAAAATTATCCCCTCTAGTATTAGAATTTACACCCTGGGAAAAATACTCTGATGATTTATCCCTTCCAAGGCACTGAGCCTGGCTCTGTGACTCAGAGGGGGAAGGGCATGCTACAGTGATAGGGGATTCATTAGTTAGAGGAACAGAGAGGAGGTTCTGTGGGCGAAAGCAAGATTCCCAGATGATATGTTGCCTCCCCAGTACCATGTTTTGGATTAAGTCCTCAACATTCTCAAGTGGGAGGGTGAACAGCCAGATGTTGTGGTCCATTTAGGTGCCAATGACATAGGTAGGACGACTGTCAAGGTTCTGCATAGGGAATTCAGGGAGTTAGGTGTTAGTTTAAAGGGCATGACCTCCAGGGCTGTGATCAAAGTGCTACATGCTTGTGAGGCCAGAACTAGGAAGATTACAGAGTTTAGTACATGGCTAAGGAGTTGGTGTTAGAAGCAGGGAATAAGACTTTTGGATGGTTTGTACCTGAACTGGAGGAGGACTAATATCCTAGCAGGAAGGTTTGTTAATACTACACGGTGGGGTTTAAACTAGAATTGCAGGGGGATTGGAACCAGAGTGCCAGACACTTAGTGAGGAGGTTGTGGAGGCAGATGTTGGCAAGACCTCAGACAAAGTTAGGAATCGAGGGGTTGGCCATGGTGAGATTGGTGTCCTAAGCTGCCTGTATTTCAGTGCAAGAAGTTTTGTAGGAAAGGCAGATGATACCGCTGAAGATGAGGTAGCAGGTTTACAAACAGTGGCAAAGTGTAGTGAGGAGAGGCTGTTGAGAGGGCAACATTGCAGTCAACAGGATGAGCTGCAACGTAAAAGGTGTACAGACTCGAAAAGGGTGAATACAGGACTGAAGGCGTTATATTTGAATATACACAGTATATGAAATATTGTAAATGAACTTGTGGTTCAATTCATGGTTGAGCCCACTAGGGGATCAGATATTGTGGATTGGGTGTTGTGGAATGA
This sequence comes from Hypanus sabinus, assembly GCF_030144855.1. Classification (NCBI taxonomy): domain Eukaryota; kingdom Metazoa; phylum Chordata; class Chondrichthyes; order Myliobatiformes; family Dasyatidae; genus Hypanus; species Hypanus sabinus. Next base: position 67,639,063 of record NC_082712.1, read on the forward strand.
ATCAGAATTGATTAGAGAGATAAAGGTAAAAGAAACCTTAGGGGATGTGATCATAATTAATCAAATTCTTCGTGAAATTTGAGAAGGAGAAGCTTAAGTCAGATGTATTGGCATTATAGTGGAGTGTAGGGAATTACAGGGGCATGAGAGCGAAGTTGGCTAGAATTGATTGGAAAACAACACTGGCAGGGATGACAGCACACCAGCAGAATTTCTGGAAGCAATTTGAAAGGCACAGGATATATACATCCCAAAGTGGAAAAATTATTCCAAAGAGAGGAAAACACAGCTGTGGCTAACAAGAGAAGTCAGAGCCAACATAAAAGCCAAAGGGAGAGTATATAGTAGAGCAAAATTTGTGGGAGTCAGAGGATTGAGAAGCACTTAAAAACCAACAGAAGGCAACTTCCTTCAGATACATGAAGTGCAAAAGAGAAGAGAGAGTAATATTGGACCCCTGGAAAATGATGCTGGAGGTGCAGAAATGGGGAACAAGGAAACAGCAAATAAACTGAATAAGTATTTTGCATCAGTCTTCACTGTGGAGGACATTAGCAGTATGATGGATGTTACAGGTGTTAAGTGTCATGAAGTGTATGAAGTTACCATTACTAGAGAAGGTTCTTGGGAAACTGAAAGGTCTGAGTGTAGATAAGCCTTTTGGACAGCATGCAAAGAAATGGCTCCTACAATTGTTCAGCCACTGTCTGGCAACACACAAGCTTACCTAATATTTGGCAGAAGTCACATGTAATAACACTTCTAAAGCTCGTAAAAGATCTCTCAGACCCTAAGAGTTAATCTCACTAAGAGTTAAGACCCTAATCTCACTGCTTTGCCACACCAATAAGCTGTTTGAACGCCTGATACTCAATAGGCTTGCACCAACTGTAGATGAGAAGTTCATTCCAGAGCAAGCAGGTTTCCGCCCCAGCAAATCAACAACAAGCCAACTGCTCAACCTCACACAATATATCGAAGATGGTTTTGAGCAAGGGATAGTAAAGGGTGCTGTTTTTGTAGACTTGTCAGCAGCTTACAGTACAGTGAACCATAGATGTCTCCTCTGCAAGATCCTGGAGATGACAAAAGATATTAACAGAGCTGTTAGAAAGCATGCTTCAGAATGGCCGGTTCGATGTGGAACTAGGTGGAAGCACAGCAGGCGGTGTATTCAGAAGAATGGTCTTCCTCAAGGAAGTGTGCTTTCACCGCGACTGTACAACATCTACACGGATGACCAACCTATAGATCACGTCACAAGCCGTTTCATATCTGCTGATGACTTATGCATCACTGCCCAAAACACTGATTTTAACACCGCGGAGAAAACGCTTTCTGAGGCCTTGGAGGGACTAACATCCTACTATGAAGAAAACTACCTCTGTGCAAACCCATCAAAGACGCAAATTTGTGCATTCCACGTCAGGAACCGTGAAGCCAAACGACAGCTTAAAGTGACCTGGTATGGAGCAACACTGACGCATTGCGAGCACCCTGTCTAATTAGGAGTCACCCTTGACAGATGCCTCACTTTCAAGAACCACATCAATAAGACAAAGGCAAAAGTGAGCGCACGAAACAACATCCTGAATAAGCTCACTAACACAAAATGGGGAGCAAGCCCGAAAACATTGCAAGTCAGTGCACTTGCTCTTTGCTATTCCACTGCCGAATACGCCTGCCCTGCATGGGAAAGATATACTCATGCTAAGAAGATGGATGTTGTTCTGAATTTAAGCTGCTGACTTATCACAGGTTGTTTAAAACCAACAAACACCAACAGCCTATATATCCTGGTGGGTATCGCTCCCCCTGATATAAGAAGAACAGTAGCCAGCAAGAAAGAACAACTCTGTCAGACATCAGATGAGAGGCACCCTCTACTTGGACATACACCTACACCCAGCCACCTAAAGTCAAGGAAGAGCTTCATGAACAGTGTTGTTCCATTACGATCAACCCCATCTGAAGTCTGCATCACCTTGTGGAAAGACTGGCTCGCCAGTCTCAAACAACCCCCAATGATGGAAATTCCACCGGATGAAAGCCTTCTCCCAGGAGCTAATGGCAACCGGGCAACCTGGAAGTGCCTTAACAGCCTCAGGACTGGTGTAGGTCATTCAAAGATGTCACTAAGCAAATGGGGATATACAACCAGCCTGACAACTTGTGAATGTGGAACTGAGCGGCAAACTATGCTACAACTCCTGCAATGCTCATCACAAGAGGAACCCTGTACTGTTGCAGATCTTGCCAAATTCAACAACAAGGCACAAAAATGTTTCTAGTTTTGGTTGGGCCATGAATAGACAGTCCATGGACATGATAAGAAGGAGAGGTCACCTGGTCCAGAAGACGTACATCACAAGGTTTTGAAAAGATTGGCTGAAGAGACTGTGAAGACATTAGTAATGGTCTTTCAAGATTTACTAGATTTGGGAAGGGTTCCGGAAGACTGGACAATTGTAAATGTCACTTCACTCTTCAAGAGAGGGAGGCAGAAGAAAGGAAACTATAGGCCAGTGAGTCTGACCTCAGTGGTTGGGAAGGTGTTGAAGTCGATTGTTAAAGATGTGGTTTTTGGGTACTTGTAGGCACATGATAAAATAAGATGTAGTCTGTATAGATTCCTCAAGTGAAAATCTTGTCTGACAAATCTTTTGGAATTCTTTGAAAAAATAACAACTAGAAAAGAGAAAGCAAAATTGGTTGATGTTGTGTGCCCGGATTTTTAGAGGGCCTTTGATGAGGTGCCACATGAGGCTGTTTAGGAAGCTACAAGTCCAAAGTATTACAGGAAAGATTCGAGCATGGATAAAGCAGTGGCTGATTGGCGGGAGGCAAGGGAGCCTTTCCTGGTTGGCTGCCGGTGACTAATGTATTCCATAGGGGTTGGTATTGATTCTTTTTACGTTATATATCGATGATTTGATTTATGGAATTGATGGCTTTGTTGCAACGTTTGCAGACAATATGAAGATAGATGGAAGGGCAGATAGTTTTAATAATGTAGAGAGGCTACAGCAGGACTTAGACAGATTAGGAGAATGGACAAAGAAATGACAGATGGAATACTGTGTTGTGACTATTTTCTAAATAGAGAGAAAATACAAAAAAAAAAGCTGTGGTGCAAAGCAACTTGGGAATCCTTGTGCAGAATTTTTTAAAGATTAATTTGCAGCTTTAGCCTGTGATGAGGAAGGTAAATTCAATGTTAGCATTCATCTTGAGAGGACTAGAATATAAAAAGCAAGGATGTTCCTTTGAGACTTTATAAAGCACAGGCAAGGCCTCAGTTCAAGTATTGTGAGCAGTTTTGGGCACTTTATCTCAGAAAGGCTGTGCTGAAACTGGAAAGGGTTCAAAGGAAGTTCACAAAAATGATGCCAGTACTGAAAGGCACAACATATAAAGAGTGCTTGATGGCTCCAGGCCTGTTTTCACTAGAATTCAAAAGAATGAGAGGTGACCTCATTGAAAAAATCACATGGCAAACAGCCTTGATAGAATGTATGTGGAGAGGATGCTTCCTTTGGCAGGAGAGTCTAGAACTAGAGGACACAGAGCAGAGGGGCAACCTTTTCAAACATAAATAAGGAGGATTTTTTTTTTAGTCGGGGATGATAAATCTGTGGTATTCCTTGCCAAAGGCAGCTTTAAGGCAGAGGTTTATAGCTTCTTAATTGGTCAGTAAATGGAGGAATAGGGGGGAGAAGGCAGGAGGGTGAGGCTTAGAGGAAAATTGGATCAGTCATGATGAAATGGCACAGCAGATCTGATGGCCCTAATGGCCTAGTTCTGCTCCTATATCTTACGGTCTTAAAACTCTCATAACTTCATACTCCTTTTTATAATTCTATGATCTCTACTATAGTGATCATCTTCTCCCATCCTACATACTATTGGCCTCCTCCCTTTACTTTTGGGTCCTCAATCACAATAACTGAGCGGCCGTAACACCATCTAATTGTTTTTGTGTTCTGTACCCCTCGCCCAAGGACCTAGCCTACCATGATCATGAAAATCACACTTCGGATGTATCAATACAGATCAGGACGAGTTTATCACCATATATCCGCAGTTTTATAACAATGTACAGATCTCCACCTAATGGTCATAATGTATGAAGTACATTCATAGTGACATCTCAAATATTAACAAATAATATGTCCCATGATTGTTCACTTACTCTTGTGGCAGCAATATCCTTGATCCTTAACTGCACCCAAATGTTCTACATGGTTTTGTCCTCATTTGGTTGACTGCTTTGCTGGAGAAATCGCTAGTGTACCAGTCTCATTGAAAGAACCTAACATTGAAAAGATCCCTGTAGGTAAAAACTGTTGTATGTCTAGCAACCTCTGACTTTCCCGGCCTTGAAATATTCCACCTGCACAGAACTTGCCTCAGGGTGAAATCCATCACATTTCCAGTTCTGGAGAATCACCTGCAGCAGAGATCAATAACTTTGCACAAACTGAGTCTGTAATTGAGAGGGATTGTTCATTATGATAATAAAGCATGTCTTGATGCAGCGAGATACGCCGAGAGGCTTCATTGTCAGTGGTATGAGAGAACATGACCAGTGTCTAAAGAGCTGATGAAATGCAGAAGTGTGTCACGGATTAGGCTTTACTCATAAAACAGGCTTAGACTTGATATAAACTTGAAAGCCATTCAATGCGTTGACCTAGCACAATTCTATGCACTGCACTCAGTTTTTCAGCTGACTAGACATTGATTGATGCTTTTAAAAGCTTTTTTTTTACTTAAGGATATTATTTTCACAATTCATACTATGGAAGTATTCAAAATATTTTAAATGATTTTAAATTGTGACTAATCGGTGAAATTATTAACATTTCTTATAAGTACAAACCTGTTTTCATTGGTATTAAAAAATCCAAAGAATATTTTTCAGAATATTTTACAGAATTCTTAGAGTACAGGAGGCTATTCGGCCCATCAAGTCTATGATAGCTTCTTCTAAGAGAAAATCTAGTCATTCCCATTTCCAGAGTCTTTCTACAGGACTCTGAAGACTTATCTTTTATTCTTCAAGTACTTGGCAAATTCATCTTTGAAAGCCACCACCTTTTCATGTGGGGTATTCAAAACTGTGATTACTTGCTTCATAAAAAAGCTTCTGCCTATAATTCATGTAATTATTTTCCAAATTAACTGTGTTTTATGGTTCTCAACCCTCATACATTGGAAGATATTTTCTTCATTTACCCTATCTAGGCCCCGGACAATTAGGGGGAAATAAGAATCAAATTTACTGCCTGATGTTGATGATTCCCTAGAAGAAAATAAGGAAATAAATTTTAATGAAAAGATAAACTGTAAACTAAACAACAGCTTTTGGAGAGTATTGTTGGCCCTATTTCCCAAAGGTTCCCAAAGTGGAAACTTTTCCCACATGTTAAGCAGAATAAATGTTAGCTCAATGTAGGGATAAAATTTAATCAAATGTGGAGGATGGAATGAAGCAGGTTATAGCCAGAAGAAACTTTGATTATATTTTAAGAGATCACCTACTGTTGTTAGATAGCTATAAATGTAGTTCTTTGTTAAATGGATCAGTCTGACTCAGTAGGAGACTGAGGGAATGAGATTACTGGGTACCATATGAGAGAAGGGATTAGAAAAGAAATCTAGGCTTGCACATTGGTAGAGGATGAACATTTGAAAGTGCAGAGGTATGACTTCATTCTACATAAACCCACTAGCTAAATTGGATTTCAGTAAAGCCAGCAGGATGTTCAAGGTGGATCAAGTAACTGGAAAGGGTATGAATTGCTTCAGGCATTTATCTGAGAGAGGACATGAATCAGATTAACACACTCACACTTTTGATAGGTGAAGAAGAAGGAGATATTGTATGAATTTTATAAAATGGTGTGAGATCAATTTGATAAAGATCTTGCAGTGTATTGGAAGTTGATTTTTTTGACAGCTGGATTCAATTAAGTGGAAGGAGAGAAAAATTGAATCAGTTGACAATTTTATAGTTTTTTTTATATTCCTCTCATCTCACTAGTTATGGCAATTGGAATGCTATAATGATTCACAAACATGTTGTATTTCTATTGGGACAGCGTACTGTGTGGAGTTTGAATCATGGAAAACCAATAAAACAAACCCCCAAGAGAAAGGAAATGCGACTCAAGCAACAGCCTAGAACAAGCATTTGACTTGTCTGGGAAAAATGTCCCTTCCATTCCCAGTCTCCTCCATCCTCCACATTCAGAGAGTTAGTCCAGAACATCAGGGTGGGCAAAACTGAAAGAGGAACAAAAGCTGTCTTGCTTCACCAAAAATGTATTTTAAAATGCCAAGCCAATTTAGGAAACCACCTGAGAAGTTTTCCATCCAGCAGCTAACTGACTCTTCTTCTTCTTCCTTGAGTTTTTATGGCAGTTGGCATCCACACTTTTGCATTACTGCCATCTTCAGGATTTACTGTCCCTCATTGTCCATTCACTTGACTGCCTAAAGTCGTCTTTCCAGATCCATCGCCCTTAAAAAAACGAAACAACCATTCCTCCCCGATCACTCTCCCCACATTCCAATAAACCTTTAACACTGTTCTCTACCAGTCCTATTTTGTGTAATTGTTGTAGCATTTGTTGTCTTTCATGTGCAAATTTCCTGCATGAAATAAAGATATGCTCTACTGTTTCAGTCTCCTGACACAGATCTCAAAAACCTGTTGGATGTTTATTTATGATGGCCAGAGTACCATTAAGTTTGCTGTGTCCAATTCTCAGGCTACTTATAATTACTTGCTCCTTCCGCTTTACTCCCCAACTCCTTCCACACTCTGTTCTGAATTGAATATAAATGTCTTCCTTTTATTGCTCTATCCCAATGCTGCTGCCACTGTTAATTTATCCTTCTCCACACTATGCTCTTCCCCTCTGATTTTGATAGCTTAATATTGATCTCTACAGATACTTTTTTGACTGCTGCTTTTGCCAGCTTATCTGCTGTCTCATTTCCCATAATACCCAAATGTGCTGGAACCCACATGAATGCGATATTTTTGCCTTGTCTAGCCAGTCTTGAATTTGCAAACAGGATTTCATAAAGCAGATCCTGGTGTCCTCCAGCTGTACCCGCCTTAATGCTTGCAAGGGCTGACACAGAATCGCTACATATCACAAAATTACTACAGTCAACCTGCTCACTCCATTCTAGCCCTAACAATATGGCAAACATTTCAGCTGCATAAACACTCAAGCAATCCGGCGTTCTCTTGCTAATTTCCACTTGATAACTTGGCACAATTGCAGACCCTGTTGCACCCGTTTCTGGATCCTTTGATCCATCTGTAAAAATCTGTATGTCTTTATATTTACATACCCTATACCTATAATATTCACTGAGTATATCAGCTGTTTTATTACTGCATTTAATCTTAAGCAATTCCAAATCTACAGAAGGATTTTCTAATACCCAGAAAGGTCTGACAAGCCACACCACACTTGGACAAAACTCTTTATCATATACACTCATATCTTTTGCTGTTTGCTCTTCTGTCCAGCCAAAAATGTCTTTTTTTGTCCTTTCCTTCTCCCAGCATGTCTCCAACACCCTTTTTGTAGGATGGTTTATCACCATATCCCCTTAAATTAATCCAGTAATTGGCCTCCAGCTGTTTACATCACAGTTCCAATGGCATTTCATTTGCTTCAACTTGGAGTGCACACACTGGGGAAGTTCTAACCGCTCCCAAGCACACCCTTAGAGCCCGAGCTTGCACGATATCCTGTTCTGCTAACACAGATTTTGCTGCTGACCCGTATACAATACTTCCATAATCTAATCTTGATCTTACTAATGCTACATAAATATACTTCAGTGATGCAAAATCAGCACCCCATTCCAAACCAGCAAGACCATCACATTTTTACATTTAGCAACTACATATATAACATGTTCTCTCCATGTTAATCTCATGTCAAAGTGCACTCCCAAAAACCAAAAACTTTCAACTCTCTCCAAGTTATTTCCATACAGAGTCAGATTAAGTCCCCTGAGCTTTTTCCTTGTAAAGAACATTGTTTTTCTCTTCTCCACTGAAAATTTAACACCCCACTTTATCCCCCACTCTTCAACTTGATTAATTCCATCTTGCATTTTCATAACTATATGTTCAATATTTCTCCCTCTTTTCCACAAAGCCCAGTCATCTGCAAACAATGACCTCCCCACATCCATTGGCATATTTAAAATATATCATTTATCAAAATGGAGAATAAAGTTGGACTCACTACATTCCCCTGAGGCATCCTGTTTTCTACAACATGCTGGCTTGATAGCTCTGATCCTATCTTCACCTGAATAGTTCTCCCATTTAAAAAGTCCTTAACCCGATTGAACATTGCCCCCCCTCCAATTCCCATTAAATGCAGCTTGATTAGGAGCCCTCCTTCCATAACATATCATAAGCTTTCTCAACATCAAAAAAAAAACTGCAACCACTGTCTATTAACTTGTGCTTTTCTTATTTCATCCTCTAGACACACCACTGGATTCATGGTATTCCTTCCTTTCCTGAACCCACTTTAATACGCAGCCACCATACCTCTACTCTCCAGAAAGTACACTAACCTCTCATTTATCATCTAACTGATTGGTGTGACAAAAGCTTTTCAAAAGCCCTCCAGGTTTTGCTGGGTGAATTTATCACATGTTGAGCCAATGGACTCCATGAGGCAGGAATTCCTAGACACTGCCTGACCTTATGTCACACCCCTCATACCCCCCAACCCACAATTAGCATTTCTGAATGAGGACAGCTGAACATTCTGACTTGAGTGACGTTCAAGTAAGCAGTGGACTCCAATGAGTGATTAGAATCTAGGCAATGAAATTCTGAGCTCTGCTTCAGTGACACTCTGGTGATGTTTGGCAATTTACCGTCTGAGAAGGCCTTAAAATGCCTCTGAGAGAATTTTTTTTTAAAGTATCCAAACATTACATGAAAATTTCTTTTTGTTTCTTAAGTTTTAAAATGTAATAACTTCAATTAAAAACATGGTAAAATGCTAACATATAATTGGAAGTATAATCCAAAGTCTCTCCTGTTCCAAATTTATCTGACTGCACCCATCTCCCTCTCCATCGCATCAGTAGTCTGCTATTTGGGGCTTATTAACACTCTAATGGCAGAGTAAGGGTCTGATCCATTGTGCCAGACACAGTGAGCCTACATGAAATCCTGAAATGAACTGAATGCTGAATGTTTCTATAGGACAACACTGGCTCACACCCAGCAGAGTAACTGATCTCCAAGTGTAGATCTTCAAGGGTTAATTTTGTAGAAAATCAAATAATTGTGCCTGGCTAAAGGGCTATTCAACATTATTGATCACCTCATTCTTCTTCATATTAATGTAATGATAAGGAAACAGATTGCAGAAAATTGGTCATTGGTTTCAGTTGACCAAAAGTTATAGGGGCAGTTTATAGGATGCAGATTATTCTAATTATAAACTGAATGTGCTGTGATGGGTCTCATTGATTATACAGAGGACTCATTTATGATATGTCATTAGTAAAGAAAACTGCTTAAACAGCAATGCCAAGCTAATTGGAGAATCTTAGGCTGCTTTGTTGGGTCAAGTACGGTGCATGCTATTGACGAGTAGAATCCCAACAGACACTACAATATACTTCCTTCCACCCCATCACAAAGCAGTTCTAAGGATAAAAAGGCTAAAATACTCTCTCAACCCTTGACCCATACCCTCGTTGAAACCTACTAGGATGTGTGGACAACTTGAGGGGCTCTAGACTGTTCCTCAAATTACACTTTTCCTGAAGTTATCCAGAACTGTTCCAAGTCCTTAGAGAGATCCATGTTGCTGAAGAAAAGCAGCCTAAACCTAACACCAATAGATCTGCAGTGTTTGAGACTAGGTTAGTTGGATACAGGTCCCAGTAAAACTTGACAGGATTACAATGAATACCAGATGGAGCTTGTAGCTAAGCTTTATTATTAAGCATATCTGCAGCAATATCAAGACGTAGTTTCACTTCAAAGATTCAATTACTATCGCTTGACTTGTATTACCAGTATATGAGTCCTGTCATCTTTCACATCATCCTCTGTAACAGCATTCTATTAACTGTGGTTCTATTTATCAATCGAAATGCTGGTATCTTCAAGTTCCTTCCCAACTAAGGATAAAATTCCAGACTGACCCTTTGGTCCTCTATACTATAGAATACTGAGTGAAGTGTACTGCTGGGGCCAATGTCCTGATTGTACTCAGATGAATGTGAAAGACCCCCTTTGTTCATTTCACAACTAAGCAGAGGAAATTTCACTGCTGTGTTGACTAAAAGCTATCTCTTAACCCATGTGATAGAAACAAACATGATCTAATCATTACCATTGAAACACTCTGGTTCGTCGGTTGCATAAGTCTAGGAAAGACAATCTCCGGCCCTGCCAAATATGTGAGATTGAGGTGCAAGCCTCCCAAAACTCCATTTGTATGGATGCTGCATGATTGTTACCCTGTTACAAGTAAGTGCCAGGAAATAACAGACAGTACATCGCATACAATTAAATGATTTAGCATTATAATTCTTAATTTGATGAAAGGTTAGTATAGAAAAAGCAAAAAAAGAGAAGGGCCCATTTTAATGAAATAGTCTAACGTGCACAAGTTGGAGTTCACGATTTCCCCTTCACCGATCTTCCTTCGATCTCCCTGGGATTTGTCGAATCATGGCCCCACTCTGGGTCAACTCCTCCAACCTCTTGTCTCCGGTGTCTTCTCTTTTCTCCCCCAACAAAGCCCCAAGCCCAACCTTATTGTCCCTCACCAAAGAAACCTCCCCTAAATCTGGCCATCCTAACTAGATGGCACACAACTCTCCTATCTCGTCTTCAACAGTAAACCAAACAAGCAGCTTCCACAGAACAGAAAGCATAACAGAGAAAATACATGAACCATATGAAACAGGACATTGCACCTGAGAAATTCTACAGATGCTGAAAATCCAAAGCAACGCACAAAATTCTGGAAGAACTCGGCAGGGCAGGCAGCATCTATGGAAATGAATAAATTGCCAACATTTCTTCAGGACTCAGTGTTTCGGGCCAAGACCTGAAGAACGCTCTTGGCACAACACATTGATTATCTATTCATTTCCATAGATGCCGCCTGACCCGCTGAGCTCCTACTTTGTGCGTGATCATTATCATGTTGCTGGTTTGTAATCTTGAGAGGAGTATAAATAGTCAGGGGATTTTTTTTTTGTATAGAAATATCAAATACAAGAATACAGAGCTTTCAGGTGAGATGGGGGAAGTTGAAAGGAGATTTACGAAGCACGTTTTTACACAGAGAATGCTAGATGACTAGAACATGTTGCCAGGGGAACTGGTGGAAGCTGGTTCGATAACAATATTTAATAGCCATTTAGACACATATATGAATAGACAGGAATGGAGGAACATAGACCACATGCAGGCAGATGCACCGTTTAAATTGGCATCATAATCAGCGCATACAGGGTGGGCTAAGAGCCTGTTCCTGGTTCTGTACTGTTTTATGTCCTATCTATAAATAGTTACCTGTGTTAGAAAAGTGACTTCACTCCAGAGCTCCTGAAACAGCTTAATCATTATGTTGCATTAAGTGTCAAAAAAAGGGCCGAGATGGTCTGTTTGCGTGCTGTAATTGTTATATGGTTATGGTTAAACATAAAATGAAAATTTGTCCTTTCAAGTTTAGTCCTCATTACAGTGACATCATCAAATTTATTTGGACACAAAATGCTACTCCAGCACACAGCTTACTTACTTGTTGCTTACAAATTCATTACCAATCAGCAAAGTCGAACACATCACTGCATTGCTTTGCATTCTTGAGTTTCCACAAGAAGAGTGTAACAGTCTGAGTGGACAACAGGGTGGGCTTAACCGTACCAAATGGAAATGATTGGACAGATAAGTGAGGCAGTCAGCTGCCTTTTAAGTGGGACATGTATTTAAAGTCTGATTCAGGATGCTTTGGAGTAATGGACTCTGGGAATGAAGAAATGCAGCAGCAGCTTCAGATGATGTTAAGCCCCTAAAAGAGGAGCAAGAACTTCATATTAATGTCAGAGTGTCAACACGTCTCAGTTGATTTAAATTTCATTCAGTCCCATGAATATAAATTCAAGCCATACTCAAGAGACTTGAGCAGTAAAATTCAGACAGGCTTTCGAGTGAGGTACTGAAACAGGATCATATCATAATGATAACGGAGTTTCACCTTGGTGCCTTTGTTAAAATACTTCCCTCACAGGTAGATCTGTGGGATCTTACTGCAATTGAGCCGCTGAGTTCCAAAATTTGGGTTAAGCTCCAAACAATGTTTCATTGGCTATACAGTGTCATGTGATCAAAGGACTATGAAAGACAAAAATAAAGCAAAGTATGATTCCAAATCAGAGTCAAAATCAGATTTAATATCACTGGCATATGTCATAAATTTGTTAACTTAGTGACAACAGTACAATGCAATACATGATAAAGATATAAAAAAACTAACTAAAGCAATTACAGTAAGTATATATGTATATTAAATAGTTACATTTAAAGATAGCAGAGCAAAAACAGAAATAATAAAAAGTTGTGAGATAGTGTTCATGGGTTCAATGTCCATTTAGGAATTGGATGGCAGAGAGGAAGAAGTTGTTTCTGAATCATGTTTCTGAATGATGTTTCTGAATGAGTGTGTGTCTTCAGGCTTCTCTATCTTCTTCCTGATGGTAACAATGAGAATAGGGCATATCCTGAGTGATGGGAGTTCTTAATAATGGATACCACCTTTCTGAGACACTGTCCTTTGAGACTGCCCTTTGGATACTACAGAGGCTGGTACCCATGATGGGGTTGACTAATTTTACAGCTTTTTGTAGCTTCTTTCGATCCTGTGCATTAGCATCCTCCCCACCCCCACCCCCACCCCCCACGATACCAAAACTTCACCAGTATTGCTGACAGCAGATAAATGAGTCAAGGCAATCTTTCCCTGTTGCCACAATGAAGCAGAAGATGAAATATCATCATTGGAGACAAGGATGAAGGGTCATCTTCAATCAAAGTCATTCTGGATCAACAGAGTCTTTCAAGGTCACTTCTGATTGGAGTTCAGAACTGACCACAGTGATGAGGTACTGCAGTTGTAGATGACGAGGATGTGTGGTTTATGCCCCAAGAGCAGAGGGAGATACAGAGAAGCAGATGAACTGTTCACTGACATTTAATAAGAATTGTGTAGAATTAAAGGAAAAACAATAAACTCTAGGCTAACAGGGTCATTAACTAAAACTCTCAAACTGAAAGCTAATGCCAATGCTGTGGTTCAGAAGCAGTGACTTAATATTAAATAAATACTGTTCCTTTGCAGTGTCAGTCTAAATAGCAGTTTTCTTTCCTGGGACAAGGACAAAGCTAAACAGGGAGTGTTGATATGACAGATCTGAAATGAGAGGAAGTGAATTAAACACAATCCCAATGAAATATTAATTGGCTGGAATATTCATACCCACAGGCATGATTGCTGACTCTGTTCTGCAGCGCTTCAGCAAGGGCACCCAGACTCTGTGGCAAAGTCCATGACTGTGACAGGGGCCCTGTTCCTAAGTGAAAATCCTGAGATGCCAGAGACATGAGCCTGTTGGAAATACCAGATGAGAGACTTGTCCAGGAGGTCATGCGCTAGAACCCAAGAACGTTCTTCAGGGACATACCACTCCAAGTCCATGAGATGTTGGAGCCAGTACCACATCAAGTGAGATGCTGGGAGATATCACACAGAATAGACCAAACACCCTTCTACCAAGTGAGTGGTGCCTGGGACAAGGGGAGAGAAAGTCACTGGATTGAGCTGGGAAACATGGAACACTGAATGAATCTACATCAATGATGAGAGGTGCAGGGGATATGAAACTCTGATAACTTCAACCACTACAAATAGTCCCATGTAGCGTGAAGCCAACATGCATCTCCCCTGGCTTGAGAGGCCTTACTTGTCAGCAGAGTTGATTATCTTGCTGTTCATACTGTTGCTGGAGTGCAGCAAAAAAGCAAATGGGTCCAGGTGTTCAGCAGCAGAAGCTCCCATGACAATCTTCTGGTCAGGGAAGAGTGATGGCTGGAATCCCCTCTGGCACTCAAAGGAGGACATGCTAGTGGAGGATGACTGAGGATATAGTGGGGAATCTCTGTCCAAACCAGATGGGAGCTACAGGTCGTGGGGCTGGAAGAGACAAGGGTGTCTGTAGCTCCTGATTCACTCCCTTGGTTTTGCCTTTAGGTAGCTGGCAGAAACCTGATAACCTGGCTCCCCCAGATTGTGCTTTAAAAGTGGGATGTTCATTGTGGCTCTTCATCAGACATAATGTCCTGAGGGAAGCCATGATCCTGATGACGTGCTGAGCCATGAGAGTGGCAGTTTCACAAGGTGACTGGAGCTCAGGGAGAGCAATGCAGTCGGGTACTTTGGAGTACCAGCCCACAACCACTAGAAGGGTAGTTTTTCAATCTGATGGGGGGTAGACCAGTGATGAAATCTGCTGAGAGGTGGGACCAGGGGTAGTGATACACAGGCAGAGCATCCACCAGACCCACAGGGAGATGTGACATCCTGTTCAGGACACAATTTGGGCAGGCAGAGACAGAGCTGTGGACATCCTGGGACATAGCTACAAGAATTGCCTCTTTATAAGTTCCAAGGTCTGTTGAATTCCTGTAGAGCCAACCAAATGGGAAGAGTGATCTCATTCTAATATCTTGCGGTGCACTGTGTCTGGAACAGCCAGTCGAGGGATCCCCCGCCTGTGCCTGTATCTGACCGTTGGGTGGCCCTCACCTCTACCTCTATTCCCTAAATCACTGGAGCAGCAGTACACGTGAAAGGAAGGATGGACTCCGGAGAGGCATGTCCACAAAGATGTCCAACTGATGGGAGAGAGCATCTACTTTGGTGTTTTTGCTGCCAGGATGGTAAGTGAGGGTGAAATTAAATCGGGTGAAGAAGAGAGCCCAATGGGTATGCCTTGAGTTGAGTCTCTGGTGTCCTAGATATAGGAGAGACTCTTGTGGCCTGTCCATACTGGAAAGGGGTGCTCTGCCCCTTCCAGCCAGTGTCTCCATTGCCTCCAAGGCCTCCTTGACAGCCAGATGTTCTTGGGTCCCAACATGTCAGTGATACTTCGCAGGAGGCAAGCAGCAGGAAAGAAAAGCACAGGGGGGCGGGTGATTATTCATATACAAGAACTCGGAGAGTACAGCTCAAATGCTGACATCTGATGCTTTGACCTTGATGAAGAATGGGCAGGCTATGTCTGAATGCTGCAGCACCAGGGCAGTGATGAAGTGTCACTGTAGCTCTAAGGTTACATGGTCTGCTTCACTTGTCCATAGGAATCTGCAGAGGGCTTCTTGGTGAGTGCATTTATGGACACCACGATGAAATTGAAGTTTACAATGAAGTGGTGATAGAAGTCTGCAAGTTATATGAAGCACATCACCTGTATGACCATTGATAGTCTGAGTTACTCTGTAAATGCTTGAACTTTACCTTGGTTGATTTGAACATTGGAAGAGGTGAAGGATACAGCCCAAGATCACATCTTCTCTGTTTGGAACTTGCACTTTTTTGGCTTGGCAGAAAGGTTGTTCTCAAGAAGCTGTCTGAGAATGTCTGGACATGCTGGATGTGTTCCCAGTGGGAGCAGGAAATGACCAAAATGTCATCCAAGTACACAAAAAATCAAACTGATTCAACATTCGTGGAGTCCAGAGCATGCAAAGGAGCAAGGGCATTGGTTAAGCCAAAATGTATCACAAAAGACTCATGGTGGCCAGTGGATATGGTGAATGCTGTCTTCCACTTGCCCCTTGTCAGATACAAGCTAGGTTGTGAGCATTATGCAAATCAATCTTGGAGAACATGGATGGCCCTTGGAGATGTTCAAATGCAAAGGCAAGCAGGGGAAGAGGGTAGCAGTTCTTTTCTGTGATGTTGTTGAGAGGCCAATACTCAAAGCAGGAATGGCGCTTGCCTTCCTTCTTGCTCACGAAAAAAACATTTTTCTTTTTTACTGGGTACATGGGACATGGTGCCAGGAGGAGTCCTGTCTTGTCCAGTAGAGGCAGAAGCCAATTTTGAGTTCCACCTCATTTAATTGCCATTCAATCATACATGAATATCCATGAATGCAACAAAACAAAACTCCGGGGACAAGGTACACAATGCTTTACCAACAGTCCTACATATCACAAGGCACATATAGTACATATAAAATAACAAGCACATATTAGGTACCAGTAAAAAGCAGTCACACAAAAAAATATATAGTCCAGGTGCATGAGTCCACGAAAGATGCAGCAAACTATAATCTAACACTATATGGCTTGCCTTCAGCCGAGCCAAAACTGGGAGGCAGTACTGACTCCAACACTTCTGCTGGAGCCTCCAGTGGAGCACACCAACACCAGCACCTCTCTCCTGGGTTGCTGTAATCGGGCATTACTGCAGCTTGAGGCCCAGTCCTAGCTATGACCAAGACCACACAGCTCCCTGCCGTCTGCCAATAAATCAGAGAATTGGACTTGCAGCATTCCACATTAACAACGTCCAACAGGGTCTTGCAATCACAAGACAATCACCCACTGTTAGACCATACACCACCTTCACACAACGACTCTTCTAACTTCTCTCTGATGTACACAAAATCATGTGCTGCACCAAGTCCATCTCCTTTACTTTTTCTACCAAAGAGCAACTCACTAATAGGATAAGCTTCAGTACTTTAAGTTTTTAATATCCAGCATGATCTTGCTATCAGATAAGAATATGCTTAAAAAGACAATTACACCTTTGGTTGACCCTGTAGGAGTCGTCGTGCTCGATTGCACCACCATTTTACCAGAAGTATCTCCTGCACCAATCTCTTTCCTTCTATGATATGTGTACGTACCCCACATGCATAGGCTCCTCCATGGACTGGGTACAGGAGATGAGGGGGAGAGTGTGATTGCAGACGGTGATCTAAAGAGTAGGAAGCTTGAGGCATTCCTTCTCTTCACCACTCCCCAGCTGTCGACCGAATGAGCAGATTAATCAGGTCATCCAGGCTAGTCCTGCTCACCACACACTGTGATCTCATGCTGAACCCCTGTGCTCAACCCAAGCTGGAAAACAATGATGAGGGATCTCTCATTCCATCCTGTCTCAAATACAGCTGTGTAGAACGTTACTCTATAGTCGCTCACTGGCCCTTTCCCTTAGTGTAGCTCCAGGAGCCAGTTGATCAAACACTCTCCTGAACTCTACCCATGAATTATTGGAAGGACTGGCGTGCAGGGGAACCCTGTTTTTGTGAGGTGTGGATCTGTCTAAGAGATTCACCGTGTAAACATTATTCAGATTTAGATTCAGATTCAGCTTATTGTCATTTAGAAACCACAAATGCAATGCAGATAAAAAATGAGACACCGTTCCTCCAGAATGATATCACAAAAGCATATGACAAAACAGACTACACTAGAAAATCCACATAATGTTTGGCAATCCCCAATTCAGAGTCCAGAGAGGCTGCTGCGTATTAATATCGCGCTACCGTCTTAGTGCGTTCCCCGGAAAAGAGCTCCAAATCCACCAGACAAACAAGACCAAAAACTAAAGCTACAAGACCTGCACAAAACCACATAGTTACAACATATATTTACAACAGTGCAAACAATAGCATAATTGATAAAAAAAAAACAGACCATGGGCGCAGTAAAAATAGTCCAAAGATGTTAAAGGACTATAAGTTCAAAAGAAATCACCACACAGTTTCCACAAGTCCCCAGGGTCCCAACAGACTCGCCATCCCACGCTGGTGGCAGAAGGGAATACCCCCACTATGGACTTCCACGGCGCTGCCCGACTCAGCCTCACAGATGCAGCACACAACAAAAGCTCCGTCGAACCCAGCCTCGCAGACGCAGCATGCACCAAAAGTGACCTGACTGCAGCAGACACCGAGTCCGTCAAACCTGCGAGCTGAGACGACCATCCCCTCCGGCACAGCTTCTCCGAGCACCATCCTCTGCCGAGCATATTAAGACGGCCATCGGCAACGTGACCCCGAAGACTGGGAGCCTGTTCTTCCCAGCAGAGTCCCGAACCTCACAACAGCAGCAGCAATGAAAAAGGTCTTCTTGGAGATTTCCCGATGTTCCTCCGTGCTCCCATGTCCGTTTTCAATTGATTATGATTGTGCATGGCACCCCACTTCACAAATAACAGATAATCAGCTCCGGAGTAGCCACTGCAAGCTGTGTCACACCGCCATCTTGGAAATTAGATTATTATGTGCATCATCACCAAACCAACTTGGTTGGTCTTGGAAAGTCAGCTCACATTGGGAAGTAAAATTCCTGTAACTGTCGGGGTCGCCAGTGTATTTTCCTGGTGGAGGATTACCTGGTTTTGGTGCGGACACTGTCACGGGAGTCGGGGCATTAGTTACTGAGGCCAATTAGATTGTTAAAGAGGAGGATGTGGGAGATGGTGGGAATGGAAATGAGCTGAGCAGTAATGGCTGCCATCTGAATCTGGCTGTCAATAGTTAGCTGCTGAATCTCGTCCATGAGAGCAGTAATCACTGCCACCTGATTTTGGATGTCAGTGGTGAGTTGCTGAACTGTTGCTGTGAAAGCTGACACTTTTTCTTCCCACTTGAACTGGGCTTGCTGCTCTGAAAAGAGCTGTCATGCTGCATGAGACATTTTGGCCAAACCATTCTCTACTGATTTTAGCTTCTCTTTCATGGCCTTTGGTTTAGGCCAGGTTTGTTTTTTTGTGAGTAGTTGTCGCACTGCGTGAGTCACCTCTGCAAATGCAGCCTCCGCTGACTGTAACTTCTCACTTCTCTGACAGCAAATAACATGGCCATAATCAGGTGTTCTCTCTCCAGTGGGTCCATCTTCTTTGTGATCAAATCTTGCTGACAAAGATCTGCGGTTATGGCACAAGTGTGGAGAGAGAAAAACACTAAATCAGATGAACTGTTCACCAACTTTTAATAAAAATTGTGCAGAATTAAAGAAAAAAACAATAAATGCTAGGTCAATAGACTCATTAACTAAAAATCTCAAACTGAAAGCCAGTGCCGAGACTGTGGCTTGGATGCAGTATCTTAACAGTACATAATTATCACTCCTTTATGGAGTCAATCTAAATGGCAGTCTTCCTTCCTGGAACATTGCTGTGCTTTTAGTCAAAATTTGACAGGACTGAAATGAGAGGAAAGGAGTTAATTATAGTCATCCTGAAACACTAATGGGCTGGATTATGCATACCCATGAGTATGGTTGCCCACCCTGTTCTGCCGCCCACCTGCGAGCTCTCCCAGAACCTGTGGCAAAGTCTGTGGTTAGGACATCAGAGGCCACACTGGGAAGGCATAGCAGAAGATGTTCCATTGAAAGAATTCAGAGGATAACTGTAAGGTGTTTTTCACAATCCAAGTGGCCATGAAGAATTCTGAAAAAGAGACATGCCTCTTCCATGCACTGATAGGTAAGAATCCAGTTTCAGTCAGAAACATTCCCAAAAACACGACTGAACAAGAATCAATGCCTCGCGTCGGTTAGTCAGGAAGACTTGTGAAAACATCTAAAGTTGTTCTCACATTCCTGTTTTGAATTCATAACATGTCTGCCAAACTCACTTGTTGAAGCTCAAATACTCATCCCCAAATTAATAGACACCAACAACCCAATTTAATTTTCTGACAGATTTTAGTAAACAGGATACAGATCCATTTACAAATATCTTTGTTAGATTTAGTGATAAAACTATTGACTGCTCATAAATAAAATTTGGAAAGTGCTATCTTTATGATCCTGCTGCCACATTAGTTATTGAGATAATAAACATCAATCAGAATGACAACTTGTGGAAATCAAACTAAAAAAGGCAAACTGCATGATTTGCAGGTTTAGTGGATTCAATCTTGAAATAAATTGAAGTTCCCATAGTTTGTATTAATTGTCCTATTTTGTTGGGATGAGCTATTTTAAATGATTAAATCTAATATGTCAGCACTTCAATCAATATCTTTACATTTGGTTGTTCAATAGAAAACAACAGTTAAGTCCCAACGTTAGGTCACTAGTTGACAAGTCAGTGTAAGGTCAGTGAAGGATAGGCTTAGACTGAATTGCCAGCACAAATCGTGAGATTCAATAGGTCCAAAGAAGGACCAATCATTGTTCCACAGGTAGATATTCAATACCAGAACTCATCTGCAGGTTTAGGAAGTTGAGGGAAAATTCTGACAGAATGGAGGGGAGGAAGCAATCATAAACAGGGAGGCAAATGCATATGGATCAGAAATTGGAAGGAAATGCTAGAAACAGTAGGGAGTTAAGAGACAGCAACTAGGACGAATACTGGAGGTAGGGTCCAGTGTAGGTGAGAAGTATGAGATAGTGGATTACGATTCTTGACTGTAGAGGATGGCTAAAAATAGAGGAATGAGAAGCAGAAACCAGTAGATGGAATAATAGTGGTCGTCAGATACAACAATCTTTCCTTCTTTCTTTTATTGATGAGTCCTCTGAGACTGCAGAAGCCCAAATGGCCAGAGTTAAGTTTCATTTACTGATTAAATCTGATGTTCTGGGATTCTGGGATTAAATCTGATGTTCTGGGATTTCTTAAATGATCAATCAGCTCCTAAACTTGATATTCATGTAGCATCCGAATTGAGAAACATGTTATTAATCCTTTGTTGTTGTTATACTAAAATCTTCAAATCCCCTACAGTACATTGTGAATATCTTCAACACACAAATACCAGCATTTCAAGGAAGCAGCTTACCATTTAGCTTAAAGGTAATAAAAATTGGACTTCAGCATTTTTCATACAAGTAGTTCATCCAGACTCCTGTCGTGGGCATAAAAGAATCTTTTGTTCTTTTGTAGAAAGGTAAAGGAATTAGAATTGGAATTGGTTTATTATTATTGTCAGATGTACCAAGATACAGTGAAAATATTACCTTGCGTATTGTTCATACAGATCAGATCAATATACAGTGCATTGAGGTAAAACAATAACAGAATGCGGACTAAATTACAACAACAAAGAAAAAGTGTAGTACAGGTAGACAATAAGGTGAAAGATAACAATAAGATAGGTTGCAAGGACAAGACCTTAGCATCCTAGAGAACTATTTAATAGTCTTCCACAGTGGGGTAGAAGCTGAAATTGAAGCTGGTGGTATGTTCTTTTGGACTTTTGTATCCTCTGCCCAATATAAGAGAGAAGAAGAGAGAATGTCCTAGGGGCCTTTGATCATACCAACTGCTGTACCAAGGCAGCAAAAAAAAGAGGAGGTTGGTTTCCATGAGGTGCTGAGCAGTGTTCACAACTCTCTGCAGTTTCTTGCAGTCATATGCAGAACAGTTACCATACTAATCCATTATGCAAACAGATTGGATGTTTCAACGGCTCATCAATAAAATTGGCAAGGGTCAATGGGGACGAGCCAAATTTCTTTAGCCTTCAGCTAAGCTTATTTCTTCAGTTACGTTTTTTTGCTATCAACGTTTCTATGAAATAGACTACCTAATGATTGGCATGCTGTTTATGATGATTTTCTATGTATAATTTAGACTCTGCATCTTTTAATTTATGAGATCAAGGTGTTGCTGGCAAGATCAGCATTGACCACTCACCCCTTATATCCTATATCACCTTCTTTACCACACTTCATAAGTACTTCATTATCTAAAGAACTCTTCTAGACATATTGAGGTTGAAAAAGTGTAATATTAGTGTAAATTCTTTCTTCAGCTTTGAAATAAGTTCATGAATATGTAATGAAGAAGAACTATAAAACAAATCTGCTTAGCATTTGTTAATATTACAAACTAATTATATTCATCAATCAATTTTACCCAGAGGGCAAATTCTCCTGATATATCTTCAGATATTCAGATGCACACAATCTTAAATAGTACAAAACCAGATTAGTCAATTTTGGTTTGTATTCCAAAGGGGCTTTCACTTATTTTTAAAAAATTACTTTCAATGCATTTTCTTCAAACATTTATTAACAGCTGTATCATATTTTAAGAGAATATAGGGCCTGAGCAAAGAACAATATCTTCTTGTGAGCTTAATTTGCAATTGAGATGCAGAATACTACTAGTGAAATGTGTAATATTTATCATTTTTGATCAAAATGTAACACATTCAGGATGGGATTAGCAAACTGAGTTTTGAAACTCAGCTCCACTTCCACAACGCAGTATAAATTCATTTACTGTAGTGTCTAGAGTGAAATAAATTCTCTTTTGTTAATTAAACTAGAAAACTGTAGGTCCAGTTATACTGTATTCTGTGAAAATATAATTTAAAACAACATCTTGTGATTTAAATAGAAAATTACAGTGTCCTTCATCCTTTCTGCCATTTACACAGAATTGAAAGTGTTCTGAAATAGTTCAGCTGTTACTTTTGAATTCAAAAATTTCCAGTCTGGGGGCTGTCCCTGGCCCTCATGCCTCCTGCCTGCATTCACCTCTGATCCTGGCACTCTCTAATCTGGGGCATTCTGCAATCCCGGGAGTCACCAGCCCTTGTCTACAGGGCCCACTGACATCTATCATTGACCAAGAGGATAACTGGTTTTCAATTTAGCATCTACCAACCTGACATCCATCCACAGGGATTACTGGCCTTCTACCACGGTATGTTGTCCTTGACAGTTCATTCACTGCTCCCGACCTCTACCACCTCCCATCCTTGTCCCTCAACCCTAACCTGCCCCCTAACTCCTCATGCTGCTTCAAAAACCATCCCTGTGAAACTGAATAACAGCTAAATCTAAGCCATGACCTTGACAGACATCACAACTCAGCACCATCTTGCTGCAAAGGGTCCTACACAACTGGGCATGATTAAACACACTCCATTCTTCAGCAAACATTGATCCCAACCAGTTCAGCATGAGACCATAAGACCATAAGATAAAGGAACAGAATTAGGCCATTTGGCCCATCAAGTTTGTTCCATCATGTCATCTTGGCTGATCCAATTTTCCTACCTTCTTCCCGTATCCCTTCATGCCCTAACTAATCAAGGATCTATCAACCTTTACCTTAAATATACATAAAAACATCATATGCAAATACATCTTATATGCTAAAGAGATAGTTCCTGCCTTTGAAGCCAAATTGGCTTTGAGCATTGCCTGCTATCTGTTTTCGAAACAAGTATCAAACGTGTCCTGGGCAGTAGTTTACAGTATGATCAACTGGCTGTTTTATAGAACATAGAACGTAGAATAGTACAGCGCAGTACAGGCCTTTCGGCCCACAATGTTATACTGACCCTTAAACCCTTCCTCCCATATACCCCCCCACCACATTAAATTCCTCCATATACCTCTCTAGTAGTCTCTTAAATTTCACTAGTGTATCTGCCTTCATCACAGACTCAGGCAGTGCATTCCATGCACCAACCACTCTCTGAGTAAAAAACCTTCCTCTAATATCCACCTTGAACTCCCCCTTACTCTAAAGCCATGTCCTCTTGTACTGAGCAGTAGTGCCCTGAGGAAGTGGTGCTAGCTAATTGTCCACTCAATCTATTCCTCTTAATATCTTGTATACCTCTATTATGTCTCCTCCCATCCTCCTTCTCTCCAAAGAGTAAAGCCCTAGCTCCCTTAATCTCTGATCATAATGCATACTCTCTAAACCAGACAGCATACTGGTAAATCTCCTCTGTACCCTTTCCAATGCTTCCACATCCTTCCTATAGTGAGGCAACCAGAACTGGACACAGTACTCCAAGTGTGGCCTAACCAGAGTTTTATAAAGCTGCATCATTACCTCGCTACTCTTAAACTCTATCCCTCGACTTATGAAAGCTAACACCCCATAAGCTTTCTTAACTACCCTTTCTACCTGGTTGGCAACTTTCAGGGATCTATGGACATGTACCCCCGGATCCCTCTGCTCCTCCACACTACCAAGTATCCTGCCATTTATTTTGTACTCTACCTTGGAGTTTGTCCTTCCAAAGTGTACCACCTCACACTTCTCTGGGTTGAACTCCATCTGCAACTTCTCAGCCCACTTCTGCATCCTATCAATGTCTCTCTGCAATCTTCGACAATCCTCAACACTATCCACAACACCACCAACCTTTGTGTCATCTGCAAACTTGCCAACCCACCCTTCCACCCCCACATCCAGGTAGGTTAATAAAAATCACAAAAAGTAGAGGTCCAAGAACCATTCCTTGTGGGACACCATTAGTCACAACCCTCCAATCTGAATGTACTCACTGCACCATGATCCTCTGCTTTCTGCAGGCAAGCCAATTCTGAATCCACCTGGACAAACTTCCCTGGATCCCATGCCTTCTGACTTTCTGAATAAGCCTACCATGTGAAATCTTATTTGTGTCCATGGTTTCTCGAAGATTGTATTTTAATGAGCTACAGGAGACAACTACATGTCTGATGTACCAGTGGATAGCTGGCCTATCTGACAGCATTTGATGAGATCAATCCTGTCCCAGTACTTTTTCCAAACACGAGAAAATCTTCAGGTGCAACGTTAATCCAAGCAACACACAAAATGCTGGAGAAAATCTGCAGGCTAGACAATATCTATGGAAAAAGAGTACAAATGACTTATGAAGCTAGGACCCTTCAGCAGTCCTGCTAAAGGGTCTCGGCCTGAAATGTCCACTGTACTCTTTTCCAGTGATGCTGCTTGCCTGCTGAGTTTTTCCAGCATTTTGTGTCTGTTACCAGTACTTTTTCCTCTTGGCCTTACTGCCAGATTTTGGTGGGCTAGTGATAACATGCTTGTTCATTCCCGCCCCCCCCCACCACCACCCTCCCCACCCCCTGTCGAGGTTTTCCCTGTAGAGCTGGCCAAGTGCTATTTCGTGACTAGATATACTGTACCTTCAGCTAATTTTATCCTGGTCTATTTTCCAAGACCCATTAATTTTGATATTAATATAAAGAAACAGCAAAAACAAAATCCAAAAAAGAAAAGTTTATGGTTACATTGCATTTTACACAATTTCACAGTCTGCCATAATACTCTACAGACTACTTTACAGAGCAACTATGTTCTGGCAATTCAGGAGATGCAGCAGCTAACTTAAGTACAAATCTCACAACCAACAGCAGAAGAGTTGGGAGAGTGGAGAGTAACTCCTTCATTCCATTCTGATATAGTTCTCCCTTGTACCTTGTACCCAGTTTGAGGGCACACAAGATTTCAAATGGAAGCTTCACCTGACTAACAGCACACAGCATTCCATTAGTACTATTTAGAACGCCGGTCTAATCTAAAGCTCTGGTGTATGACAGCAACCCACAACATTCGTGCTCAGAATCAAGGGTGCCATCTACTGATCTTCAGCTGAACATACAGGTACTGTACCAATCAGTGCTTCTGTCACTATATTGTATTTTCCAATTAATTTCAAGGAACTTGGTTCAGAACTAAAAATACAAATCCAGCTATTAGCAACAGTTTTTCATCTACATCGGTAAATCATTCTCTTTCAATAAATATTCATTTTTACTGGTAACTTCAGGGTGAAAGCTGAACAATGGTGGTTTATGACTAAAATGGCTTCAGTAGAATGTTAGATGTGGTGTACTGTCCTCTCATGGAGATAAAGCCATTATTAAACAACCTAGTGGTGCACATCCACCATTCAAAATTTGGTCCCTGGATATACAAGTGATCTGCTATGCACAGAAAACAATTTTCTGCCTGACTGTTCCATCTTCAAATAAACTGTTGTGAGTTCTCATTTATTTTAGCTAGGCTCCTGATTCAATCTGGTTTTCGAGAGAATTGTGATTTTTCCTTTCTAAAAAAAGTCGTGATATATTGTTAATTAACCCATGACCCTTTAAAAAGCACTTATCTGCATAATGCAGCATCTGCTTATTGATTTTGGTGTTTGTTTCACTCTGGAAAATGCTAAGGTTTGCAATTGCTTTATCTTCCCTTGCTGTGCAGTCATGTTATGCAGACCTGCGTTGACAAAGGAATAGGTCTATGTCAGAGCATAGAAGAAAATAGAGTATTATCCCACTTGTCCATGATTAAAAGTGATCAGGAACAAATTCACAAAACAATAGGCACTTACCCACATTGTCACCTCTGTCATACTGTAGCCTTTTGTCACTTTTTAAAAATATCATTAAATTCTTCTAAGAAATTCAGAAATAAATTTGTGTAGCAGCACCAAATTAGCATTCTCATTTACAGAGCACACATGGCACTGGTATGGAGAAAATATATTGCCCATCCTTGGTTTCCATAAAAAAATAATTGTGAGTCTTCTACCGGGCCGTTTATAGGTTTTTGAGTGGTTCAATGCAAGAGAATAGGTTATTAACTCTCGTCTGAGCAGAGGTAACAGTCAACCATAGAGATGTGTGCTAAACCAGCAAGAGTTGTGTCTTACTGAGGTACTTCACATAAATGATCTTTCCCTTAGTTCAATTGTATGCAAACTGCTTCACTCTGAAGTGCTTTGAAACATTGATTACATTAAAGGTTCTACAAAATGAAAGTTCTTTAATCAGTGTGATTATGAAAAATGAATGGTGATCTGCTTCATTTGAAATGAACAGGGCTCTGAGATGCATGAAGGTTAATTTTTCAATGTATGTATCTATGCATTTGTATGAACAAATAATCATTGCCAAAGGAATCTGGGATGGAAATAATACATCCAGGTTGAATTTGACTTTAATTTAATCTATCTGGAAATAAAATTGTGGGATCAGTGAACGCCCAAACCTGTGATCTTTTTTGGACTGAAGGACAAAGTCACAGGCACATAGGAGCTCCTGTAAATTTCTCACCAAGTTATACACCATTCTGACTTGGAAATAAATGGCCAGTCAGTCTTCCATCATTATTGAATTTTTGCAGTGTGAACTGAAATGTCGAAGGTGCAGGATGGTTGAAACATGAAGTGTGTGGGCCGAATCAAGGTGGTGGGACCCAGGCCCAAGCCAATGTTTTGCCATTGCTGGAGGTGGCTTGGAGCCGATTCGAAGTGGCAGATTGAGCTGAGGCAAGATAGAGTCCAGGTGGCAGGGCCCAGGCCTGAGAGCAAGGATGAGTTGATATTTGACTGATTTCAGCACCAGGTTAGATTGGACAGGACAGGTACAGACTGAATTGCGGTGGTGGGGCATAGGCACGAGAGTTTATCAAAGTGGCAGGGCCTGGGGCTGAGAGCAAGGAAGGAGCTGATAGTTGGCTGATTTAAATACTGGGTCAGATTGAAAAGTTCCAGATATCTGGGCCAAAGGGATGCGTCGATGTTCAGTTCACTTCTCAGCAAGGTTTACTTGTCTCTGTGCTGAACAGAGGCTGCGGACTGCAACTGGACCGGATGCAATGCTGACTGGCTTCATGGCTCTGAACTCACTTTCATTAACTTTAGTTCTGAAAGGTTTTTGCTTACTTTTTAATAGTTTGCATGATTTGTTCTTGATTTTACGCACTGGGTGTTTGATGGTCCTCTTTAGTAATGGGTTCCATTGGGTTTCTTTGTTTTGATCTGAAAAGAGATGAGTCTCAAGGTTCTAGAAATCTGAAATAAAAAAATGTCTTTTTGAATTCTCGGCAGGTCGGATAACATCTGTGGGGAAATAAAGCAGTTAACACTTCATATCTTAATCAAAAAATGGTATCAGGGCAGGATCATATAGACTGAAATGGTGCTGGAACTGCTCAATGGGTCAGGCAGCAACTGAAAAAGAAATAGAGTTAAGTCAATCAAAGGCTGATCCTTGGAATCTGTTTTAAACTAATTAAGATCAATGCAGGTAGAATTTAGAATGATCTACAGAACCTTACAGATGCTGAATCTGGTATAGCTGTGATTGAAATAGGATCCAACGAACAACATCGTGAAGATTTTTCTGCTGGATAAATGACATTTTTCTATATCCGAAAAAGTAATAATTTCTGACTAAGCCACTACGTGTACATCCATCATGGATAGGAATTTTATCAGCAAAGCATGATTTCACAACATTGCATAGCAAAAAGGGGCAGTAAAAATACTGATGTGCCTGATCAAATTAATCAGGATAGTGTGATCAGGTTAAAAGGAGCATTAAGCCATTAGGATTAGCTTTAATGAAAGCATTCAAACAAGAAGAATTTTGAACAGAAAACATGCCTACTATTTGATTAAGGATGAGGGAAATTATGTGATAATGGGATGAGGAACTAAATTACTCACGGACAAGAGAAGAAGGTTAAAAGGGCCAAGTAGGATATAACTGTTAAAATAGTGAGTTCCTGCAGCTTAATATCAATTCAGCTAAACTACATGACTATGATGAGTAAGTGAGAGGTGATTTTCTCCATAAACATTTTAATTAATGCAGCTAGAATTTTGTCAATAAAGCTGACATGGCAAAGCTTGATTACGTTGTCTTTGCACCTGACAATGAAAACATGGACACAATACAAATTAAGCATCTACAGGAAAGGAAAAAAAAACAAGTGACCTTAAGTGCAGTTTCAGAATTAAATTCTATTTTAAAATCAGGCAGTGAGTGTGAAAATGCTCTCTTAGCATAACAACTGCAGCAGTGAGGTTTCTCTGGTTGTGCTGTTTAACTTTTGACCCTCCAATAAAATACTGAGAACTCATTTGCAATAGCTCACATTGTAAAGATATAGCAGAGATGCCCTTGGCATGGAGACTTAGAAGTTTGTGGTAGGCACCTTCTGCAAGGGGCTAGTATTCCTGCTATAGGAACTTGGATTATTACAAAATACTGGTCTCCACATTTCCCTCATTTACATGTAACTCCACATATTGTTCATTTTCTCTAGTACAATGTCCATTAGCATAACTTGGGCAAATATCTATAACCTTGATGGCTAGGTCCTAACAGGTGACTTCAACACATGAGATGTCATTGAGCATACAGCATAGAAACAGGCCTTACTGCCTATTGAGCCTACACTGACCATTAAGCACCCATCTACACTAATCCTACTTCAATCTCCTCATTAATTCTACCACTCACCCACACACCAGTGGCAATTTACGGGAGACAATCAATTTATTTACTTGTAGGTCTTTGGGGCATCACCAGAGCGTGAAAACACTAACTTCACGTAGGGAGCACCGTAGGTCAGGATCATACAAGGGTTTCTGGAGCAGTGAAACAGCCAGTCTGTCAGCTGTGGTTTGGTAGGTGGCAATGGATGGGTGAGCTGGTTTAAGAATTCAAGAGTGAGCTGGTTTAAGAATCCATTTGCTTTGATGTGACAATTAAGGTATGGCCTTTAATCAAGATAAAATGTACTACAAAGGCATGTGATGAAAGTCGGCCTTGGTACACTTGGGAAATACACTGAGGTATTAACAAGTGTGACTGTAGAGAAGAAATTGCTTATATTTAAAATGCAAGTAATATATATTTTATGCACAATAAAACAAAATGAATGTGTCCAAACATGGCTAATAAGAGAAGTTGAAGGTAGTATTATATCAAAGGATTTTTGCCACAATTAGGAATAAGCCCAAGTTTGGAAAAAGTTCTAAATCCTGCAAAGGAAGACAGTGATAATGTGAAAGCAAACTAAATCATAATTGATCAAGAAATATAAAAATAGACTGTAAATGCTTCCATAGATGTTTCAGCTAGAAAAAGGAATCACAGGTTAATGATAGCTTTCTAATAAATTGAAAGAAGGGACAAAATATCAAAATAAAAATTTGCATATAAATCAATCAAATATTTAGTGCCTGTGACAAACAAGGAATCTAAAGGAAATGGGAACCTTAGAAAAAAAAGTGCCAAAAGTAAAAAATAGCACTGATGGAATTAATGGGATTGAAAGCCAGTACCTGGGATCTAATGACCTGCATACCAACGTTTTGAAAGAAATGAGGGATACCTTTGTCTTATCTTCCAAAATCCCACAGATTCTTACATGGTTCCTGCAAGCTGGAAGGTATCAAGCATAACCCCATTCTTTAAAAAAAAAAGGAAGAAATAGATGAGAAAGGATGCACAAAGGGATTAGCCTGTCTTGAAAACTAGGGAAAGTCCTAGAATCTATTCTTGTGGAAATAGTACCAAGACAGATAAAAAATTTTAAAAGGATTGAGCAAAATTAACACAAATATTCATTACGAAAGGATTAATCATGCTTGATAAATTGGGCAATCGTTTGAAGTTGTTACCAACAGAATGGATAGGGTCTAGTGGTATATTGTACTCATATTTTCAGAAGGATTTTTATTATATGCCATTACAGAAGACCGTTAATTAAATATAAACAACATGGAATCAAGACTGTGCTGGTATGAACTGAGAAATGTTTTTTAGGAAAGAAACAGAGCATCAGACTAAAAGGGTCATTTTGAAGCTGGGACACTGTGACCACTGAAGTGCATCAGCGATCATTACTTAGAGCCCAGATGTTCAGAATCAGCATCAATGAGAGGATCAAATGTCATCGCTCCAAGAATGTTGATGAGTTGAGTGACAACATAGGATTTAGGAAAATATAGAATAGCTTCAAGGGATATAGAATGAATGAGGGGAAATATGACAGTTAGTGCGTAATGTGAAAAGTTTGAGGTCATCTTGGTATCTTAAAAAAGCTGTAAAGTACTCTTTTTTAAGTGATGTGTAGATTGAAAGATACTCAAGACATCCTTCTGGAGCAGTTCTTAAAGTTTGGAAAGTAGCAATTGGAACATGATTATTTAAGAAGGAAAGAAGGGAGAAAATGAGAGACTTCAGACCAGTTAACTTTACATCAGAAGCAGAGAATTATATATAGTTTATTTATAAAGAAGTGATGACAAGATTTTTAGAAATATATAATAGAATTGGGTAAAGTCAACATCGATTTATCAAAGGGAAATCATATTTGACAAATTAAAGACATCCTGGTTCAGCACAAAATTTAAAAAGCAAGCAATTTTGCAATAAGATTTGAGTACTTGTGAAGGCATTTCACTGCAACTATGTAACATCATGAGGAAACCATAACTGGAATATTGTGCACAGGGTTCATCATGTTCCTTCAGGAAGGGTTTATTTGTGTGAGAGGAAACATGGTAAGGATTCACCAGTTTGATTCTTGGGTTGGAAGTATTATTCCACAAGGAGAGATGTAGCATACTCTCTTGAACTTTGGAGAATGCAAGTTGATCTAGTTGACAGGATAGGTGCACGGAGGATGACTAGTGTGTTAAAAAAACAGATATCTAAATCTCAAAATAAGATCTCAAAATTTGCAACTAAAAAGAGAAGAAAGTTCTTCACTCAGAGGGAGCCGAACCTTTGAAATTCTGACCAAAGATAGATGAGAAAGGTCAATCTTTGGAGATCAATAGATTTTTTATTACTTATTAAGGAACTCAAAGGATATGAGATCAATGCAGGAAAAATACCTCTGATGTAAAAGATCAGTCGTGTCGGTGTATAATGGTAAAGGCACTAAGAGCTGAATCCTGGAACCAACATAGCAATCTATTGCAAAGTAGGCACATCAGTGACTATATTTCATTAGGAGTTTGAGGACATTTGGTATGTTACCAAAGACACTCACAAATTTCTACAGTTGTACCATGGAGAACATTCTAACTGGCTTCATCACCATCTGGTATGGGGGGGGGGGTGCTTTGCAAAGACTTGAAGTAAGTTTCAGAAACTTGTAAAATCTGTCAACTCCATCATGAGTACTAGCCTTTGTAGTATAACCAAGTCATCTTCAAAGAGCAGTGCCTTTATTAAGGACCCCCACCATCCAGGACATGCCCTCTTCTCATGGTTACTGTCAAGAATGAGTTAAAGATGCCTGAAGGCATACACTCAACAATTCAGGAACAGTTTCTTCCCCTCTGCTATTTGATTTCTAAATAGACATTGAACCCATGAAAACTACCTCACTACTTTATTTATTGCTGTTTTTTTGCACTAATTATTTTAGCAACTATATATACACTGTAATTCAGTTTATTTCTCTATATTTATCAGAGAAAGAGATGTGGAGTATGTGATCACTATTGTGTACTATTGTACAGTATAGATATATATATTTTTACCTAGTTCTAGATTCTATAGACAAAGGATCCATCTATACTGAATCCATTTAAGTATATTATAAACTTCAAAGAGATCAGCTTTCATTCTAAATTCATACTAAACATGGATTTTCATGTTTTTTTCTCTATTTAGTTATTATATCAAGTGTTGGTTAAATTACTCTGTTGGCCTGCTTTCTAAATACAATGCCCAGTGGTTTAATTACCACAGAATTTAATTATGAATTTGCAAGCACTGAACAGCATTCTTGGGGATTTATCCTGAGCTTAAAGATAATATTTTCCTATGCTTCAAATCCTGCTTGAAATGTAGCAGAAGTGCCAGGACAATGCTAATCCTAACATTCTCCAGTGTTTTCCAACAAGTGGAACGAAAGGCAGAAATTATCAGATGACATTCAAAATGTAAATGCAGACAAACGTTTCTGTAAAGGCGTCCCATAGTTCATTCCACATCCCCCTGCCAAGGATTCACGTGATTACACCCACATTCATTGGATCAATTTCAGAAGCAGCAGTTCAATCTTGTTTTAACTCAATGAGTGTTCAGTTAGAAATGAGGAGAGCTTGACCAGGATTGCATATTGAAAGAATTTATTTACCTATGTTCTTTAAACCCTCATGCCTTACCTCCAGCCTAATTCTATTAGAAGTGTTTGCTCATGTGGATACAGTCCATTCAACTGTTGAAGGTTAGGTCATCCCATGTTGGGGTAGGATTTTACCTTTGGAAGTACTGGGACTGGGAGCATGTTGTAGTTCAGTGGAAAAAGCTAAGGTTTAATAGTTAGGACTTTTCAAATCAAGTCTTCGAGACTCAGTTCAGTGTTAAGTCAAGAATTTACTCCAGGGTTTGGGGAATAAAGCATCATGGTTCAAATACAAGACCTTTGAAGCTAGGATACAACCCTCATGGAACTGTGTGTTAATTAGGATTAAACTAGAGTCGAGGCTTCAGATGGATATTGAAATATTTATCAAGTTTAAGCTACAGAGTTTGGATTAGAGTTCATTGTGACTCCAGTCAGGATTAGTGATTAGGTTTGGGAAGTTTTGGGGAAAGAATACTTTAGGCTTAAGGACTGGGATTAATGGCAATTCTAGAGAGCTACTGGGTAGTTACTCAATAAATTAAGGATGTAATTCTTAGATACAGAGCTGGAGATTACATATTTGCTAAAATGTGGAAAAAATCTTTGCAGATAATAGAAAACTGAATTAGAACAGAAAAGAGAATACTCAGCAGGATCAGCAGTGGGAAAAATGGTGTCATTATGTCTGGTTCACAATGGGACATGGACCCACAAGCGTCATTTGGTTCCTTCTCTCCACAGCTGCTGACTTCTTCCAATATTTCCTGGTTCATATCAAATTATCCCAGAAGACAATAATCCCAGACATATCAAATAATTCCAGGGATACAATAGGGTCTTTTAAGAGATTCCTGGATAGGTACACAGAGCTTAGAAAAATAGAGGGCTATGGCAACCCTGGGTAATTTCTAAAGTAAGTACATGTTCAGCACAGCATTGTGGACTGAAAAACCTGTATTGTGCTGTAGGTTTTCTATCTTTCTATGACTTTAGATTGAAGAGTTCATATCAGAATTGGGAGCTTTTTTTTAGATCAGAGTGGATGGTGAGTTCTGGAACTTGGATTTAGAAACGAGGATGATAGGTCAGGAACTGAACTTTGCCCCTTTTATTAGGGTCTATGAGTAGGAACCTGGGGGGAGGCCATGTTCAGTCATAGTTTATCCATAAAGATGTGAACATTTCCATTTAGACTTGGGCTTTTGGGGAAATGCAGTGATATTTGCCAAATCTGAGATGTTCAGGCCACGGTTAGAGTCAAGGGATTTGGTGCTGTGCCTCACTACTGAAACCACTTGTCTATAAAACTAATGCAAAATGTTTAATGTCAGAGTTTTATGATATTCCACTTCCATATTATTTCATAATAATAATGAGCCATTAAATCAATGCCAGCTCAGAGAGCATTCACATCAATTTATTGCCCAAGTACTTCAACAGAATCAGCTCTCTCTT
This sequence comes from Hypanus sabinus, assembly GCF_030144855.1. Taxonomy (NCBI): domain Eukaryota; kingdom Metazoa; phylum Chordata; class Chondrichthyes; order Myliobatiformes; family Dasyatidae; genus Hypanus; species Hypanus sabinus. The sequence continues at coordinate 67,673,289 of NC_082712.1, forward strand.
GCATGCCGCTTAACAACACCATCCCACAAAACTCCTGTTACACGGTTACACCAGGGGTAACTTACAGTAGCCAGGTTACCCAACAACCTCACAAGCAACATGTTGTAGGAGGAAACCCACATGGTTGCAGGAAGAATGTCTAAAAGACTGCATGAGAAGTAAGACTCGAAAGCAAGTCTCTGGAGCTGAGAAACAACAGCACCACTGTGCTGTCCTTATTTTTGGTGAAGGTGTTTAGTTAAGGTCAGCTGCGTCCCGTGTGATCACTGGAATCCTCGAGATCACACATTCAAATCTCACCTTGCAAGCTTCGTTTTCAGAGAGATGGATATTAGCATGCATCCCAACCATTTGGAAATAAATATTTCAAAAGTAATTAAAATGGTATTGTTTATCTCATTTCACTGCCTCTTTACACTGAGGCATATTAATGGTAGTCATGGCAACCCTTCCTGCCAATCTAACTGAAAGAAGATGGCAAAATGTGGAAACAAAAAGAACTTCAAGTTATCAAAATCTGCCTATTTTAATTTAATAATTTACCTTTTTATCAAAAATACTTTCATCTTATTAACTGTTATTGAAAAGAAAACCCAATTCTTAAGAGCATTCCACATATGAAAAGTTGGCTTGGAACATAAACCAGATAACATATAATAAGCTTGTCAGGCTTTCCCAGAAGATAATAGATTTTTTTAATTAGGTGGTAACTAAAGACTCTCAGAATCTTTTCCCACTCTGAGAAGAGACATTTACACTAAAGAATCCAATGAATAATTACAGTACAGTTGTTTTCCAGAAAATTTCAATATTTTTCTTCTCACAATTTTCTTCAATTATTACATTATAACTTCTTGATCTTACGGTACATCTCTTCTACATGTCTTCCACACTGATATTTTGATTTAATCTGTCTTACAAATTTGATAACAGAAGACTAGTTAATTTATGTGTCTTATTTGGAGATAGAGCGTGGAACAGGCCCTTCCAGCGCAATAAGCCGTGCTACCTTGCAACCCGCCTATTTCACACGGGACACTTTACAATTAACTTACTAAGTAGTACATCTTTGGGCTGTGGGAGGAAGCATAGCACCCAGGGGAGACCCAAGCAGTCATGAGGAGAACATGCAATTCCTTGCAAGTGCTGGATTTCTGACACCCAAGCTGTAACATCACTGTGATAACTACTGCGCGACTGTGATTAGTTCAAAATCATGGAAATGAAAATTCAGAGTGAAAGATGTTGACTAATTCCAGATCATTTTGCATCCATCCAGAAAGCACTTGTATGAAGGCTGTATTTGGTGAAATATAGGATATGGGTCAAATGCAGTCAAATGAAACTAGATCCCTCCAATATTCACAGTCACGGTCTTTGGGTCATTATTAACTTACACCACAACTTTGCAAACAAATGAACAGAGCTTTTGCTGAGGGTCTCCAGAATCAGGGGACATGGGAGAAAGAGAAGAAAGATATTGGAAAACTGTACTAGCAACAGCAGTTGCAGCACAATGGTTAGCACAGAAAGGAGATCATTCAAGAGTAGGACATTGTTATTAGGGGCTGGCTAATGGAGCTCATGTTCTCATAAAATACACGGTGCATCAGTTTCTGGCCCCACTCGTGAATGTCTGTCATTGTTAAATTATTTCCCCACAATCACTATGATTGCTACTTTTTAAGAAGAACTTGCATCAACTTCAGGCAATGTATATCAGCCTCCCATTTCTCCCCAGAGGGCCATGAAACATAAATTACTGTCAAAAAGTGCTTAAAACTGCACAGCTCCTCATTTAAAATCATGCAGCAGGTGTCCAATGGTAAAATCAAAACATGATGGATGAATTGACAGTTTTATTTGTCTCATAATTATACAATTTCACATGGAGACTGCTGTGATTATTTACAAAAATAACTCAAACTACTTAAATATTCTTGAAGTTAGCTAATCAACCAGTGAGAGGCTAAGTCCATCTGCAGCAGTAAATAATTAGCCAACAAAATAATTGTTAGTACCCCAGTTGAACTCTGTCTTTTTGTGTGTTCCCCCTAGCTGTCAGTCTGTGGTTTTATATTGCCAAGTGCTCCTGTCCCCACACCTGCTCCACTCTGGCCCCTGTATCACTGAGTACTCCATCTCTCACCTGTTTCTCATTATTACCTGTATTGCTGTCACCTGTGTCTCATTGTGCTCCACCTATCATCTGCCTCTCTGTTCATTGTTCAGTGTATTTCAGTCCTGTGTTTTCACCTGTTTGTTGCCGATTATGCCAGTGAATTTTCCTGAACCCTTCCAGCATTTGTATCTGAACTCCGTCTGTCTGAATATCGACTCTGCCTGTTCCCCAATTCTGGTTTTTGGATTTCTCTGGATGCTTTGATCGCTGCCTGAACTTTGAAGCTGACTTTGTTTGCACCTCAGGATTCATTACTCAATTAATATCACTGTGTGCACAGTACTGGGTCTGCAATTGGATCCCTGCTCCAATATGCTGACACTACAATCTGGCCACAAACAGGAGAAACACAGGACTGAAATACACTGAGCAATAAACAGAAAGGCAGATGATAGGTGGAGCACAATGAGACACAGAGGGCAGCAATAAAGGTAATAATGAGAAATAGATGAGAGACAGAATACTCAGTGATACAGGGGCTGGAGTAGAGCAGGAACACATGGCAATACAAAACCACAGACTGACATCTAGAGGGAAACACACAAAAAAAACAGGCAAGTGCTGACAATAACTAATAATTTTAATGGCAATTCCATTTTAGAGTTGTTGCCATGCTGGGGCACAATAGGATAAAATTGCACATCATCTTTTTACAATTTGTTGATAATTTCAGGGGGCAAGATCAGAATATTGATTTAAATAATGGACTTCTACTATACATAATAGACACAGGTAAAATGGAAGTGAATTGGAATGACAGATGTATTGTGTCCCAAATTAGGCTAGTCAGGCACGGGATACATAGATCCCAAAGAGGAAGGCATATTCTAAAAGCAGGATGACATAACCATTGCTAATAGAGAATTCAAAACCACCATAAAAGTCAAGGAAAGGATATGTGATGCAACAAAACTCGGTAAGAAGATAGAGAACTGGGAAGCTTTTAAATACCAACAGAAATCAACCAAAATGTCATTTAGAGGGAAAAGATGGAATACAAAGGTAAGCTAGCCAATAATATTAAAGAGGACCCCAGAAGTTTCTTCAAATGCACAAAATGTAAAAAAGAGGCACGAGTAGATATCAGACCACTGGAAAATGATGCAGGAGAAGTAGTAATGAGGAACAAGGAAGTTCGAGAATATCAGGGGATAAAAGTGAGTGAATTTACCATTACTAGGGAGAAGGATCTTGGGAAACTGTAAGGTCTGAAGGTGGGTAAGTCATCTGAACCAGATGTTGTACACCCCAGGGTTCTGAAAGTGGTGGCTGTTGGAGGTTTTAGTATTGATTGCTCAAAAATCAATTGATTCTGACATGGTTCCAGAGCAATGGAAAATTGGTAAAGTCGCTTCACTCTTCAAGAAGGGAGAGGAGCAGAAGAGAGGAAATTATAAGCCAGTTAGTCTGCACTCAGTGGTTGGGAAGATGTTGGAGTTGATTATCAAGGATGTGGTTTCAGTGTACTTGAAGGCACATGATAAAACAGGCTGTAGTCAGCATGGTTTCCTCAAGAGAAAATCTTGCTTGACACATCTATTGGAATTCTTTGAAGAAATAACAAGCAGGATAGACAAAGAGATTTAGTGGATATCATGTATTTGGATTTTCAGAAGGCATTTGACAAGGTGCTACACATGAGGCTGCTTAACAGTTAAGAGTTCATGGTATTATAGGAAAGATTCAAGCATGGAAAAGCAGTAGCTAATTGGCAGGAAGAAAAGAGTAGGAATAAGGTGAGCCTTTTCTGGTTGGCTGCCAGTGACTAGTGATGTCCACAGGGGTCTGCTGGGACCGGTTCTTTTTACCTTATATGTCAATGACATGGATGATCAAATTGATGTCTTTCTGGCAAATTTTGTGGATGATACAAAGGTATGTGAATGGGGAGGTAGTTTTGAGAAAATAGAGAGATTACAGAGGGACTTAGACAGATTAGAAGAATTTTTCTATAGAAGTGATTTGCAATTGCCTTCTTCTGGGTAGCATCTTTACAAGAGGGGTGACCAATACTCAATACTCTTCAGAGGCTGTCAGCCTGGCGTCAGTGGTCATATAACCAGAGCTCTGATATGCACCAGCTACTCAAACAACCATCCACCACATGTTCCCATGCCTTCACATGACCCTGATTGAGGGCCTAAGCAGGAGCTTCACTTTACCTAAGGGTAACCTGCAGACTAGCGGAAGGAAGGAGAACAATCCAAGTCCTTTGGTAGAAGACGTACCTCCACCCCACCACCCAGATGGTTTATAAAAGTGTTGCATTCAGCATAAAGTAAATAAAACTTATAAATATCAATCCAAAAGCTTTTTCTATTCAGCAGCTTATTAAAGTAAGAAAAACTAAATGAAGCACAGACTTCAAAGCTTAGAGTTTCTCCAATATGCTTGTCTTCCATGTAGACATCAATGTCCTAACACCATATCTTAGTACAGCAAGCTACAGGACAATCACTTCATTTTCATAATAGGCAAAGTAAATGTTTGTGCTGGTCACCCATGAAAAGTTCTTGCCTGAAAGGGGGATACTTACTAAGGAGTGGCTGAAAGACAGTCAAAATGGATTAGTTGTGGTATTGAACCCTCAGGGAATAGAGTACAGTAGCAGCTGTGAGCCATAAATCTTTTCATATATCAGATGATTCTCTGATACTTCCTCTGCATTGCTCAATGCCTCATCTTGTCTCACTTCTGATGATCGTTCCCTCCATCACTGCATGCCAGGCATGGCTGATTGTTGTTTTTTGACAACATTCTGCAACATAATTCATCCTTTGATCATAGCAGAACTTTGCACAATGTAATGCTTGAGACATGGTGGAGCCAGAAAAAGCTTTGATCTTGAAGCATTCAAAAAAACCATTGGCAGCTTGCTACACCATGTCCCCTGCTTAGCCAGCTGTCAAAAATGTCAAAAGCAATCCATGTTTCCCCAACATTCAGAGGCTTAACATTATTATGAATCACTTATGATAATCTATATTTTGTAATTTAGTCACTGTTTATACTTCTAAACTTGTTTAAATAATTAACAAAATGTAATTAATCTCCAATAAGTGTAAAAATATGAGTTTTCTACTATTGGCCCTTCACCGTTGAAAGAAATAAATTGTCCTTTTTTGTCATTCTATCTCATCTCAAAGTCATCAGCTGAACTGTTGGATTTTCAGCAAGTTGAAAATCACTGCTGATTTCCAGAAGATGTCCAATGTTTGAGCGCAATTATTAAAATCTCAGCAAAGCAACACCACAAATAAGAACCTAACATAAAAAAAAAATAAGAATAGGAGCCTGGCTCATCGAGACTGTTCTGCCATGCAATAAGATCATGACTGTCCCAACCATAAGCTCAGCTCCACTTACCTGCTTTTCTCCATAATTTTTATCTCTTCATTGAAAAACAAACTGCATCTCAAATATATGTAAAGGAGCAGGCGCTACTGCTTTCCTGTGCAGAGAATTCCACAGATTCACTAATCTGTGGGAAAGCAGTTTCATTCAGTCACAGTTTAGTGTCATCAGCAAACTTAGATCTGTTGCACTTGATCCCCTCTTCCAAATTGTTAATGTATGTTATCAACATTTGCAGACCCAGCACCAGCTCCTGCAGCATTTATTCACTATTATTTGCTAACCAGAGATACACATATTTATAAGACCATGGACCATAAGAAATAGAATAATTAGGCCATTGAGGCTATCAATTCTGCTCCACCAATTGATCACGGCTGATCCAATCCATTTCCCTCTCAAATGAATTCTCCTGCCTTCTCCCCGTAACCTTTCACACCCTGACTTATCTAAAATCTATCAACCTGTGCCTTAAATACACTCAATGACCTGGCATCCATTGCCACCTATGGCAAAGAATTCCACAGATTCACCACTCTCTGGCTAAACAAATTCCTCCTCATTTCCATTCTAAATGGATGTGCGCTGTAAATCTAGACTCTCCCACTGTAGGAAACATCCTCTCCACAACCACTCTATCTAGACCTTACATCATTTAATATGTTTCAAAGAGATCCACCTTATTCTTCCACATTCCAGAAAGTACAGGCCCAGAGCCAACAAATGCACCTCATCCAATAACCCTTTCATTCAGGGAAATATTCGCATGAATGTCCTCTGAATCCTTTCCAAACTCAACACATGCTTTCTTTGATAAGCAGCCTAACAACTGGTCAGAATGCCCCAAGTGAGGCCTCACCAGTGGCTTATAAAGCCTCAGCATTACATCCATGTTTTTGCATTCCAGTTCTTTTGAAATGAATGTTAACATTGTATTTGCCTTCCTGACTCAACCTGCAAGTTAACCTATAGGGAATCCTGCATGAGGTCTCCCAAGTCCCTTTGCACCTCAGATTTTTGAATTCTCTCCCCATTTAGAAAATAGTCTGTGCTATTATTCCTTCTACCAAAATGCATGATCGTACACTTTGTGACATCTTCTATTCCATCTGCTTACTTCTTTGCCCCTTCTCCTAATATGTCTAAGTCCTTCTGCTGTCACACTGCTTCCTCAACAGTACCTGCTGGTCCATTTATCTTCATATCATCCACAAATCTGGCTACAAAGCCATCTATTCCATCATCCAAATCATTGATATCCACTGTAAAGAGAAGAGGTCCTAACAGCGACCCCTGCTGTATGCTGCTAGTTCCCGGCTGCCAATCAGAAAAGGCACTCTTTATTCCCAACCTCTGTCTCTTGCCAATTAGCCAATACTCTATCCATGTTTGTATCTTTCTTGTAATACTTTTATCTTGCTAAGTAGCCTCATGAATGGCAACTTTTCAAACGCCTTCTGAAAATTCAAGAACACAACATCACCAAATCTTTATTTCCTCAAAGAGTTCCTACAGATTTGTCAGCCACAATTTTCCTTTAAGGAAACCATGCAGACTTTGGCCTATTTTACCATATGCTTCCAAGTATCCCAAATTCTCATCCTTAACCATTGATTCCAATATCTTCTGAACCACTGAGTTCTGGCTAACTGGCCTTTAATTTCCTTTCTTCCGACTCCAACACTTCTTAAAAAGTGGAGTGACATTTGCAATTTTTCAGGCCTCCAGAACCATGCCAGAATCTAGTGATTCCTGAAAGATCATTATTAATGCCTTCACAATCTCTTCAGTTACCTCTTCCACTGTGTCACTGAAACTGTAAAGAATTATGCTAACCAGTATGCTACTGTGCCACCACCTGAAAAAAAAATTCTGGTATCATTTTTGATATTATTGGGCAGCTTACCTTCATATTCCATCATTTCTCTCCCTATTTAGTTGTCTTTTTTAGTTGTTTTCTGGTGGTTTTTAAAAGCTTTCCATTCCTCTAACTTCCCACTAATTTTTGCTCTATTATGAGCCCTCTCTTTTGTTTTTATGTTGCCTTTGACTTCCTTTGCCAGCCATGGTTGTGTCATCCTGCTTTTCGAATATTTCTTCTTTGGGATATATCCATCCTGCCCTTTTGATTTGTTCTCAGAAACCCCGGCCATTGTTGGTCTGCCATCATTCCAACCAACTTTGGCCAGCTCCTCTCTCATGCCTCTGTAATTCCCTTTACTCTACTGTAATATTTATACATTTGACTTCAGCTTTTCCCTTTCAAATAGCAGGGTGAAGTCTATAATATCACTGCCTCCTAAGGGTTCCTTTACTTTAAGTTCCCTAATCAAATCCAGCTTATTGCACAATACCCAAGCATATCTCCTAGTGGGCTTAACCATAAGCTGCTCTAAAAAGCCATCTTGTTAGCTTTCTACAAATCCTTTCTCTTGGGATCAAAAATCAACACCAACATAATTTTCCTAATCTACCTGCATATTGAAACCCCCCACGATTATCATAACATTGGTTTTTTGACTTACAGTTTCTATCTCCTATTGTAATTTTTATTCCACATCCTAGCCATAGTTTGGAGGCCACCATATAACTCTCATCAGAGTCTTTTTATCCTTGCAGTTCCTCAACCCTACCCACAAGGATTCTACATCTTCCAATCCTATGTAACCTCATTCTAAGGAATTGATTTCATTTTGTAATAATAGAGCCATACTATCCCCTCTGCCCACATGTCTATCTGTTGATACAATTTCTATCTATGGAGGTCAAATTGCCAACCATAATCTTCATTCAACTATGACTCAATGATGCTCATAACATCATACCTGGTAATCTCTAATTTTGCTACTACAAGATCATCTACCTTATTCTGTATACTGTGTATATTCAAATAATACACCTCCAGTTCTGTACTTTTCATTCTTTTTGATTTCCTCCCGTTACACTACCACTCATCCTACTGACTGCAATTTTCCCTTATCATCTGCCTGCCCTTCCTGACTGTCTCACTAGTCACTGTCTCTTCTTGTATCCCAATTCTCTGCCTCCCATTTGAACTAGCCCTCTATCCATGCTAACAAATTACCATGAACTCCATGTATCATTATCTCATGGAAGTTTTTTATGCAGCATTTTATTGAACATCTTCAGAAATACAAGTAAACAACATCTACTGATCCCCTCTCTACCCTGCTCATTGTATCCTCAAAGAACCCCAGTAACTTTGTCAAACTGGGCCATGCCTTTTTAAATCCATGCAGTGTCCCACAGTTTTATCCAGATGTCTCTTAGTTTCAAGTATTTTCATGACCACGGATGTTAAGACACAGTTACCTGCCTTTTGCCTACATCCTTTTTTTAAAAAAAGTGGTGTGAAATTCAATGTCTTTGAATCCACCAGGGTGTGCTGTGGAATTTTGATAAATTATCACTAACACTTCTACTATAATTCTGTCATTTCTTAGAGTAATCTGGGATGCATTTTATAAGAAAACTTGGATACCTTTAGGCTCACTAGTTCACTCATTGCTACCTCTTTAGTATTGAGGTCTCCATCTCCTATTGCATTTACAACATCTCTTTTTGCTTGTCAACATGCTTTTCACCATGAAGATGAACACAAGATAGTTGTTTAAAGCCTCAGCCATTTCTGTATCACTCAATCAAAATTTCTTCATCTCCTCAAAGTTCCTGAACTTGTACGTAAAAAATACCAACTGCTTTGGTGTCAAAGGGAGGGCCAAAATTTCTCCACAAATTTAATCCCATTATTTTGTACCTCAAACAATGTATTTAAAATATAATCATCACATTGATGTTTGCTGAATACAAAATAACTTGAATAATTTCTAAATTAAAACTATGAGTACACATCAGAAATTGTTCTTGGCTTTTGAAAATCTTTAGGTCAGAAAAGGGACCATGAGAATAGAACAGTTGTATTGATATTGATGCCTCTGTTCTGTTCTCATGGTCCTAGTACATATTTTACACAATCAGGATAGCTCACCGATTGCTCTACTTTCTCAGGAAGCTGAAGAGAGCTGGACTACACACATCCATACTCACATCATTCTGCAGATGTACAGTAGAGAGCATCCTGATAAGCTGCATCACTGATTGGTACAGAAACTGTGCTGTGGTGGACAGGAAGGCTCTACAATGGGCAGTCAAAACAGATCAATACATCACCGGTATCAGGCTAGCCACCGTCAAGGACATATATACAGAAAAGAGCCAGATATGGGCCAGGAACATCACCATCCTTATGACTGATGTCCCACTTCCTTGAGGGAGGAGGCTACGTAGCATCCATGCCAAGACCACCAGATGCAAAACCTGTTACTCTCCGAAGTGGTAAGACTGATCAACACCTCCAACCATTAATCTACCCCTCAACACCCCCAGCCACCACAGTGTTATCATTTTCTATCAGTCACCTTAGGTACAGACACTCCTGTGCCTAGTGTCAATTTATGGACATAAAATCAATCTATGTATATAAGCTATGTTATGAAGAGCCACAGAATCATAAAGATGTACAGCATAGAAACAGGTCCTCCAGCCTATCTAGTCCATACTGAAAACCATTTAAATTGCCTGCTCCCAATGACCTGCATCAGCACATATCCTCCATAATCCTACTATCCAAGCCTTGTATCCAAACTTCTCTTAAAAGTTGAAAATGAGCTTGTAAGTGCCACTTGTGCTGGCAGATCATTTCACACTCTCACAATCCTCCAAGTGAAGAGGTTTCCTCTTATGTTCCTCTTAAAATTCTCACTTTCCACCCTTAAGCCATGACCTCTGGTTGTAGTCCCACCCAATCTCAGCGGAAAAAAGCCAGCTTGCATTTACCCTAACTATACCCCTCATAAATTTGTATACCTCTATCAAATCTCCTCTCAATCTTCTATGTTCTAAAGAATACAGTTCTAACCTACTCAGTCTTTCCTTATAATTCAAGTTCTCCAGACCCAGCAAAATCCATGTAATTTTCTCTGCACTCTTTCATCCTTGCTTAATTCTTTCCTGTCGGTAGGCGACCAAAGCAGCACACAATACTTCAAATTAGGCCACTCCAATGTCTGATTCAACTTCAACTTAACATCCCATTTCTACACTCAATGCATTGATTTATGAAGGCCCATGAACCAAGAGCTTTCTTTATGACTCTATCTTCCTGTGACCCCACTTTCAATTAATTATGTACCTGTATTCCCAGGTTTCTTTATTCTACCACAGTCCGCAGTGCCCTACCTACCGTTCATGGTGTAAGACCCACCCTGGTTAGTCCTACCAAAGTGCAACGCCTTGCACTCGTCTGTATTAGACTCCATCTGCCACTTTTCAGCTTATTTTCCAGCTGATGCATGACTCTCTGCAAGAAATGATAGCCTTCCTCATAATCCACTGCACCATCAAACTTGGTGTTATCCTCAAATTTGCTTATCCGGTTAACCACATTATCATCCAGATTATTGATATAGATAACAAACAACAGAGGTCCCAGCACTAGTCCCTCTGGAACACCCTCCAATAGGGTATTCCCTCTGGATAGGCCTCCAATCAGAGAGGCAACTTTTTACTAGCACTCTCTGGCTTCTCCCAAAAAGCCAATGTCTAATTCAACTTACAACCTCACCCTCAATGCTGATTGACTGAACCTTTTGATTATCCTCCCATGCAGGATCTCATCAAATTCCTTACTGAGGTCCATGTAGACTACATCCACTGCCTTGCCTTCATTCACTTTCCTGGTAACTTCCTCAAAAAACTCTGTATGATTGGTTAGACACGACCTGTCACGCACAACGTCATGCTGACTGTCCCTAATCAGTCCATGTCTATTCAAATACTCATATACCCGGTCCCTGAAAATACATTCCAATAACATTCCCACAACTGATGTCAGGCTCACCAGCTATAATTTCCTGGTTTCTGTTTAGAGCCTTTTTTTGAACAGCTGTCCTTTGGCACCTTTCCTGTCACTAAGGATGTTTTAAATCTCCCTGTTAGGGCCTTAGCAATTTCTGCATTTGCCTCCCATAGGGTCTGAGGGAACACCTTGTCAGAGCCTGGGGATTTATCCACCCTGATTTGCCTCAGGGTAGCAAACACCTCTCTGTAATCTGTCCAAGGTCCATGAAGCTGATGTTGAAGCCACTTTATATTTATATTTATTGCCCTTTATATTATTATTGTGTTCTTTATCTTACTGTGTTATTCTGATCTGGAGTAACAATTATTTTATGATGGCAAAATGTAGTATTAATGATAAGACTCTTGGCAGTGTGTAGGATCAGAGGGATCTTGGAGTCTGAGTCCATAGGACACTCAAAGCTGCTGCACAGGTTGACTCTGTGGTTAAGAAGGCATACGGTGCATTGGCCTTCATCAGTTATGGGATTGAGTTTAAGAGCCGAGAGGTAATGTTATAGCTATATAGGACACTGTTCAGATCCCACTTGGTGTATTGTGCTCAGTTCTGGTCACCTCACTACCAATAAGGATGTGGAAACCATGGATAGAGTGCCGAGGAGATTTACAAGGATGTTACCTGGATTGGGGAGCATGCCTTATGTGAATAGGTTGAGTGAACTCGGCCTTTTCTCCTTTGAGCGGCAGAGGATGAGAGCAGACCTGATAGAGGTGTATAAGATGATGAGAGGAGTTAATCCTGTGGATAGTCAGAGGCTTTTTCCCAGGGCTGAAACGGCTAACATGAGAGGGCACAGTTTTAAGGTGCTTGGAAGTAGGTACAGAGGAGATGTCAGGGTTACGTTTTTTACGCAGCGACTGGTGAGTGCATGAAATGGGCTGACGACAATGGTGGTGGAGGCGGATAAGATAGGGTCTTTTAAGAGAGTCCTGGACAGGTATATGGAGCTTAGCAAAATACAGGCTATGGGTAACCCAAGGTAATTTCTAAAGTAAGTACATGTTCAGCACGGTATTGTGGGCTGAAGGGCCTGCATTGTGCTGTAGGTTTTCTATATTTTTATGTTTCTATTTTCATTAACAATGGTGTACTGGAAACAACATGAAACAGTCTTGAATCTTGAATTTTTAATCTAAAGCATTTTTTAAATATTAATTGTCTCTGTGAGTTACATATCCTTAAAACCACCTGATCATCAAGGCTGACAGTTTACTCTATAGATTGACTTAATAATAAAAATTGATGAATGTCTACGTGAAGTGTTGGAAAGAGAATGGAGAAAAGGAACAAATCTTATTGAACGGGATTAGTCACGGATTTGCAATTTCTACTCTATCAATTTCTGTCATTTTAAAACAAATTCATTCCCTGTACATCCCCAGCATACTGTATTTAGAATGAGATATTCTCCGGGGCCTAATTAGGTATCAGACATTTAAATTTATTGCACAGCATGGGATAAGGCAGATATATAGGAAAATAAAATTATTCACTCATGGTATTATTACTTCAGTGTAGTCATGCAGCTCATTGGAGATGGTATGTTTACTTTCTCCACACAGTACTGAGCTTTCAATGTCAAATATGCAACTTCTGGATAAAGTTGTATTCTGACCAACAACTTCCTCAAGGAAGCCTTAGCAGTGTGAGTTATCCAGTCACCCTGAGCTACTGCTACTCACTTCCTGCGGGTAATTGAATCATAGATCGGTGGAGATATAATAAAGGAAACTTTTTGGGAGAATGAGGTGATAGATAAGAGCTATCCTCCTGCCATCAGATTTCTGAGTGGACAATGAACACATGAACATTACCTCAGTATTTCCCCCCTCTGTTTATCTACTTAGTTGATTTCTTTATAGTTTAAATATTTTGTGATGTACTGCTGCTGCTCAACAACGAAGTTCATTGCATATTGAACCTGATTCTGATTCTGAAAGTTGTAGGAGGCAGGTAGCTGGGTAACTGTCAGAAGAGAGAAAAGGAGCAGGCAGATAGTGCAGACACCCCTGTGGCCATTCCTCTCACTAACAAGTATAACACTCTGCATATGGTTGGAGGGGATGACCAAGCAGAGCGAGGCCTCAGCAGTCAGATCTCTAGCAATGAGTCTGGCTCTGTAACTCAGAAAGGAACAGGAGGGATGAGCGGTAAGCAGTAATGATGGGGAATTTGTTGAATAGGAGAACAGGCAGGAGCTTTTATAGATGAGAACTAGATTCCCAGATGGAATGTAACTTCCCAGGTGTCAAGGACATCTCAGTTCAAGTGCATAGCATTCTTAAGAGGGAGACTGAAGAGCCAGAGACCATGGTCCACGCTGGTACAAATGGCATAGGCAGAAGTGGTGATTAGGTCCTGCAAAATGAGTTCATGGAGTTAGGTTCTAAGTTAAAGGACAGGACCTTCAGGATGGTGATCTCATGTTGCTATGCGTACCATGAGCTTGTGAGGTGAGAAAGGATATTAATAATAAAGTTTAACATGTGGCTAAGGAGATGGTGCAGGAGAAAGGGCTTCAGATTATTATATCAGTGGGTTCTCATCCAGGAAAGGCGGGACCTCTACGAAGCAAATGATTTGCACCTGAACTGGAGGGGGACCAACACTTTTCCAGGAAGTTTTGTTAGTGTGGGGGACTTAAACTACATTTGCTGGGAGATGGGAGCCTGAGGGCAAAGGTAGTTGGTGGAGTTGTTGTTGGGAAAGCAGATGCTAAACCTACATACAAAGACTAGTATCAGAAGGATGGGCATGGTGAGTCGATTTCAATGCAAGTAGTACTGTAGGTAAGGTAGATGAGCTTAGAGCATGGATCAGCATGTGGAATCATGACGGGGGTTCCATTGTTTTAAAAACTATAGAGGGGAGGGATAATAACACAGAAAGGTAAGACTGGTCCTCAGGTTGAGATCCTACATGTTGAAAGCATCAGAAAGGAGCTGGCAGGTGTGAATTGGGACAGGTTGTTTTCTGAAAAAGGTGTGCTTGGTAAGTGGGGACTAGAGCAGAAAAGTAATGAGGTCATGGACAAATTACTAAAGAGGAGCTGCTTGCTTACTTGAGGTAAATTAGGGTGGATAAGTCCCTGGGGCCTGAAAAAGTGTCTCCTCAGACCTTGTGAGAGGCTCATGCAGAAATTGTTGGGACCCTGGCAGAGGTATTTAAAACATTCTTAACCATGGGTGAAGTGTTGGAGGTCTGGAGGATAACTAATTTTATTTATTGTTCAAGGAAGGCTCTAAAAATATGACAGGAAATTTATATGCCAGTGAGCTAATACTAGTAGTGGGTAAATTATTGGAAGGTACTTTAAATGACAGAATATATGTGTAAATATTTGGATGCATTAGGGCCTCATTAGGGATAGTGAACATGGCTTTGTGCATGCTTGGTTGTGTCTAATCAATCTTTCAAAGTCTTTTGAGAAAAGTTGATGAAGGCAAGTCAGTGGACTTTGTCCATATGGATTTTAACAAGGTCTTCAACAAAGTCCCTCATGGGAGATTGGTCTAGAAAGTTCATTCATTTGGCACTCAGGACTAAGAAGCAAGTTGGATTCAACATTTACATAGTGGGAGAAGCCAGAAAGTGGTAACAGATGGTTGCCTCGCTGACTGGAGGCCTGTGAGTAGTGGTGTGCTGGGTTCATTCCTGTTTGTTATCTACATTAATGATTTGGATGATAATGTTGTGAACTGGGACAGCAAACTTGCGCATGACACCAAGACTGGGGGCAGCAAGGAAGGCTATCAAAGCTTGCAGCAAGATCTGGCCAGCTGGAAGAATGGGCTGGATATGACAGATTAAATTTTTTATTCAGATACCGTATGTCTGAGGTGTTGCAGTTTGGGAATTCAAACCAGGGTAGGAAATGCAAAAAGACTGGTAGGACACTGAGGAGTGTGGCAGAACAAAGGGTTCTGTGAATACAGATACTGTACCTATTTTTTTGAAAGTGGTGTCAAAGGTAGACAGGTTATAAAGAGAGCATTTGGCACATTGACCTTCACCAATTACAACACTGAGTACAGGAATTGGAATGTTATGTTGAAGTTGTATAAGAAAGTGGTGAGGTAAAATTTGGAAATTATATGTAGTTTTGTCAACCACCTATGGGAAAGGTATCAGTGAGATTGAAAGAGTACTAAGAAAATTTATATGAACATTGCCATGACCTGAAGACCTAATTTATAGGGAAAGCTTAAACCGATTAGGATTTTATTCCCTAGAGCATAAGGGAATGAAAAGAGATTTGATACAAAAATTTTGAGAAGTTTAGATAGGGTAAATGCAAGCAGGCCCTCTCCACTGACGTTGGGTGAGTTTCAAACTGGAGATCATAAGTTAAGGTTTGAAATGTGAAATATTCAAGGGGAAACTAAGGGGAAGGGGTCTTCACTCAGAGGTTCTAAGAGTGTGAAATCAATTGCCAGAAGAAATGGTGGATGTGAGTTTAATTGCAACATTTAAGAGAAGTTTGGATAGGCATGGATTGGAGGGGTATGAAGAACTATGGTCCAGGTGCAGATCGAGAGACTAAGCACTTTCTGTGCTGTAGTAGTCTATGCCTCTAGGTTTTGTCCTTATCTGTTAAATGCATGACGGAGTATGCGCTATTCAACTAGTGGAATTTAGTCCCATCCATAAGTCATGAACTTATGATGTAAATAATTTCATGTAGTGCTTCGATAAGATGGATGGTAATAGTCCTCTTCTCAGGGTTCGGGAGTTTAAAACCAATGGGCATAGAGGAAAATATTTAACAGGGGCCAGAGAGGTGTTTTGTTTTTACATAAAGAGTGATCAAGGTGACAGAGGAAGTATGAAGGTAGCTTCAAGTATAATGTTTGGATGGATACTTGGCAATGAAAGGTTTAGTGGGATATGAAAAAATCCAGGCAAATGGGAGCAGCTTAGGAAGACATCTTGTTTGACATGGATGAATTATGCTGAAGGGCCTTGTTCCATTCTGTATAACACTTTGGCTCAAAGTCCACTGAGCTGAAGTTCAGAAGTGCAGTTCTTATGTTACCATGGTGAAGTTCTACCTTAATTTCTCTCATCTGACTGTGCAAATAGGTGTGCAGTAATACTGATGTCACAAAAGCTATATAAATATATATTATTTGTTTGTTGACAGTGGTGAATATCTATTATTACAGGGCAGCTTTTACCATTTTATACTCCAGATGTTGTTCTTTCTTCACAGGTACAGGCACAGACCTTCAGAAGTCCAAAGGGAATTTTATTCATTTTAAATTATGGAAATCCCATTGAAGCCCATTTGTCCTCAACCAGTCAGATTCCACTTAGCACTTCCAGCAGGAACTGGCTTCTACCTGCTGTTTAAAGATTGATGATGGATCAAGCATTTCAGGCCACATCACAAAGAGATATCAAAAATACGGCATTATTTATCATGAAGACATCGGGACTGGCAAATAACAATTTAGCAAGCAAGTTACATTAAAGGACTATATTAAAATAGAAAAGAAAAACCTGATATTAGAATGTAGAGAGTGAATTCCAGATTGAAGGGCTTGGCAGCTGAAAGCATAACTATCAATGGTGGAGCAATTAGATATGCGATATGTGTGGCTCCAAGATTAAAGAAATAGAAGGGCTCTAGAGGGCTGGAGAAAATTACTAAGATACGGACAGCTGGTTGTAGATAAGCTTCAAAGTGTTTGTAGACTTTAAAATCTAGGAACAAACTCTTTCTAAAATCAGTCAGAGTTGCACAGCACAGCAACGGGCCCATTGGTCCATCATATCCATGCAGTCTTTTTGCTCATCGACGATAATCCCATTGGTCCTTATCCTATGCCTTGCTTATGGAGGTGCCTGTCTAAATGACTCTTCAACATAGTAATTGCATCTGATGCCACCGTCTACCCCAGCAATGCATTCTAGACATAAGCCATTCTCTGTATAAACAACATTTCCTCAAATTCCCTTTATCACTCCTTCATCTGATCTTAAACCTAAGCCTTTTTGTTTTTCATTCTTCGACCATGAGCATAAAGTTCTGACTATTTGCTCTGTCTGTGACATTTATAACGTTGTACACCTCTGCTCGTCACTCACCAGCCTCTTTCAATCAAGAGAAAACAAGCTCACTTGATCCAGTGTCTCCCCTTCTCTAAAGTCCTTCAATCAGAGAAGATCCTGATTAATTTCTTCTGCATTTTCTCCAATGCAACTGCATCTTCCTACAATACTCCAAGTGCAGTCTAACCAATGTATTGTCAAGCTAAAACAAAATATCCCAATTTTCTTTTTTATGCCCAATCTTATGTAGACGAGCATATTTAACCACACTATTCACCTGTTTTGCCAACTTCAGGGAACTATAGATATCAAAACTAGATCTCTTGGTTCATTATTATCTTCTGACTATTGGGAGGTCTATTGCATAACCCCAGCAAAGAAATTTATCACTACTCCCTTTTTCCTATATTCTTCCCATATGGCCTCATTTGATGAAACCTCCAAGATATCCTTTGTAATTGCAACTCCTCTTTCCTTTCTGCATTCTCTTCTGCCATCCCTGAAAGCTACAGACTGTATGAAGTAATGAAACACTAGTCCTTCCTTCCCTCAATCACATTACTGTAATAATATCATAACTCCTGGTGCTGATCTAATATACCCATGAAGCTCCTTGTGGCAAAGTGACTGAAGATCTGAAGATGAGCATGCCACTCTCCTATGTTCCCTAGCCTGCTTCTGTCTGCTCTGTCCACTGGAATTTCCTGATTTATTCCCACCTTCTGCACCACTAATAAGGTTCCCATTTTGTTTAAGTAAGTCAGTATCATAAGGATCCTCATGTGTTGAAAGTTGGAAGAAAAACACATACTTTTCCCCTAAGAACATAAATTTAACACTACAACACCTAGTGCAATTTTCTTTGAAAGATTTGTTTCTTGCATCGGAATAACTTTTTACCTCAGCAGTTCTAGCTGAATGCAGTATTCCAATGTCAAACAGGGTATTAATAAGTATTAATAAATTGTGTTGGATTTGGCAGCTGTGTCATCCATATCAGTATAAATGGAGCATAATTTTTAAAAATGCTGCTTATACAATGTCCTTTGTTAGGAATGCAGCACAATCATACAAACTCAGCATACGGGATATGGTAAACAATTGGTACTGATGCTGAAGTAGAAGAGGGTAAGTCAAACCAGAGGTTATTTAACTGAATGTCCAAAAAGCTTATCCTTTTACTTAACAATGTGATATTTATTCATACATTCAGCAGTAGATGTTTGATCAATATCAGTTTTATGATCTAATGTTCATTTCCTCTTGCATTTAGGTGACAAATGGGTTGAAGTCTGAGCTATTACATGTGCAGTTAAGAATTTACTCCATTACTGTGGACAATCAGATGTAAGCCTGACTAAGTGAGTAGAACAGGTAGGATTTTACTTTTATCCGTCAGCTTGTAGAACCATTCCAAATTCTGAGCCTTCTCTTTGGATTGACCTAATCCACTTAATTCAACTTAAGTGAATCTGAACTCACTCTTAATGTCTAATCCTTTTTTATAATAAATATGTGCTTGCTCCTTTAACCACTATCATATCATACTATTTAATGTGTGAATTTAATGACATTTTTAGTGTAGCTTTGCAATTGATTGAGCTAATAACTAGAGGTTTGGGGACATATGTTCCTATGTTGACTCAATAGATTTAATTTAATCTAGGTTGATGAAGAAGCAGCTGTACCAATAAACATTGAGTGGTATTGAAACAAAAACATTGCACTCAATATCAACAAGACCAAGAGGTTGACTATGGGCTTCAGGAAGGGAAAGTTGGGAGAACACATTCCACTTCTCACTGAGAGGTTGCTGGTGGAAAGGGTGAGTAGCTTTATGTTCCTTTACATCAGCATCTTTGAGGGTCTATTCTTGGCCAACAACACAGAAGCAATCATGAAGAAGGTAAGACAGTGGCTCTATCTCCTTAAGAGTTTGAAGAGGTTTGGTATTTCTCTAAAGAACATAGAACATAGAAGAGCACAGCATAGTTCAGGATCTTCTGGCTATAATGCTGTGCTAACCTTTTAATCTGCTATAAAATCAATATAACCCTTCCTCCCATCCATAGCCTGGTCATGGTGTGCCTGAACTGTGATCTCTTTTGAGGTTGCAACTCAGTTTGAATTATTATTTCTTAGTGTATTTTTTGGGTTGTATGGATGGTTTTAGAGACAGAGCGGGGAGTTCGAGGCCTAGTGTTTGAAGTCCTGTTATTTACAATTTCAGAGTTTAAGGTCTGGTGTTCATTTATCTGTGGGTACTCTGCTTAGGGCCAAGACTCAAGACCCAAGGGTCAATCAGAAGTCCAGAAGTCAAGGCCCATTGACCAGAGACCCAGGCCCACAAGCCTCCACGAGTCTACTAGAGTAGCTGAAGGCCCAATTTCTGTGTGTCTGAGTCTGAATCTAAGTTTGAATCTGAGTCTGCTGGAAGCTGGAGGCCAAAGAAGACAGATAGTCCTGGGGTTATGTGTGTGGGTTGAAGGGAGACTCAGAGCTTGTTTTGCTGTTATTGTTTTGTTGCTTGCTGGGTTCTGTGCTGTTCTGGGAACATTGTGGGCATTCTATATTGGTGCTGGAATGTGTGGTGATACTTGAGGGCTGCCCTTAACACAGCCTCATTGATAATGCAAATGACACATTTCACTGCAAGTTTTGATGTACACATGATACATAAGCTTAGATCTTGAATCTATTTATCATTACCAGCATCATCAATACGTGTCCTGTCATATGATATGGCTGATCATGATCTATCATCTGCCTTTGATCTGAGAAGTTCTAATAAGCTCTTCTAAAGCTGCAAAACTGTCTGTTGGCTTTTGAACTCCATCCCCAGCTACTGAAGGCCAACACACAATGAACCTTCTTAACAGCGCTATCAACCTGCATGACAACTTTAAGGGATCTATGGACATGGATTTCAAGATCCCTCTGATCCTCTACACTGCTAAGGACCCTGCCATTACTTCTGTATGCTGCCTTCAAAATTGACCTTCCAAGATGAATTACTTCACGTTTTTCTGAGTTGAGCTCTGTCTGCCATTTCTAAGCCCAGCTCATTATCCTGTCAATGTCCTTTTGCAACCTACAACAACTCTCCACACTATCCACAACTCCACCAACTTTCATGTCATTTGCAAACTTATTAACCCTCCCTTCCTATTCCAAGTAACTTATAAAAATCACAGATCAATGGCCTTGTGAACTCCACTGGTCATTGACCGCCAAGCAGAATAAGCTCCATCTAAAGCCATGTTTTGCCTTCTATGAGCAAGACAATTCTATATCCAGTGAGCCTAGTTTCTCTGTATCCCATGCCTGCTGAATTTTTGATTGAGTTCACCATGGAAAACCTGATCAAATGTCTTACTAAACTCCATACGCACCACATCCCCTGCTCTACCTTAATCCATGTGCATGACGCATTCTCAAAGAACTCAATCAGACTCATGAGGCATGACTTGCCTCTCACAAAGCCACACACTGACTATCCCCAGTCCATCATTAAGGACTCCCATCACTGGGGACATGCCATTTTTTTATTGCTACCATCAAGGAGAAGGTACAAGAGCATGAAGACACATATTCAACATTTCAAAATCAGCTTCTTCCCCTCTGCTATCAGGTTTCTGAACAGACAGTGAAATCAGTTACACTACCTCATTATATTTTACTCTCATTTTGCAATTTATAGTTTTTTATGTGTACCCTGTACAGTTGCTGCAAAACAACAAATTTCACAAAATATGCCTGGGATATTAAACCCGATTTTGATTTTGATTCCTAATCAGGGTATGCTTCTCCAAATGCTCTTTAAACCTTGTCTCCAAGAATCTACTCCAAAAATGTTCCCACCACTGAAATAACACTCATCAGTTTGTAATTCCTAGGGTTATCCTTACTCCTATTCTTGAACAAAGGAATAACATTTGCCACCCTCCAGTCACATGGTCCAACTCTTTTGTCCAATGAGGACAAGTAAATATGTAATGAACTGTAAGGTTTCACTGCTAATGTAATGGCCTCTCTGTAATGGTTCACTGCTAATGTAATGGTTTCTCTGTAGCTGCAATGTTTGGGTTATGACTTGAGATAACGAGGACTTTGGAATGTGCTCTGGCCAATGAGGGAAGATGTTTGACTTTCTTGTGGGCCTGAGCAAAGGTTTTGCAATCTTTTGTTTGGTGAGAGATGGAGAGAGAAGATGCCAAAACAGGGAGGCCGTAGTCTGCAAGATGGAGTGGACTTGGAATGGGATCTGGAGTCGACACCCGAGGGGAAAATCGATGGAGAACTAACTGACTAGAAAACAGAGAGCTCCAACTTTGTGCATTAGGCTATTTCATGAAAATGAGCCCTTTTTCTTTTTTGTTTCTTTACTAACCTGTAGTCAAATTAAGAATTATAAATCTCAATTGTTTAATTGCATATTGTGTACTGTTTGTTATTTTGGGGTATAGATTGTAACACATCACGCAGCAACCACCCTAACAAGATTTCTCAAGTTTGGCCGGGCCAGAGGCTGTCATTCCTTGGTTAAGCTGCTAGCGGAACCTGAGGTTTACAAATATAAGTATGAAATAAATCTTATGTGCACATAAATCATAATGTACAAGTAACGGTTGAGTGTGGCTCTATAATTAAGATTAACTTAAATACATAGATTGGTTGTATGTACATAAAGTGACACTAGATGCAGGAGTATCTGAACATAAAATGACTCTGAGAGCAAATGGTGAAGTGACAAAATGACTCTTGACAAGAGCAACTCTTCCAGGTAGAATCAGAGCATATGAAGGCACAGGGGACCATGCCTGGGTTAGCGCAGGTATGAATTGTGGAGAGTAAGCATAGAGTGGCTGTGGATGGGGAGGGGAGGGGTGTGAAGAGTGCTGAGGGGCTGTGGAGAGGAGAGGCTCATGTAAGTGAAGTGGTGGTAGGGAATGGTGTAGTGGGTTAATGAGTGGAGGTGTTTCTTATTCTGATGGCTTGGGGCACATAAATGTTTCTTAAACTGATGTGGATGCTGCATAGCCTCTTCCTGATGGGAGTGGGACAAACAGTCCATAAGCAGGGAGGGTGAGATCCCTTATGATGGTGCTGGCCTTTTTCCAGCATCTTTCTGTATTTTTGTCCTTGGTGGCATATGGGCTTGAACTGGTGCTGAACTGGGCAGTTTTTACTACCCGTTGGAGAACCCTGCTCTATGCTGCAATTGAAGTTTCTGTACCACACAATGATGCAGCACATTAGGGTGTTTTCAATGGAGGATCTGTAGAAGATCACAAGTATTAATGTGCATTGTCCAGCTCTCTTCAGCCTCCTCAGAAAGCAGAGTCACTGATGAGCCTTATTGACTGTGGAGGATTTGTTCTTGGGCCGTGAGAGTTTGAGCGAGATATGCGCTCCCAGGAGATTTAGAAACCGCTCACAGTTTCTTCTCCTGTGCCACCAATGTGAAGGAGGGTGTGAGTAGTGCAGGTTTTCCTGAAGTCAATAATTTTGTTTTTTCCTTTGTCTTGTTGACACTGAGGAAGAATTTATCTGCTGAGTATCAGGCCTCCAACTCTTCCACCTCCTGTCTGTAGATCATCTCACTGCCTTTAGTAATGACCCTCATAACTGTCTTGTCATCGCTGAACTTAATTGCTAGGCTGTTTGGTCATACAGTCATGCATGAGCAGGGAGTACAGCAGGGGGCTCAGCAGCCATCACTGGAATGCACCCGTGTTGAAAATGATTGGGAGAGAGGAGGGGATGTGCATCCTGACAGCCTGATATCTGTTGGTTTGGTTACACAACACTCAGTTGCACAGTAGTTTATTTAGACAAAGAATAGGACAAGAAAGAACTGTGGGCCAGAGTGTTCAATGCCTAAATGAATTCCAGAAACAGTATCCTAATGTAAGTGTCCTTGTTTTCTAAGTGTTGCAGGACCAGGTGCATGACAAGTTCCTCTCATACAGCAGTTAAGTACTTTTCATGCCACCTGCACCTATCCTCTCCAAGTCTATAGAACTGATCAGGAGCTAAGGCCACTATCTGTGACATACTTACCCACCAAGAGATCTGATACTGACATGATTCATTGCCTAGCAACAGATCCAATATGGCCTCTTCTCATGTCAGCCTGACTATATGTTGTGTCAGGAATTCTTTCCTGATATATCTAACAAATTCCTCTCCATCTAAGCCTTGTGCACTAAGAAGGTGTCAATCAATGTTCAGGAAATTGTAATCCCCCATGACAACAAACTTGTTATTTTTGCACCTTTCCAAAATCCTTCCCAATCTGCTCCTCAGTGTTTCTATTGCCATGGGGGGGGGAGGGGGCCGGGGTGATTGCTTCCTTCCTGTTTCTAACTTCCACCCACAGTGACTCAGTAGACAATCCCTCTATGATGCCCTCCCTTTCTTCAGCTATGATACTAAACCTAATTAGCATTGACCCCTGTGTGTATTTTACCTCCTTCCCTGTTCCTTTTGAAACTTTGGCACCCTGGAATATCCAGCAGCTACTCCTGACCTTGTGATAACCAAGTCTCCATAATGGCCACAACATCGTAATTCCAAGCTCTAGATTCAGCACCTTTCTCCCTGATACATCCTACATTAGAACAGACACACTTCAACTGACCCAACTGACTGCAATTTTTCCCTATCAACTGTCTGGTCTATCCTCATAGTCTCTCTACAAGTCTGCCCCATCCGCTGACCTATCACTCTGGTTCCCATCCCTCTGCCAAAGGAGTGTAAATTTTCCCAACAGCTCTAGCAAATGTGTCCACAAGGTTATTAGTCTCCTCAAGTTCATGTGTAACCCTTCCTTTTTGCACAGGCTATAAAATCCCCAGAAGAGAGCCAATAATTCACAAATCTGAAACCTCTGACTCCTGGACCAATTCTTCAGCCACACATTCATCTGCCAAATCATCCTATTCATCTCCTTACTGTCACGTGGCACAGGCAGCAGATCAAAGGTTCCTGTCCTCTGGTGCATCCAGCTGAAGCTCCTTATGGTCTGTGTTAGGGAACTGAAGATGGGTGACCTATAGCTCATCTGGGCAAATAAGGAGATAATATACAAGAGCTACAGAGAGGTTGTCACCTCTAAATTGTAAGAGGCAGGTAGCTCAGTAACTATCAAAAGGGGAAAGGGAATAGAAACTCTGTGCCGAGAACCTCTGTTGCTGAATTAAGGAAAATGTGACTGCTTACTGGGAGCTGGTATGCACTTGGTGGGCAAAATAGAGTCATAAAAGGAACACAACAGGGCAGAAAGCATCTTTGGAGGGAAATGAATATCAAGATCTTTGGAGAAATGAAATGAAATGTCAGTTGCTTAGATCCTCATGCATGTTGTGTGCATTGCACCTGATGAGCCAAAATACATCCTTCAGTTTTCATAAAATTCTTGCGATACAGTACAAATTTGGGAATTGTTTTTCTGACTTCCTGTGTTCCTTGCAATGTTGACTGGCACTAAAAAACACCCATCACCAATTTCATTTCCAAAATCGTACACAATGATACTTAAAGAGGAATATCTGTTTTTCACTCTCTGAACATTTTCTAATGTCAGTGAGGTCTAATCTCCGAATATGGTGAAGGTTTTGCTGTCGAGTCAGAAGTTTGTTGGTTCAGGTCACAGTTTATAGACATGATGATAGAAGTCCAATTTTCATTGCCAAAAATGCTTGGTTTTGAATGTATCTTCAAATCAACTCTACTCTTTCCTGTCAAATGGATATTTAAAAAATCCATGGGACTAATCCAACCTGAGTAGATCAGCTCTGCCTTATATTGATCCCCCAACAACAAAATAGATTACCTGTCATCGTTTTCAAGCTGGTATCTTGCTGTATGCATATTCAACACTATTATGTTTTCCACACTCCAACATTGTTGTCACTTCAACAGTACTTTATTGGTGGGGGGGCGGGGGCGTTCTGAAGCTGTGAAAGATGCTAGGTATATCCAGAATTTTTTTTTTCATTTCATGACACTGTCAGTGAAGATTAGTAGCTTTTATAAAATCCAACACTTCTCATTCCAGTTTAATCAATGGAATGAAAATCACTCAAGTTTTGGAGAGCTCTACTAGGGTAGAAGAGTTGGGTGTTTAAACCTACCTGCTCTCTCGTCTACCCAAAGGCTTTCAGTTTCTGTCTATGTTTATCTTTAACTCTGCACTTTTAATTCTGAAGCTCACTCATATAGTCATTTCTGCTGTATCTCCTTTTCTCAAGAAATTCATTTTTCTATTGTTTTCCCTACTTGGTGTTTCAACATGAAGTTCTTCTGGCTTGATTCAATAGATCACATATTCATTTTGTATCCTATTGTTACACCGGTCCTCTCAGTGATTCCTGTATTTATCACTTTCCCAAATACACAATGGTTTAAAACTTGTTATAAAAACAAGTGTGTTCTATTCCATCAAATTGCATATTTTTAGTTCCTGCACTTTACCCTCCTTATGATATTTTGTAACTTCAAAATATTAAACTAATTCAAAAGGAAACATAGGAGTCTGAAATGTGGGACTAACTTCAAGTTTACTTTAAGCCAGGCGTGTACGTATCATGTGCTGGCGTGATGACATATGCAATTCACGTATTTACACATATAACCTGTAATGAGTTATTTAAATGAACAAGAATGCCTGAACAATCTATATCTATATATATATATATATATATATATATATATATATATATATATATATATATATACACACACACATACAGAAGATTACTCAAATATTACTGAAATCTTAAATATACAACACTCCTAATCTTCAACCCCTCTGGATTTACTTTCAGAAGTCCCAATATGTTTCAATCATTTATTTCTTCAATCCCTCTAACCATTGTACTTACTGGAAGATACAATTTCCTTTAATGTCCCTAGCTTTAAGATAAAGAGACTAAAATATAAAAATGCCTCAAAGCCTTCCACATGTCAGCATCTTTATTAGCTCTTTACATGGGCAGTCAAGAACCTGGAGTGTAGTTTCAGATATTATCTTAGTCCCATAGGAGGCTGCAATAGTTTACTCATTTGCAGCAACACAACAAATTTAATAGTGGAATATATAACAGTGCTGTCACTGGCTATTGGCCAGACTTCAGAGAAATAATATTTGTAATAGGTTATAATCTCACACTTCAACAACTATTTGAGATGCAAAATATGTTTCCTCATCTATTATTCTTCTATCTTTCATTACGTAAGAGCTTCTTTAATTATTTATGATTGATTTATTGTTTATGAGACTACTTATATTGGTGCATATGTGAGATTATGGTAACCATGTTGGCTGCCATTTTCCTTCATTTGAATGTGGGTACATTCTACCTTTCTTTGAGTAGATGGCCAGACAGGCAGAGAAAAAGATTCAGACATAAACGTGAGGAAGTGCAACATCATCTCTGACTTCTGGGAACTTGTGTTCATTGAAAGCTCAGAATTGGATGGTATTGAGAAATTATAGGTCTTGTATCAGGAGCATATGGTCACATTGTATGATCAGTGGAAGGAATAGACCTTTGCACAAACTACAAACCAGCTATTCTCAACAGTAACTAGTACCCTATCCATAGAAGAGACTGTGGGTCCCACTTAAGCCTCATTAGCCACTCAGGATAAACAAAACCTGAACGGAAGCAAGATAAGAGACTGCCTAGGGAAAAAAAGAGAAAACAACTTTATTGACTCTAAGTCCTTTGCAATAACCAGGCATTCAAGATTGTTTATCATCATTCATCAATACATGAGTGTAAATTAGAACAAAATTATTGTTACTTGGGATATGATAAAACATAAAAAAAACACAGTAAGTATAAAAAACACATTAAAGAAACAAGAAAAAACGCAATAAATATAAATATCAAAGCAATTCTATATAATGTGCAAGTAACTGTTTGAGTGTGGCTGAATACACATGATTAGTTTATACACTCAGTGGCAACTTTATTAGGTACATTTACTTGATAATAAGACCATAAGACATAGGAGCAGAATTAAGGTATTTGGCCCATCGAGTCTGTTCCACCATCCTATCATGGCTGATCCTTTTCTTCCCTCTTCAGCCCCACTCCCTGCTCTTCTCCCTGTAGCCTTTGATGCCATGTCCAATCAAGAATCTATCAAGCTCTGCCTTAAATATACCCAATGACCTGGCTTCCACTGCTGCCTCTGTTAACAAGTTCCACAAATTCACCACCTCTTGCTAAAGAAACCTCTCCACATCTGTTTTAAATGGATGCCCATCTATCCCGAGTCTGTACCCTCTTGTCCTAGACTCCCCCACCATGGGAAATCTCCCCTCCCCATCTACTCTGTCTAGACTTTTCAACATATGAATGGTTTCAATTAGATCCCTGCTCATCCTTCTAAATTCCAGCAAGTACAGACCCAGAGCCATCAAATGTTACTCACATGATAACCCTTCTAGACCTCTTGAAGTGAATGCTAACATTGTATTTGCCTTCCTTACCTCTGACTCAACCTTCAAGTTAACCTTTAGGGTGTTCTGCACAAGGACTCTCAAGTCAGTTTGCATAAAAGAATGCTGATATGGTCAAGAGGTACAGTTGTTGTCAGACTAAACATCAGAATGGGGAAGAAATGTGAAATAAATGACTTTGACCTGCAATAATTGTTAGGGCCAGATGGGTGTTTTGAGTATCTCAGAAACTGATGATCTCCTGAGATTTTCATGTACAGTAGTCTCTTGAACTTACAGAGAATGGTGAGAAATCTAGAGGTGTGGCCACTGATCACATAAATAGACCAACTGCATATACAGTAAGTGATGCTAGGTTCAGAAGTAAGGCAACCCTGACAAGGAATGATAAAGTGACAAAGTGACCATTGGCAAGAGAAACTCTTCTAGGCAGCAGCAGGGCCCATGAAAACACAATAGGGCAGGGATTGTGTGAAGTGTGGAATGACAACCTAAAGTGACAGTACATCAGCAGATGAAGGGTGCTGTGAAGAGGAGTGTCTGATGTGGCGGTAGTGGTGGTCGGGGTTAGTGGGGTGGGTTAATGGATGTAAGTGTTGATCAGCCTGATGTCTTGGGGGAAGTGACTGTTTAATTGTCCAGTGTTCCTGACATGGATGTTGTATAACCTTCTCTCTGATGGGAATAGGGCAAGCAGTCTATAAGCAGGGATGGTGGGTTCTTTTATGATATAGCTGGCCTTATTCCCTTATTCCTGGCAGCCCTTTGTCTATATGTCCTTGATACCAGTGAGGCTAGTGCTCATGATGCATTGGGCAGTTTTAACTACTCATTGTTAAGCTCTCCTGTCTGAAGCAGTGTAATTTCAGTACCACACAGTGATGCAGCATGTTAGGATGCTCTCATCTGTGCATCTCAAGACAAGTCAAGTCAAGTCAACTTTTATTGTCATTTCCACCATAACTGCTGGTACAGTGCATTGTAAAAATGAGGCAACGTTTTTCAGCAGGACCATGTTTTACATGACACAGTACAAAAGCCAGACTGAACTACGTAATAAAAAAAACACAGAGAAAGCTATACTAGACTACAGACCTACACTGGACTACATAAAGTGCACAAAAACAGTACCGGCATTACAATGAATAATAAACAGGACAGTAGGGCAAGGTGTCAGTCCAGGCTTTGGGTATTGAGGAGTCTGATAGCTTGGGGGAAGAAACTGTTATATAGTCTGGTCGTAAG